>NW_020954598.1:15364706-15467844 GCF_900497805.2 Vombatus ursinus
TCAAGTCTAACATCTCCCCAACCCCCAATCCAAACAGTTGGTGTAGTCATGCTTATTAATATATGCTCAGCTGCTCCTGCAAATCTTTACTGATAAACTCTGCAGTCAGGGATGTTGGAGGTGTCGGGTGAATGGAAAGCTTTCTAAATTATTTTGACTTTTTTTAACCCTAGAATTTGAAAGAGAACAGACATGGCTATTTTAGCGGGGGTAAAAGCCTTTCACAGGGTCTAGGAATTTCATACTCTCTTTCTGCTTTGCTTATTCTATGGGGAAGTGGAACATGTCAAAATTCAAAATAGAATTTTCCAGCATTCAGAACTGTATTTTATGTTCTTACTATAGATTAGATGTAAGAATGTTTCATCTTGTTATGGAAATAGCTGATGTACAATTACACAGAGCAATAAATACCATTTATAGCAGGATTGCTTTAAAATCCTGGGAAGATTTGACTTAGTACTCAGTGCAATGCTATGAACTATGTGGAATGGCCATCTGGATTGATCTTAAATGTGGGCATTTTAATTGCATTGTAAGTGTACAGCTAAGCAGAAGGACTTGTACGGGGAAGATTTCTCAATTGGTATCTTGAAATTTGATTTATCATCCTCTTTCTAGTGCCTTTTCTAGAACAGTCTACCAGATATCTCTTGTTTATCATGCGGCTACCTCACATTTAAGTCAGCAATTGAATTCAACCTCCCTCCTCCTCCACTGGACAGCTAGGTGCAGCAATGGATAAAGTGGTGGGCCTAGATTCAGGAAAACTCATCTTCCTAAGGTCAGATCTGACCTCAGACACTTTCTAGTTATGTGACCCTAGGCAAATCACTTAACGTGTTTGTCTCAGTTTCTTGATCTATAAAATGAGCTGAAGAAGGAAATGGCAAACCACTCCAGTATCTTTTTATATCCAGTATTTTTGCCAAGAAAACCCCAAATGGAGTCACGAAGAGTAGGACATGACTGAAATAACTGCACAATAACAAGAAGTGTTCTCATCCTAATGTTCCCAGTATCCCAACCAACAACATCATCATGTTACACTGGACTTCTCTCCCACTCCTTTCTTTCCTTCACCCCTCCCTTTTTCTGAATGAATGATCTAGTCTATCCAAAGTGCTTGATTCTTTCTAAGGGCTTCCAGATGTGAATCTTTGGTTCTATTCCAACTGCCACCCCTTTTGACTAGACTCGTATCACCCTATGCCTGATTTGTAGCTTTCATTCAGATGACCTCTCTCCAATTTTTCTCTGATCCAGTTCATTCCATACGTGGTGCCTAGAGTAATCTTTTATTGTGTTTTTGGCGCATTCAGAAACCTATAGTGATAGACTTCAAAATCTAAATTCTTCAACCTGGCTTCAAAACTCTCCACTAACTGTCTTTCCAAATCTCTTCTCTTAAGTTACGTTCCGTCTGACTTCCCTATATTGATCCTCTGATTTAGTCAGGGTATGGTAATATTTGTGATGTTTCCTACCTCAAACTTGCTTGTTATCATCTCTGTATCATGCCAAAGGTCATTATCAATGATTGTAAACATCCTTGTTTCCATCAATCCATGTCTTCCTTCTCCTTCAAGGCCTTTCTAAAAAAATCATCCAATGTTCCCATCAGATTCTGATCACTCCTCTTCTATACATCCAAACCACCCCACCTTTGCTCTGATCCACCCCATGTACTTCTTTCACTTAACAATACAAAATAAATAAGTAAACAAAAGAAAAATTTCAAGAGGAAAGAAATCATTTCCCATGGTAGTGTTTTAATATCTGTATCCTGACTTCTTAAACAGTGTATTGCATAGAGTAGACACTTAGTAAGTAATTGTTGAATTGAATTTTGGCTACAAAATATTTGTTCTCTTGGAAGGATACCTTGAGGAGCCCTGACATCCATATAGCAGCCCTTTCCCCTTCTTATTCTCAGAATCTGAAAGAGCCATAGTAACTACAACAGAAAAACTGTGGAGGCCCAAACCCTATAACACCTAGGTTAAAAGTAAGGATTGGCATATTCCTGCTTTCCTATGGCTTCTTCCATACCATTCCTCCATTGCTATTTCTCAAAGACTTTTTCTCTTTTAAGATCCATGAATTCTACATGTACATCCATTCTTACACATCAATTTCACGTAGAACTGTGGCATTAGTTTTTTAAAGCTCATCTTTTCTCCTTCACTCTAGTTACATGCTGCCATCATATCACAGAAACATAGAATTTCAGAATTAGAAGGGGCCTCAGGGTCATCTAGTTCAATGTTTACTGGAAAAAGAATTCCTGCTACAACATAACTAATAAGTATTCATGCAGCCTTTGCTTCTTCAGGTCAGGGACCAGTTTTTTCCTCCTTTTCTATCCGCAGAGCTCAGCACAGTTCCTGGTGCATAGTAGGTCCTTAATACTTGCTTATTGACTGACATCTTTCCCAGATTATTGAAATAACCTACCGATCAGAGTCCCAGTTTTCAGCCCATCTCTCCTCTCCTCAGTTCATCCTCTAGAAAAATTGATCTTCCTAAATACAAGGCTGAGTATATCCTGCCTTGCCTCAGGAATCTTCAGTGGCTCCACATTGTTTGGCTCTATGCAAGAAACTAATAAACAAAACAAAAACAAAATCCTCAGTAAAAGCTTCACAGATTTATTCTATTCTACTTCAGGTTTAGTTCACATTAAAACTGCTCTCTACATTTCATCTAAATTGGCCTACCTCCTATTTCTTTTCTTTTTCTTTTTTTTTTCTCTTTTTGGCTAGGCAATGGGGTTAAGTGACTTGTCCAGGGTCACACAGCTAGTAAGTGTTATGTGTCTGAGGCTGGATTTGAACTCAGGTTCTCCTGAATCCAGGGCCAGTGCTCTATCTACTGCACCACCTAGCTGCCCCCTACCTCCTATTTCTTGATATTGGCATTATATCTCTCATATACATGTCTGGGGTGCTTTTCCACCTCACCTTTACTTTTTAGAATCCTTAGCAACCTTCCAGGTATCACTGCTCAAAGGAAGGCTTTCCTGATTCCAATAAGGGGTAAGGATGTATACCCCTCATAAATTATCCAGTCTAATTCAACAAACAATAGACATCTGCCATGAATAAGAGAAAGAAAGAGAGAAGGAAGAAAGAAAGAGACAGAAAGGAAGAAAGAAAGAAAAAGAGAGAGGACATGAGAGAGAGAGAGAGGGAGAGAGGAATATCACATCAGAAACTCTGAGTGAAAAGGTAACTTCTTTTATTTTATTCTTATATTTTAGATTATCAACCTCACCATCATCAGACTGGTAGTAAATTCTATCCATAAGAAAGTTATGTTTTCATTGGTATAGGTAAGTCCCAGATAAGGAAACTCTTTCACCCAAAATAGGCTGGCACTCTTTCTCTGTAACTGACAGTCTTAACAAGTTGCCACTAGCATTGGGAGTTGAATGACTTGCTCAGGGTCGTAGAGAATTATGAGTCAGAGGTGGGGATTGCACCCAGCTTTGAGGCCAGATGCAGCATGGCTCATGGAGGCTATGATCATAAAAGACACATAAAACTTTTAAAATCTTGCAGAACCCTCTAAGTGTATGATCTCACTTTAGCCTTGAATTGGTCCTACAGATTTTAGTTGCCACAGGTGTTACCTCCATTTTGAAGATAGGGACACTAGACTTTGGGAAGTGAACTGACTTGCCCATGATCACACAATAAATGTCAGAGGTGGAATTTCAACCCAGATCTCCTTGACTCCAAATTCAGCATTCTATTCTTACCTAATACTTTGTAAGGGCTCGTTAGCACATCATGCTAAACTATTTATTGGCGGTGCTATGCACGTAGTGGAGGTAACTGAATTGAATAACTCATAATCCCTGCCTTCTAAGAATTTATAGTCTTGACAGACATTAATTCATGCAAACACAAAGGAGGCTAAAGAACTTGTCCAGACAGTTAGCCACTTAAAGCCTTGGGGAGGGTCTCTTTGCAACTATTTATTAGAAAACCAGACTTTATACCACATAACGGTGATCTTACCATTTCTACTTTTAGAATTTGATCTAAAATTATTTTGAAACTGATAAAATGTCTTGTGCATACATATTAATGTCTCTGTAAAGATATTTTGGGTTTACAATGTTAGCAACTTAATCCCTCCAAATCCTTCCCCTACTACCAACCCACAAATGATCACACCTGAAGGGTTACTCCTTTGCAGGGGCCAGAAAAATGAGCCCATGAGATTTTCCAGGGTCTTTGTGGGAAATGGGCAAGACACATGGCTAAGAAACTCGTAAAATGCAAGTAGGAACCCTGTGACTCAATGAAACAGGAGATCGTTGAGTGAAACAGACCAGTATCACATATAAACATATCTTTTGGTTCTCATTTCATACTGTTTTTCAAAATTATCTTTGAGAGGTCGTGTTGTGTAGTAGATAGAGACCCACTTTTGAATCTTACCAAAGCTACCTGCTAACAGTGTGACCCTTGGCAAATTATAGAACTCCATTGTGCCTCAGTTTACTCATCTGTAATATGAAGATGTCTAATATCCCTTATGACTCTAAATCTATTATCCTAAGTGCCTTCTTTCTCAAATATACTCCCTCCACATGATCAGAAATTAGTTGAAATTTCTTGAAGGACCCTGTTTTACCTATGTGATATTCAGCTGGTTACAGAATGTGTCATTCTTCCTTACAGTTTTTCCCACAGGGCATTTAATACAGTTTGAACTTATTATTCACCCTGAAGACTGTCTTACAGCTAAGGGGTCATTATGATTGACCTTTTGAACCTATCTTAATATCCAAACAAAGCTAGCCAAATATGTGGTACAATGGAAGGGCAAACATTTCCTTTTCTTGTCACATTATTGGTTTATTAAGAGTTAAAAACAACTTTACACATTTGTAGATAAGAGGTTGCATGTAATTTAAAGTCAGTGGGGACAAGGAATGTTTTTCATTTTGTCTTTGGATGTATGCTTCTTGGCAGGAATGAACAAAACTATCAGAACACAGAAAGATTTTAGTCATATGAATTATATCTGAAACATTCATTTGCAAGTCCATCACAAGAAATAGAGCCATATTTAAGTCATGGTGACTGAGGCTTTGCCCTAGGGTGCTGAATTTAGAAAGCACTGAAAATATTTGCAGTTTTTCAGCAGAAGCGATGGACCTTATTGTCTAATTAGTTAGAATAATTAGTTAATATTATATGATACCAGATGATTAAGGTGAGCTCCTTTCCCCAAACCCACCTTCATATCTCCCTTCCCAGTTGTGATCTATTCAATATCCACCTTCCTTGGGTATCCCAGAGTCTCTGTTTCCTTTACTTCATTTCAATCCCATTCATATAAGGAGATATTTCCTTCTTCTAGTCTTGGCTATAGTTAAAGTATAAAAATTCTTAGTTATAGCACTACTCCCAAATGTATTTGAGGTTATACCACTGGGGTTAGACCACTTGGTCCTGTCCTGTTTAGTAATTTTTCATAACTTGTGGCCAGTGGTGCATGCCTGTAATCTCTGCTACTGAGGAAATGAGGCTGGTGGATCACTTGAATTTGGGAGTTACTAGATGCAGTAAGGCTAAAGCAATCAAGTATCTCCACTAAGTCTGTACCAATATGGTGAGTCCCTGGGGGCTGAGGGCTGGTGGTAGGAGAAGGACAGGGTGCATTAGACAGGGTAAACCTGCTTAAGGAGGGTCAGAACCATCCCAGGTTGGAAAGCAGGTCAAAATTTTCCTGCCAATGGGAGTTGGGGGTTGGGTCCATGAGTGGCCACTGTACTTTCTGTCAGAAGGAGAAAGGGAGACCCAGTCTCAAAAAGTGAAAACAAACCACAATAAGTTGGATGAGATAGGACTCCTTAACTTTGGACCTCTAGATCGCCTATAATGGAGTCTATAAATAGATTTCAGGGCATCTGTGAACTTGGATGAGGAAAAAATGCATCTTTATTTCAATTTAAGAGTTTAATTTGTAATCCTTTGTATTTCATTTTATGCATTAAAAATTATTCTTCTAAGTGGAGATATATCACCTTCACTAGGCTACAAAAGGAATCCATGATAAAACAAGGCTAAGAAGCCCTGCTCTAGGATAAACTGCAGACTCCTTATTTTGCTGTTTATAGCCCTTCACAATCTTTATCCAGCTTGTATTTCCAGGCTTATTGCATTCTAGTCCCCTTCATATGTGTGACATTGCAGCTAAGGTGGCCTTGCTATTCTCCAACATTGGCATTCTACCTATTCCTGCCCTGAATTTGCACAGGCTTCTCCTCACTCCCCCTACCTACTTCCCATGTGCTTCCACTTCAACTCCATGTCTTAGAATTCCTAACTTTGTTTATGGCTCATTTCATGTGTCACCTACTATAGAAAGCCTTTGCTGATCCCCATATAGGCTAGAGCTCTCTCCGTTATTTAGTTACATGTCATATTCTGCCAGGAGACTATAAGCCTCTTAAAAAAGTGGTTGCTATTCATTTTTTCCATTAGATGGTAAGCTCCTTGAGGCCAGGATCTGTCTTTTGTGTCTTTTTTTATCCCCAGCGCTTACTACAGTGCTTGGTAAATAATAACTGCTTAATAAATGTTTATCAATTGATTTTGTCTTTTTTTTAACCTCAGTGCCTAGTACAGTGTACTGCAAACAGGAGGCACTTAATAAATGTTTGTTGGGTTGGGCCCTTGGTGTACCACTAGACAACACAGAGCTGAGATGAATATCTGATATGTTACATGAAGAAGTCTGTAGGATTCTGGAAATGGTAGAAGTGGACAGGCAGGAACAATGAGCTGAAACTGACAAGATGAAATTTAACATTGGAGGCTAGACAGGAAGTCCTGCACTTGGGTTTTGACAAATAAGCTGCTTGAATCTACAATGTAGAAAATCTGGCTTGTAAAAGCTCAGGTGAAGAAACAATTGGCTTAGAGTTACATTAAGCTTTCAAGCTTAATATGTATTTAGCGTTAATACTGCTAATGACCTTCATTAACAATGTAAAAATTTTGAATTTGTTTTTACTTGAAACTTTTTAATTTTAAAATTTGTCAGATTTCTTTCAACCAACCTCCTTCATTTTATTTCCTCACTGAAGTTCAGCAAGTTCATTAAAAAAAAAAAAGTTCTTTCATTGTGATTCTGAGAACAATGCGGACTTTACTTTAACCAGAGACGCTTCTGTTAAAGGTCCTGCAGTACTAGTTTGGATGGCTAAATTTTTTCAAAATGTCTAAGACATGCCTAATGAAAACAAGTAAACTCCAAAGAACAAAACAGAGAAGCCATTTTGCCTGGTTCTTAGAAAGCAGTTTTAGCTACTACATAACTTGAAAAAGAAAAAAAAATCCCCAGAACAGTGCTTGCTATATTTATCCGCTTGCACTGCAGTCTTTTTTACAAATGCCAGAAATCAGTTGATCTGGGAGCCTACGTCTTAGCTGGGCTCCTGGATTGATCACGCCACACCATCTCTGCCAGGCAGGAAGTATGAATGTACATAAGGATTAGGGTAGGCCCTCTTGTAAACACTAGTAGCATATTTATTAATCGTTGGGAAATGACTAGGGTGATATATGACTAGAATGAAACATGGCCTCTCTGGGTTTTGAGCTCTGACAGGTTAAGAAATTGGAGCAAATATTATGAAAAGGACATTGAGTCGCTGCCATGAACCCCAACAAAGGTCTACCTAGTCACAGCCAAAAAAAAGGAAAAAAAAAAGGGTTCTTGCACAGCAAATCTCAGGAATGTGGCCTGCGGCCTCAAGTTCTGGAAAAGGGCCGACCATAAAGTTTTCCCCCATGAAGCTGGGTCCATTCACTTGGACATAGAGACCATTTACAGATGCTAAATTTTACTTAATGACTTGGTTGCAAAAGCCAAAAATAAATCGATTTGTTATTTAACCTCTATATGGGTCATTGACTCAGATTTACTTAAGGCTCTGATTCCCATGTCTGTCACTGGCTGCAAGGTAAAAATGTGGGGAGAGAGAAACTGATTGCCCTTGGTAACTCAGATAATGCTTCTGTTGATGAGTACAAATTATGGCTACTATAGTACATTTTTGTATTGAGAGGCTTTATTAACTTTTATTCATGTAGTGGTCTGCTTCTTATAAAAGGAGAAAAGTAACTGGTCACCAGAGCATACCCTTTATTATGAGCACAGGATATACATTCACTACGTAAAATAGATTTTATTTGTTGTCCATCTAAGTGACTATGGTTGGAAAAGTTTTAGTTGAATTAGTATTACTAAGTTAGAAGAAAATAAATACACCCACTAGGCAAATGTGGTTTTTTTCATTAATGCATCATTTTTTAAGCATGTACAATGGCATCCAGTTCAGTTTTATTACCTAGGACTATGGATGATAAAAATGTATTTACAGAATTTAATCAGTTCGACATTATACATTCGACATCTCATTAACTACGTGAATTTAACACCTCCTCTGGGCTCACTTTCCCATCTTGCTCAGGACTGATAGATTTTTGCACACACACACACACACACACACACACACATGCACACATACACACATACAACATGAACTCCATTAGGTATAAGCAGAGATGCATTTAATTTTGTCATTGTTGTTTTAGAAATGAGATCACATCTGTACAAATTCAAATAATTGAAAGTCTGTCAAGGGGAAGAGGGGTTACATTTGTTCTGTTTGGCCGTAGTAGGCAGAACTAGAATTAATGGGTGGATGCTGCAAAGATGTAACCTTGGACTTGTTGTAAAGGAAAGCTTTCTAACAGTCACCCAAAAAGTGACTTGGGAGGAGTAAGTTCCCCCTCACTGTAGATTTTATAGATTTTCCTCTAAAAACTGAAAATAAAAGTCCAAAGACTTTGCAAACAACATTAAATACCACTGAAAGGTATATGGAATCACTGTTTGGAGAAAATACGAATAGATTGGTAGCTCAAATCCACTGTTGACCCATTTCTGCTCCAGGTTCCTATGCCTTCAATCAGCAAACTGCAGTAGGAGAGTTCAGAGACTAAGCAAAGGTTGTGTGACCACTTGTCAGGCATATTGTAGAGTAGATTCCAGTTAAGGTATAGATACTACTACTCTGAGATCCCTCCCAGCTCAAAAATTCTGCAATTCTGTGATAGGAGCAATGGGTAGGAATGGTAAAATTAGACCCAATAGCAGTACAAACATTATAACAATGAGAGCTAGCCAAAAGTGGAATGGGCTGCCTCTGGATTTAAGTATGTTGTCCTCAAGAAAATGTTAGGTGGGAGGATTCTTGGTCTTGGACTAGATAGTCATGGAGGTCCTGTCTAACTCTGAAATTTTGTGGTTCTTTGTAAGAATAATTTCAACTACGTCTGAATAGTTTCAATTTCAATTTTCAATAATTTCAATCCAAATACAAATTTAACACATCCAAATACTTGGATAGCAATAATCTTCAGTGTGACAACAGAAGTTTAGTAATTTGTATTTCCAGTTTGTAAGAATAGAAAGAGAGCTTAGAAAAACTAGCAAAATAGAAAGATGGGGAGTGTGAGATCCACTGTGGTAAAAAAAAACAATAAATATTGCATTACAGAAGTCAATACATGTCATATGAAAACAATCAATAAAATATCAATAAAGCTTTTCTTTGGTTGGGACCAGTGATTTCATTTTTATGTAGAATTCCCAATATATAAACCCCCTCCAGTGATCTAGGTCACTCTTTTGTGACTTAACAGTCTTGGAGAGTTGCTTGGAACCCTAGGAGAGACTGCCTGGGAGAAGTAAAGTGACTTGCTCAGGGTCGAATTAGCCCAAGTGTATCAGTTCTTGGTCTGAACACAGGTGCCCTTGAATCCAAAGCTGGCTCTCTTTTTATATTGCCTTACTGTCCATCCAATAAATCTCTTCTTTAAAAAAATGTTAGCATAGAGGGATCTCTCAAAGTGATGTAAAAAAAGGCAAGCTGCTACTAATAGTATGCATTAGTAAATTTGTGTGTGATAGCAATGTGATGAAGTTCTGATTCTAAGAGGGGAAGGCCTTCTAAGTCACTTAGGGTAAAGATGACTTAATTAATGAATAGACTAGGAAATGCAACAGATATCTGCTATGATTAAAAATCTCATATAACTTAGGTATCTTGGACTCATTCCTCAGTCTTCTGGTTCCCTACCCTAATGTTCCTCTCTTTTCCTCTTTCCCTGCCTAGCTGCTATTGCTATAACAAAGAAATTTACATCCCCAAAGCTAATCCATAAAGCAATTTTACATTATGGCATCTACAATCCATGTTATAGTAGGTCATAAGGGACCTGGGACCATAAGTTAGAGATGAGTTAACCCTCCAAGTTATCAGAGGGAGTTTACATATTGGGACTTACACCAACGTAATCACAGGTCAGAATTTTTCTTTTGAAGTCATGAGGATATGGTTTTTAGTGGCATAGGATGTTTTTGGAAAGTCAGAACAACTTCTGGAATTTTCTTTTTTCAGGCTTCATAAAGGTGAGTTTCATACTATAGAAGATATCCTTGCATTCATAGGTTCATACATGCTACACATTTTAGTTCATAGGATTGTAGGATCATAGACTTAGTGCTGAAAGCAGTCTCAGAGGCCATTTAGTTTAACCTCCTGAGTTACATATATGTTCTTTTATTTAATTCTATTAGGTAGATATTCTCTCCCCAGCACTGATAGCAGCATCTCTATGACTTGGACATGCTCTTAGAGACTTTTTTGTGCCTGAGAAATATATCACTTTGTGGCCAACTTGATGATGAACTGCTCTAAATTTAGCCTGACTAGTTCCTAGGCTATAAACAGATAGGCTATTGCTGGGCCTGCACTAGAAACCTCTTTACTTTGGGGGAATCTGCGCCATGTTGTGCTTCATTGGCACAGTCTTTGAAGGAAGTTGCCTTGCTTCTAGACTGAGGCGCTGGAGGGGTTTGTTTGTGGAGGATCCATTTATTATGTACTCAAATTTCTCAAACCTATTTTGGGAGATCTCTTTCAAAAAAATTAGCTGCATTTTGGATTGGCCTAAAATGACTTTTTATAACTTTATATAAAATAAGACACTACTGACAATTTAGAAATCTAAAAATAGTATCATCTTCTATAGTTGAAGCCAATTTGAAAGAATATTTAACAGTCTGTACTTTCAAGGGAGTGCTAGAAATAACATATACCAATTCATATGCTTGACTGGTATATAATGAAAGTAGTGTAATTTATAACATGTGTTTACCATATCTAAAGTGCTTAACCATGCTTTCATTTTTTTTCTCTTTATTCCAGTAATGAAACATATGTCAAAAGGAAAAAAAAAGAGTTGGGGGCAGGAGGGTCAGTTCTAGGAAAGTTTATAAGGTAGGAAAAAATTGCTCTCAATATTAACATTGCTATTTTGGGGGGGGATTCCTTTCCCTTTCTTCCTTCTCTTCTCTTCTCTTTCTTTCCTTTCCCTTCCCTTCCATTATAAATTATGTCAGGAACTTGGGTATATTGTTTCCAAGGGTTAGATTCCAAGGAATCTAGAGGATTTCATTCCTGAAAGAAGAACACTATGAAAAACCCACACAGGTTGCATGATAGAGAAATTTCTCTCAATGTTTTACATGAGATTTGACCCTACATGTAGTATTGTACCAACAGAGGATTAAAAGAAAAAGATGAAAAGAGCCCAGTATAAGGTAGAACAGAAAGTCCATCATTAGTTATATCTTGCTTTTAATAGCAGTGAATATTGGTTGAATTGAGTTGAAGGTGAAGGTCAGCTTCAGCTCTGCTATTGAATTATTATGTACACAATCTTCTTTTATCTCAGGTATACTCTTTGTAAGATGGAGATAACAAACTGGACTGGCTGCTCTCACAAAGATTTGGTAGCTATCACTCCAAAATGTGACACTTCGAAATGTCACTCCAAACACAGAACATAAGCCCATTTCCATGTCCCAAATGGAATTCTTAGGCTGGTTATTTCAAAATATTGCTTCTTGAGGCTCTTCTTATGCCTTTATTCTATTCCAACCATGTGGAACATTGAAGCAATATAAATATGCAAGCCTAATAATTCTTTGGCTTGGCACAAATGGTAATATTAATCTTCAAAAGCTGAAGAAGTGACAGGGTGGACTGCTGTTTTTGACTTGATTCTGACTAAAAGGTGAAACTCATTGGTGATGACAACCTTAGAGGGAAATGACTGCTCTACTTAGTATGTTAGTATGAGAGAATGGAAAGAAAACCAAGCATAGTCTGACATGTACTTTAGATGTGTGGAGAACAAATTTCAAAGGGTTCAGAAAAAAGGATAGGTAGGATCTACTTTGTGGACCAAAATTCTACTGGAAAAGTCAGCCCATGAAAAATGGGAAACTCTTAATATTTTGATGACACAGAGAAAAAAAATCAGAAAAGGAAAAAAGGAAGTTGTTCCTAATGTGGATGCATAGGGAATTACTCATCAAAGTTGGACTCTAAACTCATCTATAGTGGATAGAAACTAGGCTAAGTAATGAAAGACAGATACAAAAACATAGCATAGTCTTACAAGAATTATGTCAGGAGAGTTAAAACTCAGAATGAGTTGAGGTCGTTGGGAAAGTTAAGGACAATAAAAAAGACTTGGATTTTTTAAACTTATTTTAGGGAGAAGATCAAAGGAGGGATATGGCTTCTGCTCAGGGTGTAAGGGTATTTACAATGAATAGAGAATCATGAATCATTGAACAGACCCAAATAGTATGAGATGACAATATGCAAGCAGGTTTCTAGAGGAGTGTACCAGGGAATATTCTTGGCACTGTGCTATTCAACATATTTAATTAATGACTTGGATAAACATATAGGTTGCACATTGATTGAATCTGCATATGATTCACAAAGTTGGGAAGGATATATAGCATGTTAGAAGGCATGGTTAAACTATAAAAAAATCCTGATAGGCTAAAATATTGGATTGAATCTAATAAGATGAATTTTATTAGGGATAAATATAAAGTCTTACACATAGGTTCAGAAAGTCAACTAAACTAAATATAAGATAAGCTAGATAGCAGTTTATATGAAATAATCTGGAGATATTGACATAATACAGAGTTAATATGAGTGTGATAGAAGTCTAATTCTATTACAGGCCACATTAGGGGAAGCATGGTTTCCAGGACTAGGGAGGCGATTTTTTTTCTGTATTCAACTCTACTTAGACAATACCATTCCTGGGCACCATCCATTATCCTCCCTTGCTCAGGAAGGCATTCAGAGAAGGCCAATAGCGTGGTATAAATGCCTTGATATAATGTCATAGATTTGGTGTGAAAGACCTAGGGCTGTCTAGCCTAGAGAAGAAAAGCCTTCAGAGGTGCATGATAGTTGAAGGATCATAATGGCAAAGGCAAGAATATGGTGGTTCTCCTTGCCCTCAATTGGAAGAAAAAGACTCACTCAAATGCTCCCTTCTCCATGATTTTTCCTGATCCTACAGTTCCAACAAGTATCTAGTTAATGGTGTGATTCATAATGATCTTAAGAACATAGATTTAGAACTGGAGGCATCACAAGAGTCCATATATTTCAATTCCCTCATTTTGCAAATTAGAACAGAGACCTAGAGTTCAAAATCTGCCTCCAACTGGCAGTATGATCCTGAGTAAGTCACTCAACTTTTCTATTATTCTTTATGTACAAAATAGGAGATTTTGATCTGATGATCTCTATGGTCCCTTCTGGGAAGTTAGGTGGCACAGTGGATAGAGTCTCAGGCCTGGAATCAAGAAGACTCATCTTCCTGAGTTTAAACCTGACCTCAGACACTTACCAGCTATGTGATCATGGTCAGTGAACCCTGTTTGCCTCGGTTTCCTCATCTGTAAAATGAGATGAAGAAGAAAATGGCAAACTACTCCAGTATCTTTACCAAGAAAACTCTTAATAGGGTCGTGAAGAGTCAAACACAACTAAAAAACAACTGAACAACAAAATGATCCCTTCCAGCTCTAAATCTATAATCTTGTAAGTTATTTGCTCATGGTCACACAGATGACAGAGGTGGGACCTCTGACTCCAAAGCTAATCCTTTTTCACTGTACCATCCTATCTTCCGTTTTGCACACACATGAAACTTTGGAGTCATGTCTTACTCTGCATCCCTCACCAACCACACTCAAGAAGTTGCTAAGACATTGATTCTAGATAGCATCTCTCATCTGTCTCCTCTCCTCTACTCCTATGGCTACCACTTTACTTCAAATCAGGCCTACCTGGATTATTGTAATAATTTTCTAGTTGGTTTCCGTGTTTGTACTTTCTCTCCACTTCAATCCATTGTACTATCAGCTTCCAGAATAACCTTCCAAAAGTACATTACATATTGTTGCATTGTCCCTTTGACCCATTAATGGGTTTCTTTTGCATGCTGAAAGGTTTAGAGCAGAGGTATCAAACATGGCCTGCTGGCCTCATGCATAGCATGAATCAAATAAAATTGTAGTTGGTAAATATTTAACATAAGAAAGAAAAATATGATAAAACATAAATAACATTACTCTACTCACCCTAGACATTTACATATGCTCCACTTGGGTGAGATTACTAAGGCCTAGGTTCTTTATAGCTCTCACCATCGTTGAGGTTCAAGCTAGACCTTGAAAGTCCTCAGACATAGATCTGTACCAAACCTGGGCATTCTAGGAAATGAAGAGTGTAAGTCATCCCTGAGCAAACAAAGGAAGTAAGCAATGCAGTTTGCACAGAATTTCTGACTTAGATTTCTAGTCGAACCACCATCAGATGCAGGCAAAGAAACTTTGGAGGAACTCTGGCCCTGGAGATCATGGTTTAGAGGATGGACTTAAAATCAAGATAGACCTGGCTTTTTTGTTTCTATCTATGCAATTCTCTCTTGTCCAGGAACATCATGTCTGGGTACAACTAGGTCATCACTTAGGAAGCGAAGGTGAGTGAATCTAATGGACAGTCCTAGCAAGGAGAAAGCCAACTTCCATTCTTCTGTCATTCTTTTCTCTGAGATTGACCATAGCACAAAGCCTGCAGTATCTATGTCATGTCACATCATGTCATATCATCTCTTTTGGTCCATCCCCAAAGCTCACACTACTTAAGTCTAGGGGAGAGGGCAACTACAAAGTGAGGACCTAAGGGTTATTACGTCTGAATCTATGACCTATTGCTTCAGACCATTCTGTGCTTTACTCTAATAGATCTCTTGCATTCCTTTTTGTTCAGAATTCTCCCTTGTTGTGTTGAACTCAGAATGACTCTTTTCCCTTATCTTCTTTTATTATTCTTGGCCTTACTTTTTTGCCTCTTATGAAACATGATGGCTCACTAATCTTCTAGGAACATAAAGTTCCTTGAGATCAGAAACTATGCCTCATTCACATTTTTATCCATCATATATCCTAGAATGGTACTCTGTACATAGCATAGGTATAATAGTAAGACTGGTTCAGAGAGTGTTTAGTGTATGCTGTATATATACCTAAAGTCCTGGGGAGCCAGAAATGGGTAATGGAAGGGCCCTTCCCACACCTTTTCAGAGTAAATATAGACATTCTTTGTTTCCTATAGGCTTACTTTGAAAGATGAAAAACCTCTTAATTGATTGTTCATCTGGAATTTAATGCATATACAAAAGTTTGGAATGAATCAAATCTCTCTTTCTACCATGGCGGCAAGCAAGACAAGAATTACTAGGTGGATGACTCCTCCCTCACCTGGTTACCATATGGCCTTGAAAACATATTGCTGTTATTTTTCAGTCTCTGTTTTGTTTATTTTTTCTGATGTTAGATAAACGAATATCAGATATAGAATGGACCAAGTTATGAGTGCTGAGCTTTGACGGGTCAGAAAAGCTAACAGATATCCCACAGCTAAAGTTGGTAACAAAGTCTGTCAATAGAAACAATAGTCTACCCTAGTGAGAAATCAGGTTTCCTCCTAAATCAAGAGTTCTTATTTTGGGCTTCATATATCTCCAATTGGGATCTGGCAAAATGTCAGGAGGCTGGTGAATTTAGAGAGGAAATAATAAATACATCGCTATTTTCATTAGTCTCTTACTGAAATGTAGCATTTCTTTCAATTATGAATTCTTTAAAAAAACAGTTATTTTGAGAAAGGGTCCGTAGGGGTCACCATATTGCCCAAGATATCCATCCCACCCTCCCCAGGTTAAAAATCCCTTTGTCTTAAAGCCTAGGTGAAATTAATATCATTACTGAAAACTGGACTTTTTATCAGGTAATGGAAACAATGGAGAGAGAGGAGGAAGATCATTTTTGAGAATGGAGCACTGGGGACTTAGGAAATGTTTGGGTGGAGTACCATAGTGGTGGGACGTCTGGCAGCTGTTAGGTCTTTTCAGTCTCTCTGATAGACCATTGATGGCATTAATTTTAGGAATTTACATGGGCCTGGCAAGAATTTAAAATTACTTCTTCTTTAGCATTCAAGTAGTCTCTTTGGATTTGGTTTGTGTAGTTTGTCTCAGGGCTTTTATGTCTAAGCTGAGCCTGTGTTGTCCTGAAAAAATAAATCCAAACAAACTATTGTTAGGGAACAAAACCCACTTCCTGCACCCAAACTTTGGGAAACTGGAGTTAGGTCTTAGATTTATTGTTGGGGCCATTAAGGACTAAGGAACTACAGAGACCTTGCTCTAGGGCTTGTCCTTTGACCCCTGTTAATGCGCTGGTACAGTGTGTTTGGGGATTCCCAGACTTGAGAGATGACTTTCTTAAGTAAAACCAGCTTAGGATCTTTTTCAGTTGTCTTCCAGAAGGGAAGGGAACTAACATGAAACTTGCAGGGAAAGAACAGAGGATTGGAGAATGACATAGTTCTTATAGTTGGCGAGTGTTCTTAGCATTTGCGTGCACGATATAGTATCTTGTTAAATGATGCACTTTTTAGCATGATCCTAGGGATTACTAATGTTACTGGAATTATAAATAGAATGATAAGAGTCATTTTTCCTACAACCTCTTTCTTGAGGAATCTCCACAGTTGCAAGCTGACTTAAAAATAACTCAGAAACATGCAAAGCGGGAAAGGGAAAAATTCATACACAAAGACTCATCCCCAAAGATCATAGATTTTGGAGTTAGAATAGACCTTCAAGGTAATTTAGTTCAACCTCCTAGTTTTACAGGTGGGGAAACTGAGGCAAGGTCTGGGAAAGTAAAATTATTTTCTCTAGGTCACACACATTACTGTTCCAAGGTGACAAGGTTGAGATCAGAAGCTAAATCTTCTGACTCTAAATTCTTACCATCGTACCTTGCTGCCCTTCCCTAATTCAGTCAAACACACACTTACTACACATGTACCAGTATCAGAACATTGCCTAGGTGCTAGGGAGATATAAAAGTTAAATAAGGGTGTATCTTTTTTCTTAGGAGCCTGATACTCTAACAAAAGAGATATGATGCATGTATGCATGCACACATAATACACACACAAATACACAAATAACTATAATCAAGGGAACATCAGATTTAGACCTGGAAGGCCCTATGGTGATCATCTAGGTCAACCTCCTCCTTTTATACATTGGAAAAATGAGGCCTATGGAAGTGAAGCAACTTGCCCAATGTTTCATAGGCAGTGAGTAGCAGAGTGTGGATTTGAACTCAGGTCTTCAGACTCTACCATTTACATAGTGGTTACTATGTGCCAGGCACTCTTAAGTGTTTTACAAATATTTCATTTGATCCTCACAACAACTCTGTGAGGTCTGTGTTGTTATTGTGCCCATTTTATAGCTGAGGAAGCTGGGGTAGACAAGGGTTAAGTGGCTTGCCTAGGACCTTAACAGCTAGTAAGTGTCTGAGACTCTATTTGAACTCAGATGTTCCTGACTTCCAGGCCTATTACTCTATCCACTCTTCCCCTAGTTTCCTCCAAATTCACTGCTATCTAATTATGATGGAATGAGAGTTGAAATCATGCCTTAAGGAAGATCGGTTAAAAGAAATGGACATGTTTAGGCTGAAGAAAAGAAATCTTAAGGAGGGTGGGGGAGTGGGGTAGCAGTCTTCAGATATTTGAGGGCTATCACATGGAGGAGGAAATATTTATTTTACTTGGTCCTGGAAAGGAAATATGGGAAAGAAGAGTCCTACCGGATGTATGGAAAAACCTTTCTAATCATTTGTTTCATCCAAAATTCAACACGGGACTGGACTTTGATTGCTGTTGTTTCATAGTATAAAAGAGAAAATGAAAATCATGACACATTTGTATCCTACTTTATGGTTTACAAAATCTTGGACTCTCTCCCTCTGGTTCAAAGATAACTTTTTCTTTTTTGTAGAATATACTTATTGTTTGACCCATCTTTCACACATTGGCTTTGATTGATTCAAGGAGGTATACAGGTCCTGTTCATTCTCATTTCTGATTGTTTAATTCAGTCAAATAGTTTTTTTATAACTTATTCGAGACACCAAAGGCCAGATAGAGTGCTTTCAAGCCCATAATCACATTTACATACATTAAATTATTCTAAATTCAGAAGAGGTTTTCAAAACACTATAATGTAAAGGCTGAGAAATGAAATAAAACAACTGTAAGGAAAAATAAAATAAAGAGGAAAACAGATTAACCTGCTTTACTTGAGAGACATCTTGAGAATAGGATTTTATATACCTGGAAAAAATGATTGGAGACACTATTAAACTCTGTATTTAACAGGGAAAAACAGAGAACTCAGGAATGTTTATAAGCATATACTTATTTCAATTTAAAGTTAGGCCTTTGATTTCTAAATTCAGTTCAATTCAACAAACTTTTGTACCGAGTACGTATAAGGTTCTGTGGAAGATTTTTGAGATATTGCCTACCCCTGCCCCCCAAAGCTTTACAATCTACAAAAATGACAACTTATCTTTCTGTAGCACTCTAAGGTTTATAAAAAACATTTTCTTCAGAACAACCCTGTGAAGTAGTTAGTGTTACTATTATTATCTCCATTTTACAGCTGAGGAAACTAAAGCTCCTTCTGAGGTGATTTCTAGGGTTATAAGCCCAATAAGTGTCAGAATAAGCCCTCTTTCCTAGATATCAGTCTTCAAGTGCATCAACTTTGTTTTTCTAGAGATTAGAAGCTACCAAATCACACAATGTCTTCAGGGAGCTAGGAAAAGCCCAGTATCCTTTTTGGCTGTATTCTCTGCTTTTATGAAAAAAATGGAGAGAATTCTGTGGGGGATTTCCTGATTGTGATATGTGCTTTCATATTATGTCTGAACAGTACCTAGGACGAGCTGATAAGTAGGGGACTATTCAGTATAGATAGGACTTCAAACCACTCCCTGGAGGCCCTTGCCACTCCTTCCCTACCCTGAAAAATTACAGAAGTCAAAGTTGTTACTCCAAGAGTGATAGCTAAGATTCAAGTGGAAATCATTACCTGTGGTCATTACTCCCTGAAGTGCAGATAAGGACTTTAACACTACAGCATCTCATATTTTACTCCTGCTTAATGTCCCTCTCTATTTTCTCTTTTTATGCTCCTTCATTCTCTAAGTTACAATAAAGAAGGCAAGGCATTCACTCTGTGGTAGCAGGAAGGCATCAGCTGCTCCAATAGCCCTCACAGCCTTGCTCTGAATCTGAGATTTTCTTTAAGGAACATATATGAAACTGGGAAAGTCAGAGTTTCTAGGCTGTATTTCAGGATGGCCTATTATTGGATAATTGTAGGGTTATATGTGTTGGAAGGAGAAGAGCCAAGAACTAGGTAAGATCTCTCCATAGTGGAATAGAGTAGTCTCTGGGATCTGGGGTTTCTTGGTGTTTGTTTTTTTTTCCTACTCTATTCTTCTTGTGTTCCCCTTGTTATATATTTCCCTGATCAAATCTTGTATATTATACTCTCCCTTGTGAAGCCAAGTCCCTGGGAATTGACAGATTGCTCTCTCCTTAGGAAGAGAGGAGATTTACTGAGCTAAGGCTTTGAGAGATGACAGACCAGTCTTCTTCTAGAAAGAAGTGGAGGGTATTTTCTTAGTCCTGTAACTGGATGTGTAGAGACTGCCTTTCTCATCCAACAAACTGAAGCTCTGAGCAAAAAGAGAATTGACAGATAAATTCAATTTTACTCTCGTGGGGAACAGTTAACTCCTCAGCTGAGGAATCTAGCTGAGGCCCAGGAAGTGGGAGTAGTCAGAACAGCCCAGTGGAGCAGAGATGCAATGCCCAGGGATAGAGAAAGAGGGAGAAATAGGAAATAGTAGAGATGTATGATGCTAAAGGGAGGAGGGATGCTGTGAGAAGATAGGAAGCAGACCTAGACAGAGCAACAAGATGATGAGGAGAATACAGCGATGTTACTGCAATGTCAGTACTGCCTCTCAGCACATGTGCCTTGACCACATTTTATTCCCAGGGGTGTGCTGAAGCCAGCTCAAACATAGCCAGTTATTAAATTTTCAGTGTGAGCATTTTATACATCAGAAATAAGCAAATGTCAAAAACTAAGGCTTAATTTATTGTTTTGTTGATTATCTAGACTTAATAAAGTATTGGGAAAATGTTTATAATGTGGAATGTATTTAAAAGTATGTCCTGTGTACTTTTTTTTCAGGGACAATTGTTAAAAAAAAATACCAGCATATCCTTGGGTAGAGGAGACAGCCAGTGAAAAAGCATGGACTTGGAAGATGGAGTGTTGTGTGTGATGGGTAGCAAGTAGGTAGGTCATTATAGCTTTCTTTTACATTCATGGAAGTTCTCGGTGTCTCTTTCCTCTTTTAAAAACCTGTCTTGTTGCTCTTAACCCTTGTCCCTATGTTCTGGCTAGATTATCTGAAATAAATTCACTAGCTGGTTATTAAGTCTGGTTATATCTTTTAAGTGAATTTCAGTGTTAGAGTCCATTTCTGATACTCAAAATAGCTTTGCAGAATTAGATGATCTAATTATAATGCAAAATAAAAACAAACACAAAAGTCCCTTTTATTCTGTGAGTTTAAGGAAAGGCCATTCAAATTAATTGGAGTTATGGGGCAGCTAGATGGAGCAGTGGATAGAGCACCAGCCCTGAATTCAGGAGGACCTGAGTTCAAATCTGGCCTCAGACACATAACACTTACTAGCTGTGTGACCCTGGGCAAGTCACTTAACCCCATTGCCTAGTGAAAAAAAAAATTAATTGGAGTTACCCTAGGGAGTATCAATGGGGACAAAGAAGATAACAAGAAAAGGGTGCTAGAGTAGCATCAGTTTCCCCTCCCTGGGATTGGAATTGTTACCTCCCAAGTGGAATAGGGAAAGGCAAGGAAGGAATACACTCACACTTGCCACCAGTATGCCTTTAGGCCATTAAAGGGAAAGAGGAGTCCACAACGATCTCATGAGGAGCTTTTGCTCAGGAATTTGTGCATCATAAAAACAAGTTCTCACTGGCATTCCTGTGCCAATTTTCACTCTATTCTTTGGGGCAAGCCTCAGATTAAGGAAGATCCAGATATTTTATAGGGAAAATTAGACACCCAGAAGTCACTAAACCAGAAATTTGGAACTCTAGCCAGAAACTTGTAGAGTATAGGAAATCAAATTCTAGGGTGTTCTCAAAAGGGGACAGGGCAGGAGAGAGTGGACACTAGGTAGAAAGAAATGCTATGAGCAGATCATATGCAGGTTAGGAGAGAAAGATTAGGCCTGAATGACCAGAGACTTTTAGAAGCTATGTTTGTTTTTGGTGCAGACTTATGCTTTTATTGACTATAGATTGACAATATTTCTTTAATTTAGAGTCTTATAGAGTTTTCTTAGGGCAGCTTGGTGTCACAGTGGATAGAGTGCCAGGCCTGAAGTCAGGAAAACGCATCTTATTGTTTAAATTTGGCCTCAGACGCTTACTAGCTGTGTGACTCTGGACAAGTCATTTAACTGTTTGCTTCAGTTTCCTCATATGTAAAATGAGCTGGAGAAGGAAATGCCAAACCACATCAATATCTTTGCCAAGAGTACCCTAAATGGGCTGATAAAGAGTCAGCCACGACTGAAACCACTGAACAATAACAACAAAAGTTATCTTGGGGCATGAGAGGTTAAATTACTTGGCCAGGGGTTAGAATTTATCAACAAATAGATTGTTGATAGATTCTGTGTTCAGAGTATGGTTCTAGTTTTCCATGGTTTAGTATTCACTGATTTCTGTATTCCAGGTCCTGGTAAACAAGTCCATAATATTTGACCTATATTCTTCTCATAAACTTCCCTCATGGACTGACTTCCAGGAGCCAAGATGATGGAGTAAGCAGTAAATCTCCATAACTTTCCTATATTCACCTCCAAACAACCATAAAATAGTATCCCCAACCAAATACTGGAATAGTAGAAATGGCAAAAAAGATGGGGTAAAACAATCTTTTAGCCCAAGAAACTTGTATGATCAGCAGGGAAGTTCTGCCTCACTTGGGTAAAAGGGGAACACAGTCCAGGACAGGAAGTATCCCAGCAGGCTACCAGCAAGCTCAGCCTCAGCAAACTGGTGGGAGATCCTAAGCCCAAGTGTGGTGGAGCAGGCAAATGTTCACACCAGGACCCCTCACGTGCCTCAGCATAGCCAGGGGAATGGGCAGACTCTAGCTCAGAGAACCATCATGTGCTTCAGTTTATTCCCAGGGAAATATAGAAATACCCCACTGGCCTCAGCACAGGTTAGATACCAGAACTAGGACCCAGGCTCAGCAAAAGTTAAGCTGACAGACCCCTATGGCCTCCAGTAGCACCAGCCACCCCCATTCCACCCCCTCAGAGCAGTACCAGACACAAGGGTACCCCGTGGGCATCAGGGCAACGTTAGTACAGCACCAGAGTCAGGGCCTGCAGCTCCTGGCACAAGAAGACTGAAACAGTGCCCCTCCCATCCCAAGTACAGAGCTCAAATTTAAAATAAAGGAAAAAAGGCCAAAAAAGATGAGCAAACAATGACAACTACAAAAAAAAAAAATCTGACCATAGAAAGTAATTATGGCAACAGGGAAGATCACGACAGAAACTCAGAAGAAGGCAACAATGTCAAAACACCTATGGGAAAAAGTCCAAAGAAAAATGGAAAATGGTGTCAAGTCCAGAAATAACTTGTGGAAGAGCTCAAAAAGGAGCTTAAAATCATATAAGAGAGGTAGAAGAAAAATTGGGAAAAGAAATGAGAGTGATGCAAGAGAATTATGAAAAAAGAGTCAACAGCTTGGAAAAAGAAAACAGCTGCTTAAAAAGTAGAATTGGCCAAATGGAAAAGGAGATACAAAAATCAACTAAAGGAAACAACTACTTAAAAAGTACAATTGGCCAAATGGAAAAGGAAGTACAAAAGCTAACTGAAGAAAACAACTCATTTAAAATTGGAGCAAGTGGAAGCTAACGACCCTACGAGACATCAAGAATCAATCAAACAAATTCAAAAGAATAAAAAAAAAAGAAGACAATGTAAAATACCTTATTGGGAAAACAACTGACCTGGAAAATAATTTGACCTGCCTCCAGGACAGACAATGTCAGAAACATCGGGCTACCTGAAAGTCATAATCAAAAGGAGCACCTAGACAGCATTTTTCAAGAAATTATCAAGGAAAACTGCCCTGATGTCCTGGAACCAGAGGGCAAAATACACATTGGAAGAATCTACCAATCACCTCAGGAAAGAGATCCCAAAATAAAAACTCCAGGCAACATTATAGCCAAATTTTAGAACTATCAGTTCAATAAAAAATACTGCAAGTGGCCAAAAAGAAACAACCCACCTATCGGGAAGCCACAATCAGGATTACAGAAGACGTAGCAGGTGCAACATTAAATGATCAGAGGTCATGGAACATGATATTCTCAAAGGCAAAGGAACTAGGATTACAACCAAGAATCACCTACCCACTGAAACTAAGCATCTTACCTCAAGGGGAAAAATGATCATTCAATGAAATAGGATTTCAAGCTTTCATAAGGAGAAGACCAGAATTGAACAGAAAATGATCTTCAACATCAACACCCAAGTGAAGCCTAAAAAGTTAAAAAGGGAAAAGAAAATATAAGGGATTCAATGGAACTGAACTGTTTACATCCCTGCATGAAAAGATGATACTTGCAATTCTTAAAAATTGTACCACTAATAGTACAGCTAGAAGGAATATAAATAGACAGAGGGTACAGGTATAAGATGAATTTGAGGGAATGGCATAAATAATTAAGGGATGAGAAAGAGGAGTACATTGGGTGCAGAAGGAAGGGAGAGGTAAAATGGGAAAATTATTTCACATAAAGAGGTGCAAAAAACCCTATTACAGTTGAGGGAAAAATGGGAGGGTGGGCAATGGGCATCACTTGAACCTTACTCTCATGAGTATTGTCTCAAAGGGGGAATAATATACACATTCAGTTGAATATAGAAATCTATCTCACCCAACAGGAAAGTAGGAGGGGAAGATATTAGGTAAAGGCAGGGGGTAGGGGAACTGACAGAAGAGAGGGCAGACTGATGGAGGTAGTAGACTGAAACAAAATACTGTAGAGGAGGGAAAGGGTGAAAGGAGAGAGGACAAATGGGGAAAATAGGATAGAGGGAAATACATAGTAATTATAACTGTGAATGTGAATGGTATGAACTTCACATGAAACAGAAGCGGATAGCAAAGTAGATCAAAAACCAGAATCCTACAATATGTTGTTTACAAGAAACACACTTGAAGCAGAGACACACACAGAGTAAAGGTAAGGGGATGGAGCAGAATCTATTATGCTTCAGCTGAAGTTTAAAAAAACAAACAAACAGGAGTAGCAATCCTGAACTCAGACAAGAAAAGCAAAAATAGGCCTAATTAGAAGAGATAAGGAGGGAAACTACATCACCATAAAAGGTACCATAGACAATGAAGTAATGTCAATACTAAATATATATGCACCAAGTAATATAGCATCTAAATTCTTAAAGGAGAAGTTAAGTGAGTTATAGGAAGAGATAGACAGCACTAGTGTTTGATAAACCCAAAAACCCCAGCCTTTGGGACAAGCACTCACTATTTGACAAAACTTCTGGGAAAACTGGAAAATGACAGGACATAAACCAGGTATAGACCAACATCTCACATCATATACCAAAATAAGGTCAAAATTGGTACATGATGTGGACATAAAAGGTGGCATCATGAGCAAATTAGGAAAGCAAGGAATAGCTCTTGGAATAGAAGAATTCATAATCAAACAAGAGATAGCATTACAAAATGTGAAATAAATAATTTTGATTATATGAAATTAAAAAAAGCTTTTGCACAAACAAAACCAAAGCAACCAATATTAGAAGGAAAGCAGAAATCTGGGAAATAATTTTTACAGTCAGTGTCTCTGGTAAAGACCTCATTTCAAAAATATATAGAGAACGGAGTAAAATTTATAAGAATACAAGTCATTCCCCAATTGATAAGTGGTCAAAGATATTGACAGAGTTTTCAGATGAATAAATCAAAGCATAGGCATATGAAGAAGTGCTCTAAATCACTTTTGACTAAAAAAATGCAAATTAAAACAACTCTGAGGTATCACCTCACACTGATCATATTGGCTAATATGACAAAAAGGAAAATGATAAATGTTGGAGAGGATGTGGGAAAACTGGGACACTAATGCACTGTTGGTGGAGTTGTGAACCATTCTGGAGAGTAATTTGGAACAATGCCCAAAGGGCAAGCAAACTGTGCATACTTCTTGATCCAGCAATACCATTACAAGGTCTGTAGCCCAAAGAGATCATAAAAAAGGGAGAAGGACCTACACAGGCAAAAATATTTGTAGCAGCCCTTTTCATTGTGGCAAAATATTGGAAATTGAATGGATGCCCATCAATTGGGAAATGGCTAAAAAAGCTGTGGTATACAAATGTAATGGGATGTTATTACTCAATAAAAATGATGAACAAGCAGATTTCAGAAAAACCTGGAAAGACTTGTATGAATGGATGCAAAGTGAAATGAGCAGAACCAGGAGAACATTGCACACAGTGTCAGCAACATTGTGTGATGGTCGACTATGAATAACTCAGCTCTTCTCATCAACACAATGATCCAAGACAAGTACAAAGGACTCAGGAAGGAAAATACTATCCACATACAGATAAAGAACTGATTGACTCTGAATGCAGATCAAAGCATACCTTTTCTCCTTCATTCTTTTTTGTATTTTTTTCCTTTTGATCTGTTTCTTCTTTCACCACTGTGACTAATATGGAAATAGGTTTTGCAAGGTAGCAAATGTATAACCTATATAAAACTATCTATCATTTTTGGAAAAGGGGAGGGAAGGGAGGAAGGAAGAAAAATTTGGAACTAAAAATTCTGTAAAAATGAATGCTAAAAATCATTTTGATATGTAATTGGGAAAAAATTTTTAAAAATAAACTTCCCTCATATTCCTTCTGCTCCTTTGTCCCCCCCTCCAGGGAATCTTAATTTTCTCGGTGTCATACAAAACCCCATTCTTTTCCTTGATCATTTAAGTCACCTTGTTTACACTTTCTCTTACTCTGTTGTAACTTTCTTAAGGAAATAGTGATCTGTACTGTCCCAGTTTAGCAACTTTGGATGCACCAGGGTTTGAGATACGGTGGGATAACATCTTATGGTTTTTTTTTTTTGGTTGTGGTTCACTAGGCTAACAACTAAGAAACCATTCATATTGACTCTTGGATTCATTTCCTGAGATATTCAAGTGTTATCTTGGAGCTTCTTACAATCAGGTTTGGATGATTTCTTCTTAATACTCATTACTACATGCCCACTTGCACTGAAGACTGCCTTCCATTTTTTCCTCTGATTTACATAGCCTTAAAAGACCAGTCTTCTTTTTTATCTGCTCTACATTTCAATACATAAGGTCTAATGTCATCTAAGAACTGGGGTAGTTAACTGTACAAATCCTCTTCCAGATTAGACATTACGCGAGACCAGTTTCAGGATGTATCCCAAAGACATTCCAATTTATAGGCATTTTCGTCTACTAAAATGATGACCTGCCTGTCCAAGAAACAGTTGAAAGAAATGAAGGATATTTAGCCCAGCAAAGAGGAGATTTAATGGGAATGTGATTGTTGTCTTCAAAAATTGGAAGAACCGTTAGGTAGAAGATAAGACCTAGTATCTATAGCTTTAGAAGGAAGACAGAAGTTTAATAGGTAACAGGGAATTAGAGCTGTCTTAGCTTAAGGAAGACTTTAGCCATTAGAGCTGTCCAAGAATGGGATGGAGTGACTTGTGATGTAATGAATTCTTTAGCCATGGGGTTGAACATGAAAATGATGAATGATCATTTGCTGGGGAGGTTGTCAAAACTTTTAAAGTCCCTTACAATTCTATGTGTCTATTGCATTTGATTCTATATCTTTTCTTTGTCATATAGGTCCAAGACACTATTTCTGAAACCGCTCTGTGGAATGACTGAAAAATAAAGACATAATGAGCTTTTTCTTTGTTTGAAGGTAGGTCTGTGATTTAATTGGTATAGGGATCTTCAGATGTGGAAAATCCCTCTACCATTGAAGATAAGCATTTGTTCTGTACCTATCTTAGAGCTGTAGTTCTCAAACTTTTTTGCTATCAGGACCCCTTTCCACTTCTAACAATGACTGAGCTTTTGTTCATGTGAATTACATCTGTCAATATTTCCTATAAGATATTAAAATATATTATTATGAAAATAGTTTTGACCTCACAGACTCCCATGAGTCTCTAAACCCCCCACTGAGAATCCCTATCTTAGAGAATTGCCTATGGCTCTGAGAAATTAGGTGACTTGCTCAAGGTCACACAGCCAGAAGCAAGACTTGAACCTAGGTCTTCTTGAATACAAGTTTGACATTATGTCATTGGCACCATATTGGCAGACACATACACCCTGCAAAATTATTTGCTTTTTGCATCAGTGATATTCAGGCAATATGGAGAACCAGTAGACATTGGCAAAAAAAAATCATCAGGTAACAGAAAAAATGGTTTCTCATTGGTCTAGAATCAATCATGGAGTATGTATAATCATGAATACTTCAAAATAAGCTGGTGGTTGGTCTGCCTTGGCAAAGGACATAAAAAGTAATCAGGGACTTTTCATAATATTAATTTATTATTACCACAAATTTATTTTTGTTCTAATGTTCATTAGGGATAATTAAGTTTGGAAGTTTGAAGACACAAGAAAGAAAAATTGTTAGTAATTAAGACTGAAAATGAAATAAACCCACATAAATTTGGTTTTGAGTACCAAGTCTCAATTTTGTTTTACTTCTAGTGATTCTCATGCACAGTGTGTATCCTGTTACATTTCTAAAGAGATTCATGTCTCTGGCAAAATTACAAAGACATTTCCAAACAAAACAAAATGATTTCAGAAACAAAACTCCAGAATTTTGCAAGCAAAAGTGGAATAAACTGAAAGTATCTCCTCAAATTCTGGCTTGCAAGAATCAAAAGGAAAAAAGAAAAAAATGTGAAATATTTTGAAAGGTGAACTATTGTATCCTACACTATTCCTAATTATAAAATATTTTTGATAGGATACAATCATTATTTTCACTTAGTCTGCTGTTTGAGATATTGTTACATTTGAGGTAAACTTGATGGGTAATCATAAGATTAAAAAATAATTTGTAGGCATTATAAGCAAACATTTAACAAAGATTTGGCTGGAAGGGTTTTTACCAAAGCTTTGTTTAAAGAGGAAGGGTCTGCTCTTGCCAAATGTTTGGGATCTGCTTGTCAAAACCAGTTTCCTACCCATGATGAACCATTCCCTCCCTTCCCATATGGCCTCATTTTAAAAAGTAGCTCTTGGCAAAGATCCTTGTCAGAACCCTTTTGAAAGTCGAAATAAATTAGATCTACTGTTGCTTCCTTACTCATGAACTCACTGACCACCTCAAAGGTCACTCATAGATTGGTCAAGTATGATTTTCTTTGACAGGAACCATGTGCTATTTTCTACAGTCAGTTAATGCTTTCTTTTATATTCAGTGGTATCTCTCTTTCGTATAGATTTTGCCAGCTTGCCAAGGATAGAAGTGAGACTTACTGGTTGATGCATTACCTTGTTTTCCTCTTGCTTGGAGCAAATGAAGTCAGTGCTTCATAGATTTTTAGAAAGCACATTATTTAATTAAAAATACTGTTGGCTTCATCATTTCTGATTTTTTTTTGTCAAAGCATCAATAAATATTTATAGATGAGTAAAATGCCCATACCCTTGGATCCAGAGATTCCAGTGCTTGACATATACTCCAAGGAGGACAAAGATTAAAAAAGAAAGGTTCCATATACACCAAAAGATTTATTGGAGCACTTTTTATATTAGCAAAGAACTGGAAACAAAATAAATGACCATCAATGGGAAAATGGATAGACAAGTTTTGATATGTGAAGGTAATGGCTATGTAAGTAGAGAGAAATATAAATGATTAAAAGTGAGAAAACGTCAAGCATTTATTAAGCTCTCTTTATAGACTGACAGTAGGCTAGGTGCTGAGGACTGAAAGAAAAATGAAACAGTTCCTACCTTTAAAGAGTTTGCATTGTAATGGAAGAGGTGATTTGTACACATAACTGTACAAAACACATCTAAAATGAATATGAGGTAATTTTGATGAAGAAGCACTAGAATCTAGGGGTAGGAATGGGATCAGGACTGTTCTGATGTAGGAAATGGCATTTGAGCTGAGCTTGGAATGAAACTAGGGATTACAAGAAACAAAAGTGAGTGGGGAGTTCATTCCAGGCATGGGGGTAGGGAGGACAGACAGAAGGGAAATAAAGTGGTGGGATCTCATGTGTGAGAAATAGTAAGAAGCCCAGTTTGGCTAGGCCAAAGAGCATGTGAAGGTGGTTAATATTCAGGGTGTCCCCAAAGCACTCAAAGTTTTAATAGGGTAGAACTGTACTATGTCTTTGGGGACACCCTATATAATAACTCTAGAAAAGTAGATTGGCCCTAGACTGGATAAGGCTTTAATTGCTGAACAGAGAAGTTTGTCTTTGACCTTAGAGTTAACAGAAAACCATTGCAGTTCACTGATTCTTGCAACACTCTCCTAATTGGTCCTTCTGCCTCAAGTCTCTCACTACTCTAGTCCATCCTCCATACTGCTACCAAAGTTTTTTTCCTTAAGTGGAAAACTGACCATATCATTGCTCTACTCAAGAAACTCCAATGGCTGACTATTGCCACTAAGATAAGATACAAAGCTCTGTTCAGTGTTTAAAGTCCTTTACAATCTACACCTCCAGCCTCATTGGATGTTATTCTATTTCCTCCATTGTGAGAATCAGCCAAACTGGCCTTTTTTTGTTTCACATTTTACACTTCCTATTTCTTTTTGCACTAGTCATCTCAGTTCCCAGAATACACTCCCACTTTGAGAGGATCTCAAAGAATCCCTCTCTTTCTTCAAGACTCAACCTCAAGCTAAAACTTTCTTCATGAAACAACTCAAGATTTCAAGATCCAGCTCAAGCACTGCCTTCTTCAAGAAACCTTTCTTAATCCTTAAACTGCTAAATTCTTCTCTCCTAAAAGTACCCTACCTTTAACTCCCTTATAATAATTTTATTTATTCTCTTTATACTTAGTCTGTACAGATTTAATGTGTAACTATGATTTTTTCCCTTTAGAATATAAGCTACTTACAAAAAGACATCATTTTGTTTTTTGTATTTGTATCTCCAGTGCCAAACACAGTGCCTGGCACACAGTAGGCACTTCTGTATTATCTACTTCCATAGAACTTTGGGCTAGAGGGATTGACCTAGTAAACCTTGCCTGAGGTGTTCTGGGGTTTGGTGACTTGCCCAAGACCCAACATAAATAGCAGAGCTGACATGAGAACCTATTGCTAGTTGTCTTTCTACTATCAGGTACTGAGTACTACTACCAACACCAAGTAGTGTTCCATAGGTATTGCCAACCCTAAGCCCAGCACACTATTCACTACCCCAGAGGTGTCAAATATGCAGTGCTGCCTGGACTAGATTGAAATGTAATTGGAAAATATTCAAAAATACATAATAGAACATGTAGAATGTTAATATGTGGTTTTCTAAGTCACTATGCTACCTCGGTATGTATGGTTTAGTGGCCTTGTTTCTATTAACTTTGACGCCACTGCATGACAGCATGCTGCCTCTATTATATCTTACTACCAAGTATTTACCCCCCCAGGAATTCTATCTAACAATAATGAGATGTCTTTTGCCTCATTCTCTCTTCTTTTCATTCAGTCACTCTCTCACTCTTAATAGTGACTGAGTGCGAGAAGTGGGAGACCACACAGTAAGAAGAATGCCTTGGGACCTTCTCCCCCTCTGAGAACACATGCCCTGTGAAAAGGTCCCTGCCCTTGCTCTCTGCATTTGTTCTGAAAGTGGAGTCTCTGAGAGCTTGTGAATTTGAAATGTCTGGAGTATACCTCAGCATCTCAGGGTTCCAGAGCCAGGGCAGCGTCGATGCCATAAATGGGACCTTTGGGAATGACCTTTAGGACCTCAGGCTAATGGTAGCGGAGGTGAGTATTTAACTGGAAGTCATGGCACATGTGGACATTGATGGGGTGTGACCGAAGCTATGCAGGCATTGAGCTAAATTGAGTTTGTTCCTGCCCCCCACCCATACCCCACTCTAATCTAGACTGAGACGGCAAAGGGGAAAGTCCATCCTCCAGTTATTAGGTGGAAATGCTTGTAAATTTGTTCTTGCTATACATTTAAGTAAATATCCCATTGCAAACTTAGAGATGGTACAGTAAAATAGTGATGCTGAAACTGTATATGTTTTGTAAACAATGTCACTGTATTTGAGTGAGAAACATGATAGAGTTCACAAGCTTAGAAACAGATTCTTCAAGGAACAGTGAGTACTCAGAAGTATAACTCTGTACTTGACCATAAGGTCATAGCTGCTGAGATGAAAGGACATTAGAGGTCAGTTAGTCAATCTCCTCATTTTAGAGATAAGGAAAATGAGGCTTAGAGAGGTCAACGGACCTGTACAGGGTCACACATCTAGTAAGTATCAAAAGCAAGATTTGAACTCAGCTTTTCCAGACTCCAAATCAGTACACTGGCTTCTATACCATGTGACTGATTTGAGATTCAAATTCAGATCCTGTAACTATGAGTTCAGTGAACTTTCGACTCTTGCAGAGGTTCCTGAAAACTCTGGAATCCTTTCTGTATCAGTCATTGGATTGAATCAGAGGTTGCAGGAACAGATGCAATTTTTTTGAGAATCTAAGTGTGTATACACTGAAAAGTGCAAAAAGAAAAAAAGGAAAGACTTCATAAACGGGAAGAATGTTATTTGTCAGCTTTTGTATGATACTGAGAATCTCTCAGATGAAGGATTGCAAGGGATGTTAGTGCTGCCACTGAATGGTATAAAACAATCACCAAATTCACAACTTATGTTGGAGAAAGGAAACCTGTTTAAATTTGAATTGCTACATGTAGCATTGAGAATTCTCTGTAGGGCGAAATAAACCCAGCTTGCTCTGCAGTGTTCTTGGACTCTTGATATTTAAAGGAGAATTAAGGTTTGTTCTGCTGACCTTTGATTTTAGGGCCTTCTGTGCATAAACCTCTTATTCATTAAATTCTCAATTTGTTTTATGGGACTAGGCTCCTATGCATTTAAAAATATGCACTCAATTTGGGGGAGGGAAGCAGGAGAGAAAGATGGATGAATGAATGAATTGAATAAAATTCTTAGGCTTATTAGGAAGTTGAGTTTTTCAGTAAGTGAACCTGGTTGGCCCACTATTTTGGAGTGGTCTGTAGCTGAGTACATTTAATTTTAGCCTCTGATTTCTTCTCCTGAGATAAAAAAAAAGATTCAGTAGTGGTGGACATGAAAAATCCATAAAAGTTCTGGGCCTGGGAGATCCGGAGTTAAAAAAGAATCATCACATAGATATATAATCACATTTCAAATATGTCTTCCAAATGATTGTGTTGAATATCTGCCTTATAAAGAATTTTCATCAGTCAAATAGGATCCAGTCGCCATTTATTAACTGTCTGTTGGTTTTGGGTACTGAAGTAGGTGGTAGGGATGAAAAGATAAAATTAAAAACATTCCCAGTCTTCAAAGAGCATCAGCTCAAACGCCACATCCTATACAATTCCTCTAATTGTTTCTGATTGCTTAACCCTATAATTATTTGCATTAATTTTTGTTATTTTGTATTTAGTCATTTATATGTATGCTGCTTTCTCCAACAGATTATAAACTCCTTGATGGCAGGCATTCTCTCTGTCTCTGTCTCTCTATCTCTCTCTGTCTCTCTGTCTCTCTCTCAGTCTCTGTGTCTCTGTCTCTGTGCCCCCATCTGCCTCTCTCTCTCTGCCTGTCTCCTTCTATTTCTCTGTCTCCCTCTCAATCTCTCTCTCTTCTTGTATCCCTATCACCTAGCCCAATGCCTGGCATTTAATAGAGACTTAACAAATGCTTATTGATTAAAAATTTCTAACTAAAAGTTTATTTTGTAGTAATTTTCTTTCCAAAGAAGTTTAGAAACAAAATATCTCTCAAAGTTAATTATAGCGATACAGTCATTGTGGAAATCCTGTTTAACATTTCATTCATCTTAGAAGTTATGCAGAAAATCAGTGGGTGTTACCAGATTCGTTTCCATTCTTCTGACATTGAACTCTGCACAAGGTATTGGATCTAATTAGTGTTTCACAAGCAAATTGAACCAAACCAGAACTTTTTAAAAGCCTAAATAATTTTTTTTTCTTGAACTCTACCTGAACTTGAACCATTATTTTGAATTCTTTCTTAAACTTCAAGTGGAATGAAACCAAAATTAAAAAAAAAAAACCTAAAATAAATTCAATACTTCTATTGATCTTATCCAAGACTGGAACTGGAGCCAAACTGGTATAAATTTGAGCAGCTGATGAGCCTGAACTAGAGCAGAATTGAAGAGTGCATTATGGGTTCAGCTCCATGGCCAATCTCTTCTAATTTGCTTTGTGTCCTCATCTAAGAATAGTGGTCGAAACTGACAATTCAGAATTTTACTCAGCATTCCAAAGACAGGAAAAATCCCAAACAGCTGGATGAAAAACAAATATCTAGTCCAGATTTTGACTCAATTTAGCAGATCCCCTCCCATTTACTCCCCTTTCTGCTCATCTCACAAATTCCTGCTTAGAGGGAGACATGTTCTTTGGAGGCTAACAACTGCTTGTGTCATGCGTTGTGCTTCAAGGCTCTAAGGAGAGCTGTGGGTGCACACAAATGTCCCTAAAAGCCCGTGATACAGACAATTTATATTCATGCTTTAACACTTCAAAGACCTGTGGTTTCCCTCCTAGGGTGATGCTTATTCTTCCGTCACAGATCACTACTCATCTGCAAATCAGATTCAGGTCATAGACTGAGAACTGGAAGGGGCTGAAGAGGTAAGTTAGTCCAAGCCACTTTTTTTAACAGGTGAGAAAATTGATGCCTAGAGAGGTTAAGTGACTTGAGGCAGCTAAGTGAGCCGATGGTTAGAGAGAACCTGGACTCAAGAAGATCTAAATTCATCTCCAGCCTCAGACATTTTTTACTATTTGTGTGATACCAGGTAAGTCACTGTTTGCCACAATATCCTCATCTGTAAAATGGGGATGATAATAAGACCTACCTTGCAGGGTTGTTGGGAGGATAAAATGAGATAATATTTGTAAAATGCCTTGCAAACTTTGAAGTGCAGCATAAATACTAGCTATTATTACAATTATTGCTCCTGATCACACACTGAGTAAGAACTTATCAGAGCTTAGAGTTGAACCCGGACTCTTGAACTCAATATTCAGGACTCTTCCTATTCCACCAAAATCTCCTCATGTGGTCTTCAAGATTTGCTCTGGCTAAAAAACCAAAAAAAAAAAAAAAACAAACAAACCAAACAAACCCAAAGAAACAAAAAAACCTCAAAAAACCAAACACATTGCCCTGAGCTTAACCTGGTGAAAAGACCCTCTAAACTTAGGATAGTACTGGAATCAAGAGAGATACAGTCAGCCAGCCAACTGGCATTTGAAGACTTTATCTTTTTTTTTTTTTTTACCTTGGCAGTATGTCCCAGAGCTTGTGCACTATTGGGGGTAACCTTCAAAAACACTTTGTTACCTCCACACCACAAGGAGACGCTGGGAAAGGTCTTTAGCGGGAGAGCCAAATTAATAAGCTATATGCGTATTATATATATACATACTATATATACATATAATGTATACATAGAATACATCTATATCTTTCTAGAGAGTACTGTGTAGGTATTTACAATATGTAGCTCTACATATCCATTCAGAAGCAGCACAAAGTAGATGACAGAAGAGGGCTAGCCTGTCATGGAGGCCTGGGCCTCTGATGTCTCTGTGTCTCCATCTGTCTCTCTTTCTCTCTGCCTGTCTGTCTCTGTCGTCTCCCTCTCAGTCTCTCTCTCTCTCTCTCCTGACATATAGTGACCCTGGGCACATCATTTATCCTCTCAGCACCTACAAACAAGTAAGACTATAAGTTACAGAGCAAATACCAAATCTTCATTGGTAGGGAGAGTTTCTTCACTAGGGGGTCCATACATAAAGGAAATCAGAGGTCTAAGCCCAAGTCTCTGTCTCTCTGTCTCTGTCTCTCATACACACATAGATACTCATATGCACATATATTATGACATATTTACATGCATTTTGTCATATATGTTTATGTATATTTGTAATATGTATATGTGTATACATATACATGTGCGTGTTTATATATATGTTTATTTCTGTGCCATAAATGCCCTTTTCAAATCTGGTATCTCAAAGATTAGGGCAGCTAGTTGGTAGAGTGGATAGAGCATTGGGCATAGAATCTAGAAGACTCATTTTCATGAATTCAAATCCGGCCTCAGACATTTACTAACTGTGTCACCCTGGGCAAGTGTCTTAACCGTGTTTGGCTCTGTTCCTCATCTGTAAAATGAGTTGGAGAAGAAATTGCCAAACCACTGCACTATCTTTGCCAAGAAAACCACAAATGAATTCACGAAGAGCCAGACAAAACTGAAAATGACTGAACGACAACAATCTTAGAGATTTCTTTGGGACTCTCTAGGACAGAAGCTACCTTGCCTCCTCTTTTCTCCCCTCCTCTACTCCCTCCCCTCCTATCTCTTGTCAAGAAGTGACTTGCTCTGAAGGCATGCACATAATCACCCTTCCCACCTCAGGTGGAAATAGTGATAGCCTGGAATGATTTGATTACTTCTACCTGTTACCTATCAGAGACTTTTTTCAGATGTGAAGCGGATAATTAAAGAAAAAAAAAACAACTGGGAGATATGGCTAGGCCTGGAGCAACCTCAGAATGCTCACTTGGTTGGAGGACACTACCTCTTCTGCATGTCCATGGGAGAAGGGACCTTGAAATATCAGAACCTGTCAGTGGTGCTTTGTGGCTAAGCCTTTTTCCTAGATGCAGGGCAGTAAGGTCCTTGCTCCTTGGATAACCTTTTATGAGGCTGGAGTCTGGCAGAAGTAGCTGAAAACAGGAATAAATTCCAGCATCCTAAGTGCATCACAAAGGCTGTAATACAGGCAGAGCTAGATTTCCTGCCAGCCGGGAACACTCTGAAGGTTTCTGCTTCTGTAGTTGGTGAAGACTTCGCTGGCAGGGAAGGGGACAGGGAAGCAATCATTATGGCTGGCTGTTTGTAGCCCCCCAAGCTGGTGATACCTGCTGGAAGCAAAGATGGCAAGCACAGCATCATGAATGTTTTGCAGAACTACCAGAGGAGCCAGGATGGCAGCATTGTAGGAAGTAAAACCTGTTGGGAACTTACCCAGTCATAACCGTAAGTGACTGAGGCTGTATAAGGATATTTTGGGGGACTTGTTGCTCGATGGGTAGCACTTTTTTTTTCAAGAGCATTCAGTTCAAGGATTTCTGTTTTCTTTTCGTCAATCAAACTTTATTTTATTACATTATATAGGAGGAGGAAGGACAAAGCAATTGTTTCTGGTTTCCAAGTGGGACTGAGATGCCACCCTAAATACATGTGGGACCTTTAGAAATGAGTATTTGACACATGTCACATGTATATAGGGATATGTATATACAAATAGTTGATCAAAACTTTTATTATAGTAAGTCTTAAGTGATGCACTATAAGCAATACCGGTAACTGAGGCAATTTGGGGGAGTGCAAAAGGGTACTAAAAATTGGACCTGAAATCTGGACACCTGCGGACTGGGGTAGGCCTCTGACCTCCGCTACAGGAATTAACTGTGCAAACCTTTACTTGCTATAGATGTATGCTATTGGGCAAGGCCTTTCCCCTCCTTGGGCCTCAATATTCTCATCCAAAAATGAGAAACTTGAATTAGTTGATCTCTAAGGCCTCTTCCAGTTAAAATACTGTATCAGTTATTCAGTGGTGGGGGGAAGTGGGGAGAAAATGAATTCATTAATCCATTAATAGTCATCAGCCCTGCTGAGTTTTGCAGTAATATCTCCAGCAACTCTATAGTTCTGTAGAGGACTGAGTAATTTGAAGGTTAGACATTCAATATGTTTAGTTGTCAGGATCAGGATGAGATCTAAGCATATAAACGAGAACTTCTGGGGAGAGGAGAGAGGCTTGGGAGGATGTAAGTCGTCCAACAGGACTGGAATCACTTCTGCATGAAGATGGCAGGATCAGATATACTTTTTGCTTCTAGGAAATGGATAAAGCCAGGCTTTCATTCATTTGATTCTTTTGGGGTTAGAAGGAAGATATTTAGTGGGATTCCCAACGATCCCTCTTTTAGCTCTTTCCCCCCTTCAAAACTGATTATTTGCTTGTATAATGGGGGTCTGGTAAGTGCTAGAATGCCACAGTCTCCTGGTAGATGTTTAGAACCTATTCCTTGGATAATTGGGTAAGGGAAGTGCCTGAGAGATGCATAGATATTTAGTCAATGATTTCAACTGGGTTGGGGCAGCTAGGTGGCACAGTGGATTGAGTGCAGACCTAGAGTCAGAAAGACTCACCTTTTGAGTTCAAATCTGGCCTCAGACATTTACTAGCTGTATGACCCTGGGTAAGTCACTTAACCCTGTTTGCCTCAGTTTCCTCATTTGTAAAATGAGCTGGAGAAGAAAATAGCAAACCCCTCCAGTGTCTCTGCTCAGAAAACCCCAAATGGGGTCACAAAGAGTCAGACACAACTGAAAAACAAATGATGTGATGAAAGGGAGGATCTTTGATTGGATTTGGAGGCATTCAAAAAGAACTTTCAGCTTTGGTACTTTTTGCCTCATTGTTTTCAGTTGTGGTGTGATGGCCTCTAGTGAGAGACTAAAGGGCCATGGTGCCTTTCCCCCCGAAGCGAAAGGGAGAAAAATTGGGATTCCTTGGCCCCCCCCCCAATTCTTTTACATTCAAAGGTTAGGGAGTGGAGTGTCCAACCTCGACCATTTCAAAAGCTATAGTGAGCTATAGAAATCTGGGAGTTGGAATCCAGGCTTCACCAATGCCCAGAAGAGGAAGGAGCAATCTTTGAGAGTGACCTTTGGGACCCCAGCCCAGTAGAAGGACTCATCCAGCAGTGATGCTACTGTTAGATGTGATGATGGTAGGACCCATACTAAATAGAAACTGAGCTAAGTATCCTACCCACCACCCTGAGAGGTTGAGGGGATGGGGGATTATGCCTCTGAAGTGTTGCAGAAAATATTTGTCTGTTCTTGTGATATTTTTTAGGTAAAAATCCATTTGTAAGTGCTGATTGATGTTAAGTGGTTATAAGAAACTCAGGGTGCTAGTCACTGGCACCCTAACAAATTGAGGAGGACTACAGCTGGTTGAGTCAGTAGGAGAGAAAAGAGATACTCATAAAACCCTCAGGGTATCTTATGGAGTCCTGAAGAGTGATGGAGCCAACCTGACCCTGAAATAGTGGGGCCAGAACTCCTTTACTGCTCCTCTTGATCGAGTAATATGTCCCAGGATTCTGTCAAGAAACATCCCTAAAGAGATATTGTGACTTGTTAATCTTGAATTTTAGACCTGGAATAGATTTTATTCAGATGGTCTTGCAGAGGTCACACAGCCATCAGGGAAGCAGTTATCACCTGTTAGTGATAGTCCTAATGAGGGCATTAGCTTTCCTCCCATTTTAATGCTGCCTCTAAGCAGCGGATAAAAGCACGGAGACTCTAGACTCACTTTGCTAAACTGGCTCTTACAGTGTGACTTCAGAACTAATTGTGTGGGAAAGAAGAACAAGACTGGGGGCTTGGAATCCATGCAATCCTCTATTTCACACATTGTATGGAAGTTCAGTAGGGCCACAGCATAATTGAAGCTAAAGACAATTGGACATCACCATGGGAGAGGATTACCAGCCAGAAGACCGAGTGGCTTGGATGCCCAATAAATGTACATGTAGTCTGCTCTAAATTACTGGATCAGAATCGCAGAGTTGGATGGTTCTTCAGAAGCCTTCTAGTCAGACCTGTTCCTAGATAAGGAGTTCCTCAACACCACAGGTGTCAAATGGCCTTCACATGACCCACAACACCCAACTGGCCCAAACCAAATTAAAATATAATTGGGAAATATTTAATAAAATAAATAAAAACACAACAAAATATACATAAGATTACATTTTAAAGCTAATATGCAGTCTGCAGGGATTCTTATGTATGGTTTAGTGGCTCCCATATCTATTCACACCATCCAGTCACAAATGATAATCTAGCCTTTGTGACCTATTAGGAGGAGAAACTCTTCCCTCAGAGTCCAGAGGAAGACTCATCCTCTTTTAGATAGCTTGCATTACCAGGAAGTTGCCCCTTAATACTAAAGTGAATTTGTGACCTCATCAGTTTCAATCTTTCCACAAATGGTGAACCAGGCAACTCCTCTGTGCCTGTCTACCCTGTGAGACTTGTTCATACCTGTCCTTAAGTTTGGCCCAAGAAGTCCACCTGACTTGGACCCTTAATATTGAGCAGAAATCTGGCTATACAGGATCCACTCATTCCCATTCTGTTCCTGAAGGCCAAGCAGAGCAACTTCAATCCCTTTTTGGTCTGGTACCCTTTCAAATGATTGAGCTTGTCTGAGCTTCAGGTTCTTAATTTATGGCACAAGTAAGCTGAACTAGATGATTCATCTCTAAAGGGCCTTTTAGTGCCACCATTTTATGAGTCCCTTGTGAAATCGTCGTTTCTTAACTATACAGAATGCTGTGAGTCATTGCCTCATTTATCAACATATCTAATATGCTCAGGTCCTTCAATTTTATGGGAGATAATGAAGAGTAAGCCATATTTTCCTGCCCCCAAGTAGCTTACTCTCTAGTGGGGGATACTTCTTTCTCTGTTCTTCAGATATCGCTGGCAGATGGGAAAATTTATGTGGGTTTTCTTGGAGTATGATGTATATTATTTTACCTAATCATATATATGTATAAAAGTTTGGGATCAATAAAGTTATCTCTAGCTCCAAAACACAGGATTACATTGTTTGGTAAGGCTTCTAAGCAGAAGTTACACAGATGGGGATGTGCAAATAGAACCTCAGACACAAAGTATGAATAAATAGCTGTTGTTCCTTCTACTATCACTTCATTCTCTCCTCTTTCTTTCTTTTTTTTTTCCTGTACTAGCTGTCTCTGGTCAGAAATCAACCTTTTCTTTAAAGTATTCTAAGGCTAGAGAAAGAGACAGATTGTGAGCCTTTGTGGAGGCACAAGAGGAGCTTTAGTAGGAGGGGGAACTTTCTGGGGACATACTTCCTGAACTCCCCTAGTGGGAATGCTGGACTTTTTAAAAAATTAATTTATTTTTATTTATCAACAATCACTTTCATATGCTATTGAGTTTTACATTTTTCTTCTCCTCCCTCTCCACCTCCCTCACCAAGATGGAGTGCAATCTGATATAAGCTATACATGTACATTCCTATTAAACATATTTTCACATTAGTGATGTAAGTAAGAATTAGAACCAATAGGAGGAACTACCAAAAAGAGGAAACAAAACAGAAGAAAAAAATATAACAAACAGTATGCTTTGATCTGCATTCAAACTCTATAGTTCTTTCTTTGCATGTGGATAGCATTTTCCATCATGAGGTCTTTGGAGATGTCTTAGATCCTTGTATTGCTAAGAAGGGTTAAGTCTATCAATATTAGTCATCTCACAACGTGGCTGTTATTGTGTACAATGTTCTCCTGCTTCTGCTCACTTGCCTCAGCATCAGACCATACAAGTCTTTCCAGGTTTTTCTGAAGTCTGCCTGCTCATCATTTCTTATAGCACAATAGTATTCCATTACATTCATACACCACAACTTGTTCAGCCATTCCCCAACGGATGGGCATCCCCTCAATTTCCAATTCTTTGCCACCAGAAAAAGAGCTGCTATAAATATTTTTGTACGTGTGAGTCCTTTTCCCATTTGTAAGATCTCTTTGGGATACTGCCCTAGAAGTGGTATTGCTAGGTCAAAGGGCATGCACATTTTTATAGCCCTTTTGGCATAGTTCCAAGTTGCTCTCCAAAATGGCTGGATCATTTCACAACTCCACCAACAATGCATTAGTGTTCCAATTTTCCCACATCTTCTCCAACATTTATCATTTTCCTGTTTTGTCAAGTTGGCCAATCTGATAGGTGTGATGTGGTACCTCAGAGTTATTTTGATTTGCATTTCTCTAATCAATAGTGATTTAGAACATTTTTTTGTATGACTATAGATGGCTTTAATTTTCTTCATCTGAGAACTGTCTGTTCATATCCTTTGACCATTTATCAATTGGGGAATGACTTGTATTCTTATGAATTTGACTTAATTCTCTATATATTTTAGAAATGCCTTTATCAGAGACACTGGTTATAAAAATTCTTTCTCAGTTTTCTACTTCCCTCCTAATCTTGGTTGCATTGGCTTTGTTTGTGCAAAAACATTTCAATTTAATGTAATCAAAGTTATCTACTTTGCATTTCATAATGTTCTCTATCTCCTATTTGGTCATGAATTCTTCTGTTCTCCATAAATCTGATAGGTAAACTATTCCTTGCTCTCCCAGTTTGCTTATAGCATCAGCTTTTATATCTAAATTATGAACCAATTTTGACTTTATTTTGGTATATGGTGTGAGATTTTGATCAATGCCTAGTTTCTGCCATATTATTTTCCAGTTTTCCCAGTTTTTTTCAAAGAGTGGGTTCTTATCCCAGAAGCTGGGGTCTTTGGGTATATAAAATAACAGATTACTATAGTCATTGACTACTGTGTCTTGCATACTTAACCTATTCCACTGATCCACCACTCTGTTTCTTAGCCAGTACCAAGCAGTTTTGATGATTGCTGCTTTATAATACAATTTAAGATCTGCAATGGCTAGGCCATCTTGCCCTGCATTTCTTTTCATTAGTTCACTTGATATTCTGGACCTTCTGTTATTCCAAATGAATCTTGTTATTTTTTGTAACTCTATAAAATAATTTTTGGTAGTTTGATTGGTATGGCACTGAATAAGTAAATGAGCTTAGGTAGAATTGTCATTTTTATTATATTAGCTTGGCCTACCCATGAGCAACTGATGTTTTTCCAATTATTTAGATCTGACTTTATTTGTGTGAAAAGTGTTTTGTAATTGTGTTCATATAGTTCCTAGGTTTGTTTCAGTAGATAGACTCCTAAATATTTTATAACATCTACAGTCAGTTTAAATGGAATTTCTCTTTCTATCTCTTGCTGTTGGGCTTTGTTGGTGATATATAAAAATGCCAGTAATTTATGTGGATTTATTTTATAGCCTGCAACTTTGCTAAAGTTGTTTATTTTTTCAAGTAGTTTTTTACTTGATTCTCTAGGATTCTCTAAGTATATCATCATATCATCTACAAAGAGTGATAGCTTTTTCTTTTTTGCCTATTCTAATACCTTCAACTTCTTTTTCTTCTCTTATTGCTTAAGCTAACATTTTCGGTATGATATTGAACAACAGTGGTGATAATGGACATCCTTGTTTTATCCCCGATCTTACTGGAAATGCTTCTAGCTTGTCATTACATATGATGCTTACTGAAGGTTTTGGGTAGATGCTATTTATTATTTTAAGGAAGACTCTATTTATTCATATACTCTCTAGTGTTTTTAATAGGATTGTTATATTTTGTCAAAACCTTTTTTTTTTTTACAATTGGGGTTAAGTGACTTGCCCAGGGTCACACAGCTGGTAAGTGTCAAGTGTTTGGTTTGAGGCCAGATTTAAACTCAGGTCCTTCTGACTTCTGGGCTGGTGCTTTATCTACTGTACCACCTAGCTGCCCCTGTCAAAAGGTTTTTCTGCCTCTATTGAGATGATCATGTGGTTTCTGTTAGTTTTGTTGTTTATATTATCAATTATGCTGGTAGTTTTCCTAATATTGAACTAGCCCTGCATTCCTGGCATAAATCCTACCTGGTCATAGTGTATTATTCTTGTGATAAGTTGCTGTAATCGATTTGCTAATATTTTATTTAAAATTTTTGCATCTATATTCATTAGGGAAATTGGTCTATAATTTTCTCTCTCTGTTTTGACTCTTCCTGTTTTAGGTATCAACATCATATTTGTATCATTAAAAGAATTTGGTAAGACTCCTTCTTTACCTATTATCCCAAGTAGTCTGTATAGTATTGGAATTAATTGTTCTTTAAATGTTTGATAGAATTCACTTGTAAATCCATCTGGCCCTGGAGATTTTTTCCTAGGGAGTTCATCAATGGCTTGTTCCATTTCTTTTTCTGAGATGGGGTTATTTAAGTATTTTACTTCCTCTTCTGTTAATCTGGCCAATTTATGTTTTTGTAAATATGTATCCATTTCACTAAGATTGTCAAATAGTTCCAAATCATTGTTTTAATTTCCTCTTTTTTGGTGGTAGATTCACTTTTTTTCATTTTTGATAATGGTAATTTGGTTTTCTCCTTTTTTTAAAATTAAATTAACCAAAGGTTGATCTATTTTATTGTTTTTTTCATAAAACCAGCGCTTAGTTTTATTTATTAGTTCAATAGTTTTCTTAATTTCAATTTTATCAATTTCTCCTTTGGTTTTCAGTATTTCTCCTTTGGTGTTTAATTGAGGATTTTTAATTTGTTCATTTCTAGTTTTTTTTAGTTGTATGCCCAATTCATTGATCTCCTCTTTTTATATTTTATTCATGTAAGCATTTAGAGATATAAAACTTCCCCTAAGAACTGCTTTCGCTGTATCCCATAAGTTTTAGTATGTTGTCTCATTATTGTGATTCTCTTGAATGAAGTTATTGATTTTTTCTATGATGTGTTGTTTGACTCAATTTTTCAGGATTAGATTATGTGGTTTCCAATTTTTTTTAGTCTATCTTTCCATGGCTCTTTATTACATATAATTTCTATTGCATCATGATCTGAAAAGGATGCATTTAATATTTCTACCTTTCTACATTGGATTATGAGGTTTTTATGCCCTAGTACATGGACAGTTTTTGTGTATGTGCCATGTACTGCTGAGAAAAAAGTATATTCCTTTCTATCCCCATTCAGTTTTCTCTAGATGTCTATCATACTTAACTTTTCTAGTATTCCATTCACCTCCTTAGCTTCTTTCTTGTTTATTTTGTGATTAGATTTATCTAGTTCAGAGAGGAGGAGGTTGAGGCCCCCACAAGAATAGTTTTGCTGTCTATTTCTTCCTGTAACTCCCTGAACTTCTCCTCTAAAAATCTGGATGCTATACCATTTGGTGCATATATGTTTAGTAATGATATTACTTCTTATCTATGGTGCCTTTTAGCAGGATGTAGTTTCCTTCCTTATCTCTTTTGATAAGATCTATTTTTGCTTTTGCTTTGTCTGAGATCAGGTTGGCTACCTCTGCTTTTTTACTTCAGCTGAAGCATAATATATCCTGCTCCAGCCTTTTACCTTTACCCTTTTGTGTCCCTCTGTTTCAAATGTGTTTCCTGTAAACAACATATTGTAGGATTATGGTTTTTAATCCATTCTGCTCTCCATTTCCATTTTATGGGAGAGTTCATCCCATTCACATTCTCAAGATTCACATATGATTACTATCTGTGTCTTTCTCTCCCTCTTTCCTCCCCCCTTTATGCTTTTCTTTCTCCTTTCTCCTTTTCCCTCCACACTAGTGCTTTGCTTTTGACCACTGCCTGCCTCAGTGCCACCTCCCTTCTCTTAGCCCCCTCCCTTTTCTTCGCCTTTACCTTTACTACATCTTTGCTCTCTTCTATCCCCCTTCCCTTTTCTTTCCCCTTTTCTCTCCTACTGCCTATAGGGCAAGTTAGATTTCTATACCTAACTGATTATGTTATTCCCTTTTTGAGTCAAATCTGATGAGAGTAAGGTTCAAACAATGCTCATTTCCCTCCCTTCTTTCCCTCTACTGGAATAAATTTTTGTGCCTTTTCCTATAATGTAATTTACCCTTGTCTACCTCCTCCTTTCCTTTTCTCCCATTCCCTTAATTAGATCCACTTAATCCACTTACTTAGATCCATTTAACCTACCTAGATTTTTTTTTATCATTACATCAAAGTCAACTTATACCCACCCCCTCTGTCTATGTATACTCTTTTAAAATGGTGTAGTAACAATACAGTTCTCAAGAGTTACAAGTGTCATCTTCCTTTTTAGGGGTGTAAATAGTTTGCCCTTATTAATGACATGTTTTTTTTTCCTGTCCTGTTTACCTTTTTATGTCTCTCTTGAGTCTTGTATTTGAAGATCAAATTTTCTGTTGAGCTGTGGTCTTTTTATCAGGAAGGTTTGGAAGTCTCCTATTTTGTTGAATATCCATTTCCTCCTCTGAAAGATCATGTTCCTTTTCCCTGGGAAGTTGATCCTTGGCTGTAATCCAAGCTCCTTTGCCTTACAGAATATCATGTTCCATGCCCTATAGTCTTTTAACGTAGAAATTGCAAGGTCCTGCGTAATCCTATGTTTCCATGATATTTAAACTGTTTCTTTCTGGCTCTTGCAGTATTTTCTCTTTGATCTGGTAATTTTGGAATTTGGCTTCTATATTCCTTGGTGTTTTCAATTTGGGATTTCTTTCAGGAGATGATTGGTGGATTCTTTCTGTGGTTATTTTACCCTCTGGTTCTAGGACCTCAGGGCAATTTTCCTATACTGTCCAGGCTCTTTTTTTCATTGTGATTTTCAGGTAGACCAATATTTTTTAAATTGTCTCTCCTCAATTGATTTTCCAGGTCAGTTGTTTTACCAATGAAGTATTTTACATTTTCATCTATTTTTTTCATTTTTTTGTTTCTGTTTGACTGATTCTTGCTCTCTCATAGAGTCATGAGCTTCCATTTGTCAAATTCTAATTTTTAACAAATTATTTTCTTCTGTTAGATTTCATACCTCCTTCCCCATTTGGCCAATTGTATTTTTTTAGGGACTTATTTTCTTCAGTGTTCTTTTTTTTTTCCAGTAGGCCAATTGTATTTTTTAGGGACTTGTTTTCTTCAGTGTACTTTTTTTTCCCCAGTTGGCCAATTGTATTTTTTAAGGACTTGTTTTCTACAGTTAATTTTTGTCCTTCCTTTTCCAAGCTATTGACTCTCTCTTGCATACCTCTCATTCTTTTGCCATTTTTTCTTCTACTTCTCTCATTTGACTTTTAAAATCCTTCTTGAGCTCTTCTAAGAATGCTTTTTGGGCTTCAGACCAGTTCATATTCCCTTTTGAGGTTCCAGATGTGGGTTTGTTGACAATGTTGAACTCTTCAGAATTTCTGCCTTGATCTTCACCGTTCTCATAATATGAATCTATGGTACATTTCTTTTTACTTGTGGTGCTTGTTTCCTGGCCTTTAAAGAGATTGAGTTCTCCTGCTGGGGAGCAGAGGGCACTGACCTAAGCTTCTTGTTTTGGTAGACTAATGCCTGGTTATTGGCTTTGTGTCCTGGGGCCTCTGATGCTGGCAATTGGAGGCTGTAGGGTGCTGGCAGCTTACCAGGCGCTGGAATCAGCAACACTGGAACTCTAGGGGTAGGATTGGGTAGTGTGGCCCCTCGAGATTGTCTGCTCACCCAGGCCTTTCCTTCCTTTTGCTTTCTTCAGCTCCTTTCATATGGATGTTGCAGGTTATTTCTGCTCCTGTGGCCCCTTGGAGCACTTCCCAGAGTTTTGCTGAGGAACTGGGAGACCTGGTTGCTGTAGAATGCTGAGGCACCCGGTGATTTTCCAAGCTGGTTTCCACCAGTTCCCCCACCCTCACTGAGGCACCTGAGGGTCCTGGTGTTGGTGTTTGCCTGCTCCACTCCCTGGGTTTTAGGATCTCCTCCTGGTATGCTGAGGTGGGGCTTTCCTTCAGATAACTTGCTGGGATGCCTCCCATTCTGTACTGCTCCCCTCCCCCCAGGGCAAGAGGGGCCTTTCCTGTTAATTCCTCAAGCTACTTGGACTACGAAAGCTGCACCCCATCTTTCTTCTGTTTCAGCTTTTCCAGGGTTTTTTTCTGGGGCAATATTTTCTGGGTTTTCAGAGGTTTATAAGGGAGGGTGAGAGCGACTTACTTTTTACTCTGTCATCTTGGCTCCTGGACCTTTGGTGACGCTTGGCTTTTTTAAAGTTGTGTTATTGATCAATGACAACTCTCACACTTGGTGCTGAATTTAAAAAAATATCACTTTGTGCAACTAAAACTTTAAAAAAATTTTAATAAATGACCATTTTCATGGAATCACTACAGAAAAATCATTTTAATGTCAGAAGTCAAACAAGGTATGGAATTGTTGGAGGCGTCTTACAAGATATTTCTATAAGAGAAAAGCTCTTTGAATTATAGCGGTGATGACTCTCTAAAGGACATTTACTGTATTTCACTGCATAATCATCATGGTTTTATGCCAAAATTATTTTACAAAAAAGTGGGATGTGATCATTATGTGAAGTTTTTAAAAATTGTGCCAGTATTGCTTAAAAATCATTTATTACTAAATTGTCTTTGGTGCAAGATTGGGATGCATAAAATAGTTGTGAGTATATGTTAAAATTGGGAAGATGCAAGTTTTACCATATCATGTGACTTATGGAAGCTTTGCCTGCCTGCTCCCTTTGTGCCTACAGGTCTTCATTAGGTTGAGAGACAATACTGTTTAGTACTGCAGCACTCTAAACAAATCACACAAGTTGGCTTTCAGAAATATACTGACAATGTGCATGCACTGAGAATCCTAGGCTTGAGGTTCACAATGTGCAAGAGGTAAATGCGTATTCATATACCACTGGTGAATACACTGCCGCTCTGTTTATCTTTTAAGTGACCTAACAAACAGAATTATGGCATGCGACTATTATGTGGTGAAAGACTATAAACCAATTTTTGGACTAAAAACAAAACTAAACAGGGTGCAATGATTATGGGGTGAAATACAGTAATTCCATTGTCTCATTTTACAGATGAAGAGCTGAGGCCCAGTATGGTTAGCCATTTGTAATGTCAGATTGTATATCACAATTCCTCTCTTTTTTGTTCTCTGTTTTTTCCTCTCATAAATTTTTAAAAGACGGACACTTCTCTACAGATTGGTGGTCCAAACTGGCTTGGAAACCCAAGCATATTTGAGGGTAAGAACGAGCCAAAGCCAGTAACAAAGTGATCTTAAAGGATGGCTATATGATATAAGAGAAGGAATAATGGCTCCTACTTCCTCAGGATAAAGAAAGTGCCTCTAAAAGTATAGAATGATAACAAGTGGTCATAGATGGGTGAACTAGGGGAAACTTGACTACTATCAATAAGTCTCTATTTAACTTGCTAAGTTCTCTCCCTGTCCCTGTCGCTTTTCTCCCCACCTCCCCCACCTCCTGCCTCAGCCCTCCAACCATCATTGGTGCTTTCTTTGACAGCACGGTGGCAAAAGCATTGACATGCTATATTGGTTTTTAATATTAGTCCACTATGATTACAGACTGTGCTCACACAATGAGATTTCTTCAACAAAAAGATTCAATGATCTCCCAGCTGCCAAAATAATGGCTCTGAGATGTAGCCACGTTGGTACTCTACTCAAAAGCTTTAAAACACGTGTGGTAGAAAGAGTTATCCATTTTATTAAAATGTCTCACAGTTACATTTCCAATCACTCAAGTCTTACATATGAATAATAGAGCACACACTGAGCATATAGGGCTGATAATAACCACACCTTATTCCCTTCCACTCCAAGGGTAAATCTGATCCCCTTCATGTATGAGCTTGACATATGAAAAATGTGGCACTAAGGAATCATTCCTTGATAAGTCTTGATGATATGTCTGTTAATGATTTTGCTTGAGATATTCTATGCCATAACCAATGTTTCTGTAGTTTATAATTAAACCATTTTCTTGTTAGATTTCCTCTGAACTCAGTGTTTTAGTCTTTTTAAAAGCTCTGTGCAACTAATCTGTAAATGTCACTATTGTTGTATAGTCATGAAGTAAAACTTTTTGATTGCCAATAAGATAAAATGCTAATTCTTTAGCCTAGTTTACAAGATCCTCCATGATTTGGTTTCATCTCGCTTTTCTAGACTCATGCTCGATGTGCTGTCTCCTATCTCCATACATTCCCAAAGGTTATCTAACCCCCCTGCCTTGAACACATTCTCTTTCCCCCTTTACCTTTCACAATCTTTATCTTCGATTGAGTCTCAGCTCAAGGATGAACTCCATCATGAAAGCTTTTTTGGTCACCATTCATCCTTATCATTTTAATATGTTCTCTTTTGCCTCTAACCATAGAATACTTTGTCTGAACATCTTAAAAAGATTATAAAACCAGAGAAGGAAGGGCCCAGAGAAGTCATCTGGTCAAACCTGCCTTCATTCTATAAACAAAGAAACCTAGGCCTAGGTAGGTTAAGTGAGTTGCCCAAGGTGACACATGGACAGGCATCAGAGGCAGGGCTTAAGCCCAGGTTTTGTGACTATAGACTTGGTGTCTTTCCCCTATACTCTGCTGCCTCATATTTTTGCTCCTAGAACATATTACATTATAGAATTACTTGTGCTTATGTGGTAACCTTTCTCGGGCAGTGGAAAGTCTTTGAAGAGAGAGACCACCTTACTTTTCAATTTTATATTAACTTTGTATAAATGTTATACTTACTTATCAGTATACATGTCATCTCACCCTAGTAAGATGTAAATTCCTTGAAGCCAGAGACTAATTTATTTTTGTATTTGTATTCCTGGTACTTGGTCTAGCATTTAGTAAGCTCTTAATAAATGCCTATTGAATTGAATTCAGCAAAGCACCATTTAAACTTTAAATTGAAAATGGGTCTCTAGTGTTAAATTTGCTTGATAATTGAATTTGGCACAGTAGGCTTTACAGATTTCATGGTAAATTATTTGGTAAAACCTATTTTGAATGAATAGAGTGTGTTTATTTGAATGGTTTATTATACAAAACATTATCATACAAATACATTTTAACGTGAAGTAAATTGTAACTAACTATCCCCTAATAATTAGAGATTCACATCTAGGAAAGATAATGTTTGAAACAAGGACTGGCTCACCTCTTGACTATTCCACATTTTGACATATTCATCCATCATTTTTGGTAAGTCACGTTCCAGTTTGTGGCTCTCAGTAATTAGCACATGTTATTTTGCTTTCAGAAGACCCATCAATCTTGACTTTCCATACCCAGTTGGAACCAGTTAGATGTTGAAAAATTGTTAATTATTGCTTGGCAGGGTGTCATTAGGCCTTTGCAATTGCTCAATAGAAGCTGAGGAAACGTGACTTGGAATTATTTCATTTGGCTTGGGTTTGTTTTTGTTCAGGGCTCAAGATTGCAAAGCTGAACGTTTTTTTCTTTGCAGAATTGGAAGCATTTTCAACTTTTTCTATTGTGTTACCTGCACTGAATAACACCATGAATCCACTCAGTAATAGAGGTCCTACTTCTAGGAAGGTTGAATGATTTCAGATAACATCAGAAGAACACAGTGTTCTGGGGGAAATGGATATTGTGCTATCGTCAATGCTTGAATAGGTCACAAAGGGAGGAGGAATGCTCGTGTTGCTCCTGTTTGTGGGGGATGCCCAACCCTAACTTCTGTTTATGACTCAAAATTCACAGAGTGGCAAGGTAGTATAGACAAAAGCATACTGGACTCATGGATCAGAGAGCCAAGTTCCAGAGCTAGTCTTGCTTAAATAAGTTGCATAACTTTAAGGAAATTGCTTAATTTCTCAGAGTCTTAGTTTCTTCATATGTAAAATTAAGAGATGGGATTAGGCAACATAGCATAGGGTTAGACCTATAGGGCTGGATTTGGAATCAAAGAAAAATGAGTGAAAATTGTATAGTGGAAAATTTCGGGTGGATGTCAGTAGAAAAATCCTTGTAGTATGAGCTAACACAAATTGAAAAGTGTTTCTTTGGTTGCTACTGGGGTGCCATTTATTAGAGCTCTTCAAGCAAGGCTGGACAACCAGCTCTTGGATATATCATAATGAGGATATTTTTGTTTTGGTATGGTTTGGACCAGATAAACTCCGAAAGCCACTTTGATTCTGAAATTCTTTGAATCTGTGGTGAGTTTGAATCCTGACTCAGATACTTAACTATGCATTTATATCAGACAAATCATTTCACCCTTCTGGCCTGTATTTTCATCATCTATGACTAAAGCATCTGGCCTAAATCAATGTCAAACACATAGCCCGTGAGGCAGATCCCAGCCTACAGCACTCCTGAGTGCAGCCTGAACCACATTAAAATGTGATTGGGACATTTTAAATAAAATAAATATAAGCATAGTGAAACATATTGTAAATATTTGTTTTTCTTAGTCAATACATGGCCCACAGAGATCCTTATGTATATTTTGTTGGTCCCCATTTCTATTTGAGTTTGATACCATTGAACTAAATGATCTCTAAGACCCCCAATCTAGTTATAATCCTATAATCCTATTATAACATCTGGATGGTATGGATTCCATACTGTAGACTCTTGCATGGAGCACTGGTCACTTCCTCAATATCAGGGCAGCTTCACTCGCCCCAACCTGTTTTCACACTGGTAGGTATGGGTTTCCAAAGATATACCATCACCGTATGGCTACAGATCAAATTTTCAAGGCACTAGGGAAAACTCTGTTGTTGGGGGAAAACCCTTTTCAGACTTGTCACTATAGCTTTGAGTCCTGACTTGTGTTTCACATTCATACAATGATGACACTATTAACTATGAAACAAAGTATTTATTTAACAACTAAGCTAAATTAATAGTCAATTAGCAAATATTTATTAACTGCCTACTATGTTTTAGGTCCTAGGGATACAAGTCTAAAGAATGAGAAAATCACTCTTTGCAAGGAGCTTCTAATGGGGGAAACAAGTATGTGTATAAATATGTAAATCACAAAAATGAATAAATACAAATATATACACGGTAGTTTGGGAGCTAACACTTGTGGGAATCGGGAAAGGCATGATGGTACATGAGTTTCTTTTTAAATGGAGAGAGGGACTTTAAAGAAGGGAATGCATTTGAGTGATGGGGGAGGGAGGGTAATGTTGCATAATACTAGAAATATAAGATATGACTTGGTTGTGAAGGGCTATGGTTAATCAGAGGAGTTTATATTTGATTCTTGAGTTTATAGGAAGCCCTTAGACCTCTGGAAGTTAATCGAGTAGGGGAGTGAAATGGTAAGATCTGTGCTTAAGGAAAATAGCTTTTTTGACAGTGTGTAGTATAGACTGGAGTAGAGAGAGACTTAAGGTAGAGAGACCAAATCAGAGGCTGTTATAATAATCTAGTTCAGAAGTGATGAGTGTGACAAGGTTCTCTCCAAATGGACAGAAGGGATTGACTATGAGAAATATGAAAGTGGAAATAATAAAGTGTTTCAAGGCAATATAAAGCAAATTCAGACATAATTAAGAGGCACGACAGGCCACCTATGAACTGGGGTCACATTCTTCCACCATAGCACAGTTTCTATGGGAGAAGGGTGGGAACAGACCTCCAAAAGTCCAGCAGAGAGACACATGAGTGAGGACAGCCCATGTTCTTGGAGTGACTCTCAAACTTTCACAACAATGAACAGTTTCTCTGCCAGCTGCCCGATCTCTGATCCTTACCATTTTCTTGCTGAATAAATTCCACCTCATTTTCTACTGTTGACCTGAAGAAACAGTTACAATCTCTCTTAATGCACACTTACTCCAAAGAAGGCATTGACAAAGTGTTAAGGCTATGGTAGGGACAAATGGTCCCTGCAAGCTAGAGAACTGCAAAACACGTTAGGTAGGCTCTCTGAGCAATGCAAATAAAACCCAACCAGCTCTGCAGCCTAACAGGATTCTGAATCATCCAATCAGCTATCAACATCTTGTTAAAGCAAAACTACTCAAGTAAGCTTTCTGGGAAATAAAGAGGAAAAACACGGTCCTTCCAGCTCTTCACTCCAGAGGATGCGATATGGTTGGATCAGCCTCCAGTCTTCGGTTACATAGCAAAGCCCCTGCTAGGTCTCTTTCCTTCTCTGCTTTTCCATGCTGAACCAGTAGGGGGCAGCAGAGAGAGCAAACAGTAACTATGGCACATCTCTAATTGTAGATGTCACTGACCAAAAGCAGATTTCAACCCTCCTCCAATTAGAAGCCTCCCAGTTTTCCATTCAGCCAATCAGTAAAGCAATACGTCTTCTCAGTTGGCAAGCTTCCAAACAAAGCAGCTGAATCCTGCCTGTCTGCTGACTGATATTGCTAGCATCTTCTTGCTCAATTTCAACTGCCTCCTTAACTACTCTTGTCATTTTCTTAACTCATCTTCTGAGTTCTATAGCACTGTCATTTGCTTAGATCAGAGCCTCCTGGTGATTGGAAACAATTTCTTCCTTATCAAGAAAAACTCATGAAACTTACCATTCTATTAATTATGAAACCAGTAGTCCTTATTTAATCATTCCATAGGTTCTAAACAGGTTTTTGGTTTGCCACTTCGTGAGTTTTTATATCTCAAGTCCAAAATAAATAATTATATATAAATGATCTTTAGGACCCTAATTTCCTGCAACTTTAGTCGTTTTCCCATCCTCAACCAGGTTCCCTCATTTCTCTAATAGTCTGTCCTCCACACCCATGTACATATTTTATCTGAAAAGGTTTCTGCACACTTAAATTTTATCAGTTTTTCATAAACAAAAGTCCATTTTCTACCCTTGCTCCCAACCAAACTGGTCGTATATGAAAGGGACAGTAGCTTCCATGCTTTACAAGTTGATATAATTCTTTTTCTTTAAGCAAAAATACGTTTTCTCTGCTTTTCTACAACCAACTTAGAGCAAAGGGGTGGTACGTTATACTCTTGCTAGAGAATTCTTCAGCCTTCAACATTTACAAGTCTATGACTTTCTATCATGGTAGAGTATCTCCTATACCAGGGTAGGGAATCTGCGGAATTGAGGCCAAATGTGGCCCTCTAGGTCCTCAAGTGTGGCCCTTTAAACCCTTGTTCTGTGAAGTTTGGATTTAGTCATCTTACCAGTTTGCATCAATGACTCCATGCCTGAATAAATCCCATATCTGGATACTAGCCCCACTCCCTAAAAAAAAGAAATGAGTATTTTATTTGTCTGTATTAACTTGGGATTATTTAAAAAGCAAAGTAAATATGGCTTTATTTCATTTTTGGGTGTGTCTTGAAAGATTAAAAGTCTTTTAATAAATGCTATTTCCTAGAGAATTGGGCAGAGGCATTGGTGGCATACATAGTAGAAAAAGCACTGGATCAGGAGACCTGTCTTCTAATTCTGGCTCTGATACTAGCTAGAGAAGTTGTTTTAGGAAACTTTATTCATATAGCTAGGCCTCTGTTTCCTTATCTGTAGAAGGAAGACCTCAGTGATCTTTGAAGTTTCTTCTGGCCCTAAAATTATGTTGCCTACCACTATGCCTTCTACAAATTGTGTGCTTAATAAATCTTTATTAATTGAAGAGAAGACAAAAAGTATCATTTTAGTTTCTTTGGAATTATTGAATTTTATAGCTGGGAGTAGATGTGTACTGATGTTTAACGACTGGCTCTCCAACAAAATATACACATGATGTATTTGTAAATGTAATCCTCATTGATACTATTATTTGCATCACTTACGTCTCAACAATCAACAAAACAATAAATCAAGTACTGATTTGTACTATCTGCTGATTTCCAAGGCGTAAATGCTCAAACTAACCATCTCCTCACAGGAGACTATTCACCCTGACTCTGCATATTCCTGGCTAGAAGGGGTTATCTGATTCAGCAGCCTTATTTAACTGATGAGGAAAATGAAAACCAGAGAGGGAAGTACCTGGTCTTTGGTCACACAGCCATTTACTGGCAAAACTTGCTTGGTGGACAGTTTTCATGACTCCTAGTCTATTGCCTTTACCACTAAAACTCACTACATGTTGCTGCCCTTGCTTCTCATTCGTCCTGAGGAATAGTTAACTTTTTAAAAACCTCTACTATTTTTTCCCATGACATTTTTCTCATCTTACAAGAAAGAATTGAATGAGATGATCTCTAGGTGGATAATATGTTTGGTAGCTATTTTGAGATTGTGGAGATAAGGTAGAAGGTAAGGTTGGGACATTAACTTATTGGGATCCTCAATGATGTAACTACAAACATTTAGTATCCTTTCATATCACTGGTGGTTCAATTAATCCCATTTATTTTTTAAAATTTATTTTATTTTTAATTTATGGAATAAAACAAGCATTTCTATAACAGTAAAACTTAAAAAAAAGATGATTGCAGATGAAACTGCAAATCTGTTATGTACAACTTGCTATTCCTTTAGAATATGTAATAAAGTTATGTAAATTTTTTCTTTTTTTTTTCTTCCTTTCCCCTTGTGCCCCAGAGATGGCTACCATTAGACACAGATATGTGTATACATATATGTGCCTGTTTATATATGTGTAAAACCATTTTATACATGCTTCTATTTATCAGTTTTTAACATCCCTGAAAGTTAGTTCTTTTGAATGTGATCTATACCTTTTTTTTTTCTGGAAATTAAGGAAGGACTCTAGGTAGGTTGAAACAATTATCTGCATGAGTTTAGGATAGGGAAGGATCACAAGTTCAAAGGCCTCCGAGATAAAATTCATTTTATTTAGTTCACATGAAAAGATCAGAGTGGCAGCATGGTACAGGGGAAAATTAATGAATTTGGAGTCAGAGGACAGTCAAGTCAACAAGCATTTATTAAGTACTTATTATGTGCTACACACTAGGAATAAAAAGAAAGTAAAAAAAAAAACCAGTCCTTATTCTAAAAGGTTAAATCCCATCACTGTCACATTTCTTGTGTGACCTTAGGTTCAATCACTTTGTTGGCCTGGTTTCCTCATCTGTAAAATGTGGGGTGGGTGGATTACTTAGCTTCTAGCATGCCTTCTGCCTCTTCCTATATGGTCCTATGAGCTTGGTGGATTAAACTGATTGTGTACTATAAGCCAACAGTAAGCTATGGCTGTAAAAATTGCAATATTAGACTGATTAACAGAAGATGTCCAGACCTTAAGATCTTTTCCAACTTCTCATCATAGCTTGAATATGATCCTGAGTGATGCTAGTGTGGTATAGTCTCTGGAAGGGCTTTAAATATGGTCCTAGGATAGTATGTTTCTCCTTTGAGGATAAGTAGTTACATGGAAAGAAAGTCAACATTAGAGGGACTGGCAAACAGGGAATTGTGTGTGTGTGTGTGTGTGTGTGTGTGTGTGTGTGTGTGTGTCCCCGTCCGTGTATCCCTAATGACCTGGGATGATCATGTACTAAAGCTTAGAGAGATGACAATGTTCATTAATGGAAGAGGTGCTCGTGCCATTGAAGCCAGCTTTTCAATATTACAATGTTTGCTTTTGTATTTTTATTGGACCTGCCCAATAACCGTTAGAATCAGTTACATAACATAAACTGGAAAAGCCTGAAGGAACATTAAGAAATCATCTACTGGGAATTTGTAATCTTGGGTGTGTGTATTGCTTTTTACATATTATTTTAATTGTATTTCATCACAATGGGTTTCTTTTGTAATCTTATGTAATTTATTTTATAAATTTTAAACCCTTATTTTGAGAAAGTATGTGCCAAAGGGGTTCATGACACAAAGGTGAAGAACCCTTGCTAGTCCACTTCCCTTGCTTTACAAATGAGGTAACAGAGTTTTGGAGTGGTGAGTATTTGTACAGTATGGCTTTCCTATACATACATATTTTGCGACACTTATATTTTCATGCTGCTTGTTTTTGATTGCTACATTTAATCATGACTGTCTTATGGATTTTTATCCAAGGTGCTTAGACATCTTCACGCCAACTGCCTGTACCATGTAGAATGATGTCAAACTTAGCTTCCTAATTACTTCCCCCATTCCGGCATTCGTCTCAGCTCTGCAGTTATTTGTAAAAACCTTCAATTCCCAACCAATTCCTGTCAAAACAAACTCTTGTATCCCCACAGATTCGCTGATAATCTCTTGGGTCTAGCCAACTGATCTTGGATATCAATAAATGGCAAAGTTCAAAACATCACATATTGCTTCCTTTCCATGTACTCTCTACTCTATTCCCATTCACTAGCTGGCAACCATTTATCGTAACAGTGGTCTCTTGGAACCACTTTCATTCCCAGGATCCACACTGAGCAAATGTCACGGGTGTGAGAAGCTGCTCTGCTGCTGCTGGTGATTGCTGTCAGGACCAATAAGCCAGAGGGCCCCCATCTCTCTGACAATACCAATAGGGTTCTCAGGGTGACCTGGATATCGGAGTGGTGAAGCTATAATAAAGCAGTTTCGCTTTTCTCATGAATGCCAGCCCTTCAGGACCAGCTAGCTTGCTGCCTGCCCGGCGCAGCCTGTCATTGTTCCAGTCCCAGTGAAAACAGGCTGGATGGAATTAGGAATGCATGGGTCACTGCCAAAGAAAACATTTTTTCTGGCTGAAAAACCTGCCACCACTCAGCACCTGTCTGGGCATGAATTGAACATTGTAGCAGTTGATCCGGGCAGTCTGACCAATCGATGTGTGAAATGTTTTGTTTTGTGTTCTCAATGCTTGAGCACCCTCTTGGGAAGGAGCCTGTGGAGTGCATGAGCTTAACCCCTTTGTGGACCAAATGACTGGAGCATTAACGTGTATGCGTGTGTGTGTGTGTGTGACCAGCTAAGATTGCTATTGCCAACTATTCTTTGCGAAACTGGGTGAAAGGAAAAACAAATCATCCGACAGGATATGATTTATTATATAATAATAAAATTATTATAGAATTTGTGTAATAATAAAATTATTGTATAACAAATTATATAATGATAAAATAAAGGAAATAACAATATAAGAAATAAAATAAATATAAGAAAAACATAAATAAGAAAATAAGAAATGTAAGAATATTCTTATGTAAAAATATAAGAATGCATAGGATTCAAGTTTCCCAAAGGGTTCAGATGGAAGCACAGTGATTAAAATGTCACATTTTGTTTATTTTTTGGCTCTCTTTCTAATTTCTGTTGCCCCTTACCTCTTAAGAAATAGCACTGAACTGGATACAAATGGAATAGTTTAAAAACAGCTGGACCATGATGAATTTGAGAGGCTTACTAGCCCCTAAACTGTGCTTTCACCTGTGTAGCTCGACAGACGGTCTCTTGATAAAGCTAATTTGATCTGCAGATGTGGCTGGCCTATTCCCAGAGTAGCACTGTGAGAGAAAGTGGTGTCAGGAACCAATATTGGCAGTTGGCATGTGGGGTTGGATGAAATTGGGTCTATACTGTTAATCTGGCATTTGAAGATCTTGCCTCATTTGAACGTTGCTAGACTGCAGCTTGAAGAATCCTTTCCTCTAGTTACTTTCATTTTTATGTGTCTCAACTATTTATGGGGCCTTATTAGCACAAGATTTATGAGTGAAATAATACCTTTGGACACCAGACCAATGAGAAAATATGTGGAACTTTAATTTAGGTTCTGAAAATCTATTAATTCTCCTCCTCCTCCATTTTGTGTGCCACTGACCCTTTGGGTAGTAGACAATAGCTTGAACAGAACTGGCGAAATATAGTGAGAAGCTCTCCCCTCTCTGTGCCCTGCCCCCCACATGCAGTATTTCAAGGATTTGTGCTTTCATTGTTATGAGTCTGTCCTTCCGTGGATTCAGATTATAATCCCTCTGTGCCTGGTAAAGTAATTTCCTTAGTGGCTCTGGGGTTGGGAAGAAGTTCATCATTTGGTGATTTAATCCCCCACTGATGAGTCTTTTTGAATCTAACTGAATTCCTCACTCTGTTAGCTGACTTACATTCTCTCATGGCCCATCTTTGAAGACTCTTCAGTTTGATAGAACACATCAGAGATTATATTCTGCTGTCTTTGAGAATGCAGGATCACCTTTGAGCCATGATGAGACATTGTGAATGGTTTTTAAGGGGAGCTCCGATGACATTAACAGGGCACTATTTTAGTTAGTGCTAATTACCATCTTCACTAAAAATAAAAAGTTAAGAGTATCATATACCTCAAGGCAGTACCTAAAATGTCCCTCTGCCTTTTGAATTTCTAATGGTGGGATTTATGTTCACTTTTCCCCTTCTTATTTAGAGTATCTGAATAGAGAGAAATAGCCCCTATTTTCTCCACTATAATTTCAGCAGCTACCATCTGGACATGCATCTCTGAGGTGGGTAAAGAAGAGGACATTGGGAACTCACTGGTTTTTCTGTCTGGCTGCCTGTGTATTGGCAAGTGACCTAGTCTAGAATTGAAAACGCAGAGAGGTTATATTTATTAACAGACAAGAAAAGGCACCATCTCTGATTCCAGACCCCTCCTAGCAAAATTAAGGAATGGTTGAAATGAGCGGTTGCCTTCAGCTGTTTCTTCTGTTTGCAGTTGTTGCTATTGTCCAGTCTCACATTCAGTTCCCAAAGAGAATGAGGGATTGATGCATCAGTAATCATCAGTGATGGGTATAATAAGGTGGGAGAATGTTCTTGGATGAATATCTAAAGTTGGGATGTCCTGAACTGTTTAAATATGCTATGTTTGGGTGAACCATGGGAGGAGGGGAGAGAAAAAAAAACCAACCATACTGGAAAACTCACAGGAACTTTGGTTGTATTTCTAGGGTACGTCTTGTTCCTATTTTTCTATCATCTTTGTAGAACCTTGGAGCCCTTCTCAAGATCCAAATAAGCATAATGAAGGTAAATGAACATTAGTAAAGGAATTGCAAAAATTTGTGGGGAATAGGAAGGAAGGGCTTCTGATTTTACTCAGAAAATTTGCTCACACTAAACGTGCCATAAGCTGATCTGATGGCGCTCTCTCTCTCTCTCTCTCTCTCTCTCTCTCTCTCTCTCTCTCTCTCAGCAGAGCAAGTCAAACCGAGCATGTCAATGTGACAAGCTGCAAGTGTTTAGAGATTGCTCCAGATGGGCAGGCAATTTGAGCTTGGTTCATGAAATCATTCATTTTGCAAAGGAAGAGAGTCACAAACAGATGTAAGCCATGTGTTTCCTAAAGCAACGGCTTAAGAATGAAGGCTGAAATTTTTCTTTAAATGGTATTTTTTTTTCGGGGAAAAGACCCCAGAAGGCAGAAAGGATTCTCATAGTCATAATAAATGCTTGTTGAATAGAATTAATTTGAAGTGAATATTGTATACAACATTTGATGCAACTTGTAATATCTTCAGCCACATATGGCAAAATAGCAGACTTTATTGGGGGAAATTATGTAGTTGTAGAATATCAGAGCTTAAAATGGTCATCTAAATCCAGTTCAACCCTCTCATTTTATAGATGAGGAAACTGAGGTCCAGAGAAAGTTAAAAACTTACCCCAAACAACCAATCTAGCAAGTAGCAGAACAGAGATCCTAAATCTGATTTTCTGAGTAAGGAGTCCAGCGTCCAGCCTATCAAGCCAAGCTAAAGTAGAGTTTTATTTATATAAATATTCACATTGAAATGTGAATCATATGTTCTGCTCACATTTCAATTACCTTCTCCATTTTATAATCACACACTTAAATTTATTTTTCACACGAAAGCAGTGATAACCCATTGCCAACTTGCAGAAACTGTAGTGGCAAAGAGTTTTGGTAAGATGGTAAGAATAGCATATCTATTAAAAAGGAAAAAAAATTGAAGAAAACTGATTTTAAAAATTAGTATAGGCTTTCAAGAAAGACTAATGTGTGGCATATACTGTGAATTATGTGGTTTGTTTTGGTGTATATAACACTGGATTTGGAGATTTCATAAGTGAAAAGGTGAATGATCTGGACAGACATTGAGGACACTGAAATACTTTATATAGGCTATGCTGCGTGAACTTAACTTGGGAGGTCTGAGAAGGCTATTTTTACTCTCCAACCTCAGAGTCCATTGTCTCTTGAGATGGCTATGTGGTCTGTGTTGAACTCTGTAGAAATGGGTCAGGAATCATGTACATTCAAAGAACCAGGTCAAACTTGGTTAAGTCAGTAGACTGTAGCAAAGCCAATATTGGCTTTTATTAAAGTTATTTTTGGCCCTAGTTCAGTTTTCATAATGTATTTTAAACCTTCAAATGCAATGTAGCTTTCCAGCTGTTCTTGTAAATTAGTCTGTTATTAACCTAGCTAGCTACCAAGGTGGGAAAAGTACCTCATTTATACTAAGGTGTGTCAGGTTTCAAGGTATTTGGCAATATTTGGGATCATGTTACTTTAAAATTAGTAATCACTTTATCACACTTGAGAGTTTTTTTTTATAAATGAATCACTACTAATATCAGTGATAATAGTAAGTTAGTAACAAGGCAATAGGAGTCTCCTGATAAATTTATAAGATGCTTTTATAACAATTCTCTGAGTTAATACAATGCTTCATGCCTTTCGGACTCAATCATGTCTTACATTATACAAATAATCACACAAGTTCCTTGTGTCACCATATTGAGACTTATCCTCTATAAAGCTCTTAGATTGTTCCTGTATGAACCTAAGGAAATGAATTTGGACTAACATGAAGAAGACACTTAATTTGTAAATCTTTTAGAAAGCAAGGACATTGCTTTCAGTCAGGATGTGCATGAGTGACTGGACTCCTACACAGTTACAACATCTTGTATAAAATTGCCATGACAATTTCAGCTTCTTTATAGGACTATAATCAAAACCACAGGAATTAATTGAATGACATCTTCTAACTAGATTAAGCCTTTGGGTTCATGTGGAATTGGGGGAAATATTTCTTCCATTTTCTTTTGGTAACTTATTTAAAATTGATGAGGGCAACTTACTTTTTCCCGCTCCCACGAGTGGAATTCTAGATGGAAGAATTCACAAACAGTAACAAAGGAATGTGTTGTGTTTTCATACTATTATCTTAGAATTAAAAAATATACCAATAGTTAATTAACATGTCTATCTTTGTGTATATGTCAGGGTTTTACTTATGGCTTGCTTGTATTAATGCAGCTTCCCAACATGTTAAGAATTTATCAAATAAGATACTATAAGTGAAGTGCTTTAGATACTTTAGTTACATAAATTCTAGCTGTTGTTGTTACATCAAGATCTGTGATTTTATCAATGTGGAGAACTCTCAGTGTGGAAATCCTTTTCACTGATACAGATTGGCAATTCATCCATGTAGCCTTCTTTTTCTACCACTATACTTCTCAGCTCAAAAATCGTATTTTTCATTGAACAGCATGGACTAGAACTGCTTATATTCTTCTGGTTTGTGATGTGGTAAATGCTTGAATTTGAGTTTTAAGTGACCTTTTGCAGGCAAGAGAGGCTGACCAAAACACAATTCAACTCTTGATTTCAGTTGGTCTCTGTTGCCTTGTATAGACATAGGTACTTTTTGTAGAGATAGAGAACACGAGGCCCCAAAGTGTTTGTATAATTTTTTTTTACTAGTTCGTGGGACTAGACAAGAACCATTCTCTGTTAACTAACATTTTTTTTCAGTCATGTCTGACTCTTTCTGAACCCATTTGGGATTTTCTTGGCAAAGATACTGGAGTGGTTTGCCATTTTCTTCTCCAGTTCATTTTACAGATGAGGAAACTGAGGCAAAGTGAGTTAAGTGACTTGCTCGGGGTCACACAATGACCTAGTAAGTAAGTGTCTGAGGCCAGATTTGAACTCAGGAAGATGAATATTAATAATGAAACCCCAAAATGTAGTTTACCAGCACTGGTTATGCCATTGAAGTGATGAAAAGTATGAGAAATGAAGGACAACATAATCATCAACTATCATAAAGGGTGATGATAAGGCAGAAGGAACAATAATACAATTCATGGTCTTAGCGCTCTATCAGTATAGTGGGGAAATGACTGCCGGTGAGAAATAAAACCAATAGAAAAGGTGTAGGATCAAATTACTCTTTTGGATATAAGACTGCTGCCTTGTGAGCCTAAAGAAGGGTTCCATGTACATAAAAAGTATATTTGTGGGTCTGAGAGACTCCAAAATTAGCCAAGGTGAGAGAATATTGGCCTTGAGTTTCACTGTTGTTGGTACAGCATAGCAGAAGCTTTTCTTGAATAGGCAAATGAACTGAGTTCTCTTACAGTGGGAGGAATGGGATTGTTAACATTTAGGTGGGGTGAAATGCAAGCAGGATATCAATCTTTTAGATGCCAGCAGGGTTGTAGATAACATCCCAAAGCACAAGCAAAGGGAAAACTGAGACTAGAGTAGGCATGTAATGCAGTGGTTCACCAAAATCATAAGGGGAGTAAGCAATAATTTAATCAACAAATATTTATTGAGATTTACTCTATGCTAGGCATTCTGCTAAGGCCTGGCAATAAAAAAGAAAAGACAAAAATACTGAGCAAGTGTGAGTGAAACTATGACAAGTCAGAGTAGAGTTGGCAACCAGATGATTTATAATAGAAGTCAATGATACTTATTGAGAGTGATGTCGTGACTATTAAAATTTTACTTTTGTTTCAAGTTTTAGTATATTTTACACAACACATTTTTAGAATTGATTGGTATGATGCAGCCTTTATGATAGCGTTAGAGGAGAAATCTTGGATTAAAATATGAATAAAAATGGAATCTGACTTGGAAGACACTTAGAAAAGGCATGAAATAATACTTCATGTTGATATAGTTTGCAAATCTATGGAGTTTATGGTACTAATTTGAGAGGCACTTGAAATATTTACTTGTCCACTTAATGTAATAATTCTCCAATTGTGGACTGATGAGTCCTAGAAGATGAACTTCAAGGAGGTCATCTCATTAAATGATTCAGGATAATAAATAGGCAAACATTTTCTATGGATTAAATACATGATTAAAATAATATTATAGTGCATAGTAGATGGAAGGTTGGGCTTAAGAGTCAGAAAGACCTGGATCTGACTCCTACCTCAGACAGTATCTGTGTGACCCTGGACAAGTCACTCAACCTCTCTGAGCCTCAGTTTCCTCAATTGTGAAATGGGGATTAGAATAGTGTCTGCTGATGGAGTTGTTCTTGTGATGAAAAAATGTAAAACACTCTGCAAACCTGAAAACACTGTATAAATGTCAGTTATTATTGCTATAGTTATTATTCACAGGCATTATTGAGTTCATAGGAGGTTTATATTGTCATTTTTCACAGTAAATCCTAATAGTATAACTATGATCATGTAGAGAACTGTGGCTTCCTTGATTTTACAAAAAGGAACTCATAACCTAGGTTGAAGAAGCCCTAATTTGGTCTATCTTTACATACTTGGAGGGAATACCCAGTTAATTGATAATACTTACGGCAAAATAAGAAAGAACTAGATTCAAGTTTGGTTGTATGACCCTGGGCAAGTCACTTAACATTTAGGTTACTCATGAAATTCCTATGATCAAAAATTGTAGAATCATTGCTAAAATTTATTGGAAAGAAAAATTTTTCCCCCACTGGATGTTCCCACACCAATGAAATTATAAGTCTAAACACAAAATACACAGTGAACTCAGCAATGTGTCCCAAGAAATAAAATACAAAAGCAATGCTTTTGGACAACTTTTTTTTTCCCCATCAAATATTAACATGTTTTCTATGTAATTGATTATCACAGAAAAGAGTTCCCATTAAAAGACATCTGGTTTACTCAAAATTGATTTACTAGTTGAGGTTGAAATTGCAAAATCAAAGTCAATTGCTCTAAGAACGAGAAAAAGAAAGGGAAAATCAATGAAAGAAAGAAAAAAAAATCAATACCTTTTATAAGATTCTTTCCCCAAAACCAAGAAGCAAGTTTGAAGTAGGAAGCACGTAGCAGGAGAGGTTCCATGGAAATAACTCTATATCTGAGAGCAAAATAAATTATGAGTATTGCCTCATAGAGAAAGGAGATTAAAAAAAATTAAATTACTAAAGACAAAAAATGGAAGAAAATACAAACCTAATTCTCATAACTTTAAATGAAAATGAACCAAACAATCCAATAAAAATGAAACAGAAAAACTGAGATACCATACACAGTACATAATCCAATACAAATAATAATCCACACAGGCAAACCAGCAAAAGACACAGACCTAAATGGAGACTTAAGTAACTGAAATCTTAAATAATGAATGTGTCAAAGAACAAACTATAGAAATACTTATTTATATGAAAGACAATTATAATTATAAAGGCAAATTTCTGAGATGCAGTTAAGCAATCTTCAGAGGAAAATGATAGTTTTAAAAACAAAAGTAAACAAAACAGAAAAAAGCAGATTAGTTACTGAATATACAGTAAAAATCTAGAATGTTAACAAAAATAACAAAATAAAAATAAGCACAAAGGATATAATTTTGTTGATTAGAAAAGAAATAGATAAATTGGAAACCTTAAACCCACTTTAGAATGGATAAAACTAAAAGCTGGTTTTTTCAAAAGACTAACAAAATTAATAAACCTTTAAAGTAACCAGATAAAAAGGAGGGAGAAAAATTACAACAGAGGAAAAAAGGAGGAAATTACAATAGAGATGAAATAAAAAAAATATCAGAACCTTCTATACCATTATATTTCAACAAAACTGAAAATTTAAAAGATATAGAAGATTATCTACAAAAATATATTCCCAATCTGTTGTATTCTTTTACTTCTTTTGAGTGACTCACCACCATGGATTCAAGATGTTTTTTTTTTTAATTCTGCAAATTATTTCTGCCATGCAGGCTATAAATTCTGCTACTTGTTCACTTCCAACTCTTCTCAAGATGCCTATTTCTTTCTTGAATCACTCTGGAATATTCTGCCATGGTACTTTGATCCCCCGGCAATTTATGGGGTTCTGTGATTCATCAGGTATTGGTTTAATTTCCTTTTTCTTGAAATCTCTATCTAGAGAAGTTTGTAATCTCTTCAACATTTTGTTAGTAATCTTCCCTTCTAATTTTAGTATTTTCTTTGTTGATTTGCCTGCTTGCTTTATAGCTTTTTCATTGAATTTTCTCCTTTTTGAGATCTTTGGTGTTTTCAGTCTTTTCCTCTTCTATTCCCTTGTTGCTGTCCCCTCCTCCTCTGTGGGTTTACCCCTAAGGCTGGACCCCAAAGCTGTTTTAGCCTCCCCCATGTTGGAGATTTTCTTTCTTACTGCCTTAGTCCCTCCCCGAGTACTTCTAGAGTCTTAAGACTAATCCTAGAGAGATTCCAATTTCTTTTCTTTCACACCTAATGCAAATACTCACACTGGTTCCCTTCATATTGGTCCTGTCCCAGTTCCCTCAGTTCTTTAGCTCCCTCCCTGGGCTGAGTCACTGTTTGTTGTCCTTCATGGGATTGGGGGGAAATAGGGTTTTACACACAGAGTTTCTACTCCGAGTTTCAAGACAAGGGTTTTCCTAACCTAAAGGTCTCCATGAAAATTGATTTCCCTGTCCACGGCGCCCCCCCCCCCCCCAGCTCTTCTGCGTTATCTCTTCATGTAGCTGGGTAGAGTTGAGAATTTGCTGCTTGTTGTGATAGGATGATGAAGGAATAGCAGGGTTGAGATGTTCCTACAGGAACTGGAACAGCAGGTAAATTCCTGAATTTGTCCCAAAGCACAAGGCTATGGATTGGATTTTGTTCTCTGCCTGGCCATGGAGGTTAGTGGAGAAGGTGTGCTCAGTGAGTGGGTTAGAAATAGGTTTAAAATTACATTTTATACCATATAACATAATAAGTTCAAAATAGATACACTACCTGATTGTTAAAGAACATAGTATAAAAAGAGAAGCAGATCACATATTTCACTACCATGACTAGTTGGTGAATTCTTAACCAAACAAGGGCTGGAGATAATTACAAATTATGAAACAGATAATTTTTATTTTCATGAAGTTGAAAAGCTTTGACATCAACAAAATTAGTCCAACTAGTATAAGAAAACTGGTCAACTAGAAAAAAATCTTTGAATAACTCTAATAAGGATTTTATATCCAAGATATATAGACAACCATCAGAAATATATAAGAAGAACCATTCTACAATAGAGAAGTAGTCAAATATACAGTTCTCAAAAGAAGAATTACACATTACTAAACATATGAAATCATACTCCATATTATTAGTTATAAAAGACATATAAATTAAAAAAACCCTAAGTTTTCATCTAACTCCTAGGTAATTGGCAAAGATGTAGATAGTTAATGATGGTGGGCTTGTTGATGGAGAGACATGCTCATGCATTGTTTGTGGAATTGTTGATTGTTCCAACTACTCTGGAAAAGAGTTTTGAATTATGCAAAGAGTATGATTAAAATGACCATATAATTTGACGCAGAGATTCAATCGCCGGGCACATACCCCAGGGGGTCAATGACAAAAAAAGGTTGTATGTACACGAAAATATTTATAGTGGCATGTTTGTGATAGGAAACAACTAGATGCATTTATTGTTGAAAGTTATGGAATACAAACATTATATGCTTTAAGACAGAAGTATCACACAGGTGCCTGCCTTAGCATTGTACCATCAACACTCTGTAGGGAACCATATTAAAACAAAATTGTGAAATATTTAACAAAATAATTAAAAACACAATAGAACAGAAATTATATTAATCTATGATTTTCTAAGTCAATATCCCGCTCACGGGCTTCCTTATATGATGTTTAGTGGCCCTGTTTCTACTTGTTTGATATCAAAGAAATGAACGTGATGTATAGAATGAAGTATGGAAAGATTTACGTGAGTTTTTGCACAAAGTTAAGTAAGGAGAACCAGGAAAACAATTTATACAATGACTATAAAAATATAAATGGAATGAAAAACAGCAATAAAATTACTGGAGGAATGAAGCAAACATTTATTAAACACTTATTATGTGCCAGGCACTTTGCAAATATCTCATTTGATTTTCATAACACCCCTGGGAGGTAGGTGCTATTATTATTCCCCCTTTACAGTTAAGGAAACAGGCAAAATGAGATTAATTGACTCTTTTGGGTTACTTAGTAAGTATCTGAGGTCAAATTTGAACTTGGGTTTTCCTGAATCAAGGCCCAGTGGAAGCTAGGTGGCCCAGTGAATAGAGCACTGGGCCTAGACTCAGGAAGATCTAAGTTCAAATCCAGCCTCAGAAACTTACTAGCTGGGTGACCCTGGATAAGCAACTTTACCTTTGGTTGCCTCAGTTTCCTCATCTGTAAAAAGGAGATAATAATAGCACCTACCTTGAAGAATTTTTATGAGGACCAAGTGAGACAAAAATTGTAAAGCACTTAGCAACAGTGCCTAGCACATCATAAGTGCTATATAAATGTTAGTTATTATTATTGTTATTATTATTATCATTATCATCATCATCATCATCATCATCATCAGCCACTGCTCTACCTGGCTGCTAGAAACTGATGACTAAAATTATAAAGTACAAGTTTGGTTTGAAAGAACCGATCTGAGAAGACACTTACCCACCACCACTTCACTGTACAGGTGAAGGACCTTGGGTAGGTAGCACTGCATATCATATCAATGTCAGATTTTTCAATCTGTTGGTCAATTTGCTGCATTATTTTCTTCTTCTTTTAAAAAAATTGTTAAAGAGGCAGCTATGTGGGAGGGTGGGGGAAGTGGTTTATCAAAAAATAAAAAAATATTTTATTAAAGTCAAAGCAAAGAAGACAGCCTATATTAGGGTAATAGTACTGTCTTTACAAGTGAGGACATACTTCAGAATACAAGGAGGAGTTTCATATTTAAGTGAGGTCCTATTTTTCATCATTAAACACATTTCTTTTCTTGGTTTAAATATTCATTTCCTGAATAACTGTGACATTGCATATATTAATTAAGCAGTGCTTTTCTTCTCTGTCACATCTGCTGCTGCCTTTATGTGATTTGTCATCTAACAGCTCACTGAATTGAAAGCAGCACACCATTTTTTCCCAATTACTACATACATTACTACTTGCATAACAAAAAGGAGAATTTGACTCATGAGTTAATGATCTAATTTCTCACTCCCTAAATAGTTCTTCACATTAATCAGCCTGTGTTTGTATGTTTTATCAGGTGAAATGCTAAATTAGGTGTTCATTGAACTGACTAGATATTCAGCTAGGACTGGCATCATTCATGTTGATGTCACCTTTTGGGAAGGATATTGACAAGCTGGGCCATATGCAGGGCAGTTACCAGGTGTACGAGGGGAATATGATATTTGAAGATTGGTTGAAAGAGTTAGGGATGTTTTGCTTAGGAAAGGGAAAATATGGGGATATGGGGCATGATTTGTTGTTCAGTCATTTTTCAGTAATGTCTGACTCTTCGTGACCCCATTTGGGGTTTTCTTGGCAAAGATACTGGACTGGTTTGCTGTTTCCTATTCCAGCCCATTTTATAGATGAGGAGACTGAGGCAAACAGGGTTAAGTGACTTGCCTAGGGTCACACAGCACAAAGTGTCTGAGGCCAGACTTGAACTCAAGAAGATGAGTCTTCCTGACTCTACCCACTGTGTCACCTGGGTGCCCCATGAAACGTGATAACTGCCTTCAAATATGTAAAGGGTTTTCAGGTGAAAGAATTAAACTTATTCTTGGCCCTGGAGAGCATAGGATCCATAGGTAGAAATTGTAGAGAGACAGATTTATAAAATGTAAGGGCAGGCCTTAGAACTATCCATATATGGAATGGGCTCCTTTGGGAAGCAGTAGCTTTCTTCTCCCTAGAAATTATATGATAATAGATTGAGCCTGGAAGAACGCTAGTGACTATAGTTCAACCACTTTGTTTTACCAATACAGATTGCCCAAAAGGCCTTTAATGATGCCTCATCATAGCATAGATATCACCCCAAGGTCTTCAAAGTACTAGACAAGTTCTGCCAAGTTCTATTAAGCTGACAAGACCTTGAAGACAGTCCCAATGTTACAGTATGTGCTATTCCAGTGAGAACCCCCATAATTAAGTTTGGAGAACCAGAAGGTTATCTACCAGATAAAGAATTTTATTTTTAGTCATAGCAATTCAGGAAGACTTCCACTAAAGTGTAGAAAGGTCATGATCTATATCCTTGGAAGGATTATCATACTGATGAAATCATGCATTTTAAAATTATTGCATTATGTCTAGTTGACATGAAGGTCTGCACCAGGGTATTGGCAGTGTTAGAAGAGAGAAGAGAAAATACGGGAGAGACGTTATGAAGGTAAAATCAATAAGGGTTGGACATAGATTAGATATAGGATGGTGGTGACGAAAGGGTGTCAGGAGTCAAAGATGACACCTAAATGGTGAGCAGAGTGGGAAGACATTATTATTCTCAACAGTAATAGGCAATTTAAGAAACAAGGTTTGTGTTGGGTGTGTGTGTGTGTATGTGTGTGTGCATAATGAATTCAATTTTAGACATATTAAGTTTAAGATGGCTTCAAGACATCCGATAGCCAGTTGAAGATGTGAGACTGGAGATCTGGAGTGGATAAGTAGATTTGAGATTCTTCAACTTAGAGATGATAATTGAATCCATTGGAACTAGTGAGATCACCAAGAAAAATATTGAGAGAAAAGAAAAGAGGGCCCTAGGCAGAACCCACTGAATACATGGATGTGTTTGATAAAAACACTCTGTGTATGTTACATAAGGTTTTTGACCCAATTCACAAGGATAAATACCAACAATTTTTGTTAATTACTCTTGTAAACTGGGGAAAGTCTGCTCTCATTTATGAGGAAGTTGGGAATATTTACTGGGATTAAAAGATTTAGATTTTGAAGAGATTTTAGAAATTACCTAGTCCCAACCTTTTGCTCTTCTCGAGAAACTAATGTCCAGCGAATTGAAATGACTTTCCCAAAGACATACAGAATAGTTAGTAAACTATAAACTGGAGTTCCTCAACTCTCTGTCCTAAAGGAGCATTGGAACAAAAGTTTTTCTGTCCTCTTATTTTGGAGTCCAGAGACGTGTGTGACCTTGGATAAGTCACAAAATCCCTGGAATTCAATTTTCCAGGGAAATGAGTGGTTAAGGTGGAGGCTTCTGAGATTGCTTCCAAGATTAATGCTATGCTCTTATGAAGAAGCATTAATACGAACTAAACTGAAATGATCTTATCTTGAGCCCCAAAGAACTTGGTGATAAGTCTCAGGGAGATTGATGGGAAGAACAGGCTTTGTAGAGACTTTTGAGCTGTATAAGATACATGTGTTCATACATATATCATACTCTGCCAACTCTTAGCTGTATTTTGATGCTAAATATTGATCATTACTGACTATGTGTATTAGAATTACTGGATATGATGAAACACTCCTACTTCATGTGCCTGGAAACCCCACACTGAATACACTGGAGTCTAAGATCTATTGCTTCAGTAAATAGGGTGTTCCAAAAGTTTTACTGCAGTTTTAGGCTTTAAGGGTTAGCTTCTAATAGCTAGCAGATGGTCCTCTGGTCCTTTTGGGGGACATGAATATATTGGGGGTCTTAATTCAATACAGATTAGAGACTGAATCAAGCAGAGAATGAAAGACTGATGAAGAGAGATGGTTTACTAGCTCAGGAAAATTTTGAGTATCTGAAGAGAAACATTGCTTATGTCACCCAAGGAAAAATAATGGTCAATATGATAGGCATCAAATGTGAAAAATTAAATAAGTCCATGTGCCTGGTAGATTATCTGTTCAAGTTCATTTTATTCTTAAACCAAATAAGGCAGGCTGATATCATGAGAAGATTTGAATCAAAGTACTAAAATTTGAATGCCAGCTCTGCCAGAGGCTTCCAGTCTGACCCTGGACAAGTCACTTATCCTCTCTTGACTTCATTGGAACATGGTTTTAGAGTTAGAAGGGACCTGAGAGGTGTGTTTTCCTGAGTTTTAAAAAGAAGTTAGAATAGGTGACCTCTAGGGCCCCTCTAGCTCTAAATGTATTATTCCCATGATTCTGAGTGGCTGACATTTGTAAAGCATAAAACATTTTCTTTACAACCATCCTGTAAGGTTATTGCTATTTCTATTTTAAAGATGGGGGCACTTCAGCTTAGAGAGAGGTAGGTGTAGTTAATTTGCTCAAAGTTATATTGCTAGAAAATGACTGATCTTTTCATAGTAGCAAAAAATGGAAACTAAGGTGCGTACCTATTGGGGAATGGCAAAGCAGTTTATATTATATGAATGCGGCGCAATACTATTGTGCCATTAAAAATAATGAAATGAACAGTTTAATAGGAAACTGGGAAGACTTTTGTGAGCCAGTGCAGAGTGACGTGAACAAAGGAGAAAACCTTCTGCAATAATAACATTATAAAGAAAAAAAAAACATTTTAAAGACTAAAACTGATCAGTGCAATAATAAACTATTATTCCAGAGGAATGAAGATGAAGCATCTAACTCCTTCCAGAGACATGATGGACTTAAATAAAGTACAGAATGAGATATACATATATGGACAAAGCTAATGTGAGAATTTGTTTTGTTTGACATTTATTATGAGAGTTTCTTTTTAAAAACATTGCTTAGTTGTAGGAGAATAGGAGAGAAAGAAAACACATGCTTGTTGATAGAAAAGATAAAATTTCAATTAGGGATTGGATGCTCTGACTTTTTGGACTGGCTTCTGTTCCTTTGAAGGAGTGGAATTAGGAATGTTGGAGGGAGAAAAAATAAATACACACTAATTAAAAAAAATGACTGGGGACTAAAACCCATATTCCTTTGATGACTGTACCTCAATTGATAAGATAAAATAGTGGATGGAACACTGGGTTGGTACCCATTTATCCTAGTATTGAGTGTGATTCGCATTGGACATTTCACTGCTCCTCCATGAGCCTCAGGTTTCCCATCATAGTATTAAAGAATCTCAAAAGTGAAAGGTTATTTAGTCCAGCTAATATGGGATTGAGGATCCCTGCTATAGCCTGTTATGAAGTCAAAATGAAATAATATATATCAAATGTTTTATAAATCTTGAATTCTGTATGAATATGATTGCTCTTACACTGTAGCTATCTATTTGCTCTTTACTAGTAAAGAAGGGATCCTGCTGAGATTTCCACTGTTTTCTTTAGTACCTGGTGTCCCCTTTTAAGTAGAGAAGAACTATTTTGAGTAGTATTTTTGCACTAATGGAGAACTTCCTGCATGGTTGAGTGCCCTTATCATGACCAACATGACACAGTGGAAATAACCCTGGATAGTGAGAAAACCTAGAGGATTTAGGTTCAGATTTTGCCTCTGTTACTTACCACTTTATGACATTGGGCAAGTAGTCTAATTTCCTCTGGCCTCAGTTTTCTCACCTGTAGAAAGAGGAAGATTAGATTATTTGACCTCTGAGGTCCCTTTCAGATGTAAATCCATGATCTATGAAGAATATGGGGTAGCTAGCAAGGAGAGGGAAGAAGAGGGGTATAGATTTGATGTAGGTTGATGTGGAGAAGCTCTCCAGGCTCTACAGATCATTCTCTGGACTTACCCTATCATGGTTGCCTGCTGGGTACCTTCACTCCACCCTGACCCCGCATCTTTTCAGCTTCCTTTGATGTGTTGTTTTCCTCCATTAAAATGTAAGCTCCTCTTATGCTTGTACTTGTACCAGCATTTGGCACAATGCCTGGCACACAGTACGTGCTTAACAAATGATTGTTGACTCGTCTTAATTTCTCCACCATTGTACCTCTCCTTTAGAGAAAGCCTTACCTAGATATTCTTGAATTTGCGGTAGACCTGGATCCCCATGTTCCTGCTACTTAACTTCCTAGTCAAATAGTTGGGAATATTTTAAAGTTTCTGAGGGCTTTTTATATTATAAAATTTGGCAGAAATATTAAGAACCTTTGGTTCTAGAGTTATTGCTCTTCTTGTAATTTACCGGTTGCTTCTTTGCTTGCTATATTGCTGCACGGTTCTGTTTTGGGGCTCTAAAACTTCAGAATATGATTTTATGTGGTTGGGATGGTTCTTAAATCTGGTTATACCCAGATATGGGTATCTCTATCTCTATATCTATATCAGTATCTATATCTATCAATGTATGTATATATAAACATAAATGGGTATATATTTATATATGTATGTGTATGCATATGTATGTATAAATATATATTTATGTGGAGAGACAGACAAGGTGCAAGGAGGGGGCAGAATAAAGTCCCAGTTGAATATGTGACAGTATAGTTTACTAACTTCTATAAAATTTAATATCTAAATTATACATTTCTCAAGAGGTGAAGAAAATTCAGCCTAAGTAGCTGAGCTGTTAAGAATGCATTTCTGTTGCTTTTTAAAATAAGATAAAATTGGGGAAGCTAGGTGGCACAGTGGATAGAGCTCTGGCCTCTGGAGTCAGGAGGATGTGAATTCAAATCCAGTCTCAGACACATGACACTTACTAGCTATGTGACCCTGGGCGAGTCACTTAACCCTGATTGCCTCACCAAAAATATATATATATAAAGGGGCAGCTACGTGGCACAGTGGATAGAGCACCGGCCCTGGATTCAGGAGGACCTGAGTTCAAATCTAGCCTCAGACACATAACACTTACTAGCTCTGTGACCCTAGGCAAGTCACTTAACCCCATTGCCTAGCAAAAAACAAAACAAAAAAAAATAAAATAAAAATAAAATAAGATAAAATTGTCTGTCCTGAAATAATTGTTGCTTGATTTTTAGAATAGATGTAGGCTTTAGAATAAAGAACTATCTTAGAAATAGAGCAAAACCCAAATGTTTGGGGAAAAAAAACCCCAAAACTTAAGCAATGATATAGGGGCCTTTTGTGTTTCAGATGGCAAAGGAAATGCCAATTTTCACAATTTACATCTTGATTTAGCTGCTAAATTCCATTCCCCTGCCAAGACTGGGCTATACAATAACAAAACACTTACTTCAGTATCTACACTGTCTTAAAGCCCTGTTCAACAGATGTAATTCCTGGCATAACTAAACTCTTTGCCAGAACTTTTTCTGACATTCCAACAAGACCAAGCCGGAAATATATTTCTTCAGTCTAAGAGCTCGAGGGAAGGGAAAAAAAGAGAGAAATGCAGCCTGGCTCACAATGCGCCTGTCATTGCTCTACAACCATTCATTACCATGCTGAGGGGGAGAGGAAATAGGCAGAGAGCATCAATGAAGTGAGTCAGTTTGCTGCTGCTGATTCACACACTCCATACTCTTGCATATTTCATAGTTCTTCCCCCTCTTTCTATAAGTATTGGCTGAATTATCAGTGTCACACTTTCACTTACCCATGCTATTCATATACAGAAGGCTGGCTTTCTTCCCCCTTCTGATATAGTTGACCCAAATTGGCAGTCTTAAAGACCACCCTTGAGCCTCATTTCCCTATTCATTTTTATGGTCACCTTAATACCTGCTGACTTAGATATCGGTATTTTGTTATTTTAAAACTATCTAAACCACCCAAATTATGTATATCCCCTTCAATACTCATTGGACTAGGTTTCAGTGTAAATGATAAATCCTATGAAGTGGTTACATTATTCAAATTCTTACTATTCTGATTTATAATATATGTAAAATATGATCATTGGTTCATCCCAATGGAAATATATATGTGAATTTGAATAATTTCATAGGATCTATTATTACATTAATTGGGAAGTAAATGTATTTACATATGAATGTAATATTATGAATAATGAAATTGATTGTAGCATTGACACCACCATCTTAATTTTCTGGGTGTGAAAGTTTAGAAATACTTCTTGGATGAAGAGTATGGTTATGGTTTATTTGTCTTTTGCTCTCCACTAATACTTGTAGAACCTGGCATAGAAAAGGCATTTCATAAAACCCAAATGAATGAATGAATGGGTGGCTAACGTGGACTAGCATGAAGTATGGAAGCTAAATTATATCATGATTTGGATCGCTGATGATAATATTGGGCAAGAATTTTTAGATGATCCTGAGATCTTAGAATCATGGATTTATAGAATCAGAAACTCAGAGGTCATTTAGTCAGGAGGTATCAAACGTGTGGCCTATGGCTGCAAGCTGCTGCAAAATACCTGAGTGTGGCCTGAACCCAATTAAAATATAACTGGGAAATGTTTAACAAAATAAATGAAAATATAACACAATATAGATAATAGTAATTTGTTTTTTTTTAAGTCAATACATGCCTTCAAGGATGTGTTTTGATTTGAGTTTACTACTACCAATCTAGTCCAACCTGAACCTGGACAAGAATCCCATCTATAAACTACTTGAGTGGTCATCCAACCTTTGCTTGAGGGATTCCAGCAGGGTTGTGCCCACTATCTGCAGAGGAAGCCCTTTTCACTTTGAGATAAATCTAGTTGTAAGACGGTCTTTTCTTAATCCAAATCTAAAACTGTCGTTGCAAATTGCACCTGTTGCTTGTAGTGCTGCTCTACAGTGATAAGTAGATCAATTCTTTTTTAAATTAATTTATTTTTAAAAATGTTTTCAACACTCACTTCCATAAGATTTTGAGTCCCAAATTTTTCTCCCCATCTCTCCCCTCCACCCACCCCAAGACTGCATGCAATTTAATACAGGCTCTACATATACATTCATATTGAACCTATTTTCACATTAGTCATGTTGTAAAGAAGAAGCAGAACCAATGGGTGAAACCACAAGAAAGAAGAAATAAACAAAAAAAAAAGAGTGAGAGAGCGAGCAAATAATATGCTTTGATCTGCATTCAGACTCCATAGTTCTTTTTCTGGATGTGGACAGCATTTTCCATCATGAGTCCTTTGGAGTTGTCATGGATCCTTGCATTGCTAAGAAGAGATGAGTCTACCAAAGTTAGTCATCACACATTGCGGCAAGTAGATCAATTCTAATTCCCTTCCGGTGAGGGCCCTTCCTTGAAGGATGTGGAGTCAACCGGTACTTGTCTATCCTAGTCCAAACCACTCCCTTTCATCTTTTCTTTTCCACTTTAAACACCCCTAATTGCTTCAAGTGCAGTCTTCATGACATAACCTAAAAGCTCATCCCCATCATGATTTCCTTTTTCTCTTCTCTCTCTAGATTATCACTTTCCTAAAATGTAATAGTTGAGGCAGCTGGTGGCTCAGTGGATGGAGCACTAGGCCTGGAGTTGGGAAGATCTAAGTTCAAATACACTCTTGGACCCTTCCTAGCCATGTGACCCTGCGCAAGTCACTTAACCTCTTCCTGACAAAATGGATCCACTAGGTCCACTAGAGAAGGAAATGGCAAACCACTACAATATCTTTGCCAGGAAAACCCCAAATGGTATTACAAAGAAATGGACATGAATGAAGTGACTAAACAACAAATATAGTGACCAGAACTGAAAACAATACTCCTGGTATGGTCTGATCAGGCCAAGATATAGCAGGATTATCACTTGACTAGTCCTGGATATTATTGTAGGCTAAGCAGATTTCTTTTCTTGAATGCTATACCTCACCATTGCCTCATATTGAGTTTGTGGTACCCAAAACACCCTACACATTTTCTGGGTGAACTTAGACAGACTTCCTGTCTTTTATTTGTGAAGTTGATTATTTGAATCCCTGTAAGGCTTCATGTTCATCCCTATGAAATTTCATTTTATTATGTTTGGATCAACCTTCTAGGCTGTTGAAATCTATTTGGATTGTGAGTTTCTCATGCAGTGAATTTAGCTTTTATATTCTATCTTGACATCATTTGTGAATTTGATAAATATGCCATTTATGCCATCATCCAGGACATTGATCAAAATGTTAAAAAGCACAAGACTGGGCACAGATCCCAGGGACATTTGCCTACTTGTTTCTCCATTGACTCTTTCTGGGCAACACTCAACTAATTATAAATCCATCTAACTCTACTATCATTTACCCCATCTCTCTCCATGTTGTCCAGAAGAATACTATGAGAGAATTTGGTCAAATACTTTCTGAAAATTTAGGGATATATGAAAAAAATCTCTTGTGCTATGCTTTGTGAAAATCTAGTGAGATGTATTTGTATACAGTGAGATGTGATATATGCTTGTATGTGTATATATATGTGCGCATATATCACACACATATATGCACAGGTGTGTAAATGTATATATATATATATACACACAGATATGTGTATACACATATACATTTGTATGTGTACATATGCACATAAATGTACATATGTATACACATTTCCCTAGATTTTCACAAAGCATATCATGAGAGATTTTATAGTACATTCCTAGATTTTCACAAAGTATTAGATAAAAATCTCTCAGGTTATGATTTGCAGGGTACTCCAAAAGTCTTAGTGCAGTTTTAAGCTTTAATAGCTTTGGAACACTGTTCACACCCACATTTACACATATATTTACACACATTTACATAACACATAAAATTATATATGCATATAAATAAGTATATATGGATTTATATGCACACATATACAATACATATATTTATGTTTCATTTGCTATATTAGTCTAGTTACATTGCCAAAAAAAGAAAGAATTAAGGTTAGTCTGATATAATATGTTCTTGATGATGTTATGATGGCTTTTTTGTGATCACTGATGAAATTTCTACATGTTCACTAACCATCCCTTTAAAAATATACTCTAGAATTTTATTAGGAAACAAAGTCAAGGTAACCAGAGCCCTGGGCCTGGAATTAGGAAGACTTGAGTTCAGATCCGGCCTCAGACACTTACCAGCTATGTAACCCTGGGTAATTCACTTAACCTTAGTTTGTCTTAGCTTCCATATCTGTAAAATGCAGAAAGTAACCGCACTTATCTTTTAGGATTGTTGTGGCCTGTTACTTGGCACATAGTAAGCACTATATAATGTTAGCTATTTTATTATTGTTATCACATGCAATTAATCATGTTTTCCTCTTGCTGTGGAGAACTGATATAACTATGCTGAGAACGTGTGATTAAGGCTTGGAATATAGCAAATTCTGGGAAGAGGTAGAAATTTCCAGAAATGGAGAATCAAAAGCCTATTTCGGTTCAGGCAAATCCACAATGATTTACACCTCCTAGATTACAAATGGATGCTGTTCCAGTAAGAAAGTGGAACAGAGGGATAAAAGTTTTTTTTTTTCCTTCTCTGAGAACCATTGATAGGTATGTACTTACTTGACACTTTTGTCTAGTGGAATGGATGCCATAAATAATCGAGTGAGTGTTGTATACTCTCCAGGTGCTACTGATTGATACTGTTCAACAAAGAGAGTCTGACTTTCCTTATTCCCATGAAAACCCTGGGGCATTATGTTACAATGAGTTGAGATGTCGGAAAATTCTATGGGCAAGAAAGGTGGTTTAAGGCCTATTCAGGGCAAGGAGAACAATAAAGAATGGATAGACAGGCAATACGAATCAATAGTGTGACACAACAGCTAAAAGCCCGAATGTTTTCTAAGTCTCCTTTGGTAGAAATTACACTCAAAATGAGGATTCTCAGGTCCACTATACTTTGAAGTTTTCAAAAAATACCAAGAAAATTATGTTTAACTTGGTGTACTACAATTTTAGGTGAGACGTTGTCAAATGAGAGAACCTCCAGGGGAGGGTGACCAGACAGGCTAATTCAAATCCCAATCATTAAAATGGTGGTGGTAACTATGGATATTTAGTCAGTAACCCAGAAGGTTTGGGCAACTAGGTGGCACAGTGAATAGTGTGCTGGGCCTGGAGTCAGGAAGACTCATCATCCTGAGTTCAAATCTGGCTTTACTTACTAGCTGTGTGGCCCTGGCCAAGTCACTTCACTCTGTTTGCCTCAGTTTCCTCATATATAAAATGACCTGGAGAAGGAAATGGCAAACCACTTTGGTATCTTTGCCAAGAAAACCCTAAATAGGGTCATGAAGAGTTGCACACGACTGAAAAACAACTGAACAACATCAAAGAGAAGGTTTAGAATGGCTGTGTGAGCTGTTCTGAAATATTTCAAGGACTGTTGTTATTCAGAAGAGAGATTAGACTTAATACCCATAGATCCAACAGGACAAATGAAAGCCACTACTTATAAGAAGGCTGATTTTGGCTCAGGAGAATGAAGTTCTTCACAATGAGAGCTATCTAAAAATGCATATTGATTCTCATGTGGGATGCTGTGAAGGAGATTCACATGTTGGGAAGCAGATTTAATTGAAAGATCACCAGATTCCTTTCTTACTCTGAGATTTTTTTGATTGCCAGCTTTCAAAGGAATGTTAAACATTTGATGCCAAAAGCGAGCTGGACAGAATTTAGTCTCTTTGATGATATAATCTGTAGTTCCTTATCTTTTTGTACTTCAGTGTCATTTTTTTATGAAGAACAGTAACTTTTACTGTACTGGAAGTGCTGATTAATAGAAATTTGTGCCTAATAGACAGCTGGAGAAACCAGTCTTTAATAGGTGTTAATTACAGCTGTTCAATTCACAGAGACACTTCCCTAATTAAATAAAGAAATGTTTTGGTCAAAATTAAATGGTTCATATTGTTAGAAGTGTTGATGGCCAAACCAGTTAAATTTTTTCCCCTTGATTCTCTGACTGTCACACCAGGAGTTCTAGTAGCAAGGGGACTGGATGTTCTTCACAGTTATCACTCTGTTTTGGCCTCCAGCCTCTGCCCCATGGATAATGATGCTGATAGAGCATCTGGTGGGTTGACTTACCTTTAAACATGCTGGATCCATGATCTCATCAATGTGAGTATTCCCTTTGATGGTACTGATTGTAACCTATGCATCTCTATTCTCTTTGATTCTTATCTGTGTCGTTCCACAAAGGGTTGAGGTAACCCTCAATCTGGAGGCTTTCTGTGGATCCCGTAAAATAATGTGGGTACCAGTGTAGCAATTGGGGTTCTCTATCATCCTTTTCTCTCACAGCATGATGGGTCACTTCAAATCACCTATCTCCAAATCGAAATCTGTTGTTTCATTTCTTGTGCATAAAGCACCTACTCTGTGCCAGGTATTGTCCTAGGCACTGAGGATACAAGCACAAGGAGGGAAATAATCCCTATTTACAAGGAACTTGCATTCTAATGGGAGAGAAGGCAAGTAGATGTATAAGTATATACAGTGTAAATAGAAAGTGAAAAAATACAATTATCCATTCATTCATCCATCTAAGTATATATATATATATATATAGACATAATATGATATAGTTTGGAAAGAGGGCACTAGCAGAAGGGTTAGGAAAGTCATCATGCAGAAGATAATGCTTGGGCAACATCTTAAAGAAAGAAAGGGACTCTGTGAAGTAAACAAAAATAAGAAGAGATTGTTTGCCAGGGCTGAAGGTGGAACCAGTGCAAAGGGCTGGAAAGGGGAGATGGAGCGCTGTGTATCAGGATCAGATTGAAGGCTAGTTTGACTACACCCTCGAGTGTAGTCATAGTGATGTCTAATGAGTCTGGGAATAAAGGTTGTGGCCAGTTTGTGAGATTACATTTTATTCTAGAGGCATTAGGAAGCCACTGGAGTTGGTTTGATTTGGGAGACACATGGTCTCACTTAAATAAATTATGTTGGCTGCTATGTGGAAGAGGGACTGAAGTGGTGAAGACTGGAGGCAGGGAGACCAATTAGGAGGCTGCTGTAATAATCAAGTCAAGTGATGATAGAGGTTGAACTCAGGTGAAAGTTGTGTGAGTGGAGAGAAGATATTGGATGCAAGAAATATTATAAAGGAAATATGCTGTACCTTGCTCATATCCACCATTTCCTTTGGTGGATATGAGCATATTTCCATTGCCCTTTGGGTCATCAATCATTTTTATTGTTTAGAGCTTGTGGTATTATATGATTTTGTAGTCATTTAGTTTTGTCTGATGACACATTAAGCAGAACCGTACCAAAAGAACTTAAGAACATTACTCCTGGGTTACCTTCTTCTGATGCATCTAGAAATGAGAGAGGTATAACCAGTTGAGAGACTGTGAAGAGAAGAATAGGTAGCTAAGTGAAAAAGCTATTATCAGTTGGTTCCTTGAAGAAGGAAATGGCAAACCACTTCAGCACTTCTGCCAAGAAAACCTCAAATGAGGTCACAAAGGGTTTGTCACAACTGAAATGCCTGAACAACGACATTTGTTAGGACAGGAGGGGAAATAATTTTTAATGTTTCTAGTACGAAAGTTACAGAAAAAAGTAAAAGTTGAACTGGCTCTCCATTAAGGCACTCCCATCGTAAGTAAAATTTACTATTCTTCCCAAAATAATCTAATATTATGAAAGAAGAACTAGTTACAAAAATGCAGTGCTCCATCATGAGTATTTCCCTAATTACAGTCCCTCTAAGATGGTAAGAATGGTTGGCTTCATAGAAGGACCTGCTATGTTGACTGCTATATAGACTGGTTATTCTGCAGTTTATCCACCCTGCATTGTAGCCATCTGTCCCAGTTGCTGAAGTGGTGTTTTCATCTCTGCCTTTGGCTGGGGGAGGTCTTGTCCTCTGGTATTACTGAAGTTTTTTTTTTCTGTACCATATTGTCACCTGAAGTATGTGATTCTATAATTGATGCACATCTTTCCTTTGTACTGAATCTAAAGAAGTCATTGCCAATGACTCTTATCTCAGGTACACAAATGAGTGAATTACTAGTCCTGGTATCCTTCCAATACTTCTAGAATGTGAATGCATCAAATTGTTGGTTGGTGAGTCAGACCAGACCTTGTACTGGCATTAGGTGTTGGGTGCACATAAACCAATGATAAGGACAGTCATTAATATTCAGGTTCCCCTCAACCTCAATAATACCAGTTGAAGCTACATTCTAGATACATTTCAGTGACCCATGCCTTGGCATTTACAAATGTCTATGCTCCTTAGAAATAGCATACCTACTACTTGGAGTTGCATGTGGGAATATTTGCTTTGATATTTTTAAGTACTTAGCACAGATTCTTACTGAGAAGTCAACACACATTTAATAAAGAAGTCCCATGTAAGTGAATAATGTACAGCTCTTAGAGTCAGGAGACCTGTCCCAACAAGAACCTTGGCAACATCTTGATTCAATTAAAAACATAAGTGCAGCAGCAGAGATACTAATGCTGCAGAGATGACTCTGAGAGCTTGAAGTGAATAAAAGCTAATTATCATGGTAGTGAATGAAGCATGTGTGGGTATATCTGAGATCTAAAAATGTACAGTAAAATATGTCTTAAAATTTTGGCATTTCATAATCCATGTTCTCCTGGGTTTCCTTTTTAGGAAAAGAGCTACAAAATAAATTGATTTTTAAAAAAATCACAATTCTAAGGTCATGATTATAAGCAGAGCTAGCAATCAGAAGTCTTTCTCCAGGGTCAAATTCACATGGAGGGATGGATGATAATGAAGGGTGGTGGTGGTGTCTCTTTGCTTTGACATTAGCAGTGTGACCATGGGCAAGTCACTTAACTTATTTTAGCTTTCACTATAATTCCTCATAGTAAAAGGGAGACAGTAATATTTATACTATCTACTTGACAGTATTGTTGTAGAAGACACTTTATGAGTCTGAATAGGCCATATAAATATGAGTTGTTATTATCTATCATGTAGAAATTAGTCTTTTTTTCACAGAATGGTATAGTAAACTGTTATTTTTCAAGAATGCTTTCAGGAAACTAAGTTCTGGTAAATCAACTAGTTTCATTAAAAGATCACACATGTAGTTACACATTTTTGTATATTGGTACCATGTTGGAAACTTCAAAATATATTTAAAATGAAAACTGTATGAGATAAAAATAAATATTTAATATCCAGAAAAGATTTGAGATTTGTACTGAGATTCAGGGTCATGATTTTGGATATTTGTTTTCTTTAAGAAACTGCTATTTTGAGTTTTGAATAAATTGGCATTTATTATAAAGTCATCCTAATTTTAATGACCTCTAATATTATGTATGCAAGAAGAAAACAGAGAAAGGCTCGGTGTAATGCCAAAAAGACTCTTGATTCAAAGTCTCACTTATAAAAAAATATGAAAATCATAATTTGTTATCTGAGCTTATATATATGTATACACACTCAAAAGTCAGGCCAATGATATTTATTTCCAAAAATAGCTATTTTTTTTGCTATAACAACTGGATATATTTTGAGCATTCCATCACCTTGGCAACTCTTTGCAATAATTATCAAATGGTAACCCTTGATCAAATGCTTGGGTTGTATTTTACCTGTCCCAACAAGAACCTTGGCAACATCTTGATTCAATTAAAAACATAAGTGCAGCAGCAGAGATACTAATGCTGCAGAGATGACTCTGAGAGCTTGAAGTGAATAAAAGCTAATTATCATGGTAGTGAATGAAGCATGTGTGGGTATATCTGAGATCTAAAAATGTACAGTAAAATATGTCTTAAAATTTTGGCATTTCATAATCCATGTTCTCCTGGGTTTCCTTTTTAGGAAAAGAGCTACAAAATAAATTGATTTTTAAAAAAATCACAATTCTAAGGTCATGATTATAAGCAGAGCTAGCAATCAGAAGTCTTTCTCCAGGGTCAAATTCACATGGAGGGATGGATGATAATGAAGGGTGGTGGTGGAAAGAGAGTTCAGGATTGGCAGAGCTGAAGACACAGTCTGACCAATTGTTTTGGAAGATGACATGGCCTATGTCCAGAGAGACTTTGCCCCAGTGCTTCTTCAGGAGTAGGCAAGTTCTAAGAAAGGGGCACCGTGGCAGTGGAACATGAGGTAGGAGTGCAGGTATAGGCTCACAGGGTCAATGTGGAGAGGAAGTACCTCACCATCCCCAGATGTAGGAGCCTTGGGGCAAAATCCTAACTGTCTGTGAGAGTTATGTCACTAATTATAAGCATTTCATAACAAATCTGGATACACTTTGTTTGTTTGGATCCTGCACAAATGAGTGTTTAAGGTATATTAGTCCTACTTTTGAAGACCTCCAACAAAGGGTCCTGGAGTCAGTAAAAACATTCAGCATGATGGCACCTCAATTGTACCTGATGCATTTACACGTACTAGAATCTACAAGGAAAATTGGTTTCAGAAATATAATATTAATAGTGTACATGTTCAGATAATGCTTAACAGTTTTTTTAAAAAAAATAACTTTCCTTATAATCTTCTGAAGTAGGCTGTAGAAATACAATTATCCTCCATTTCTCCATCATTCCATCTTCTACCCTCACACTACTAGCTGCCTCCACCCCACCTCACTTCCCATGCCTTTAATATGCTCTCTTATAAAATTGCCAAATTACTTCAACATTCAGATAAATTCAAGTCTTCTTTTATAAGGTGTTTCAGCCAGTTTTTAGTGCTTCTTCCCCATTACTTTGTAATTTATTTTATATGTTACTAGGCATGTTCATGCTTACCTCCCCTGATAGAATATAAAGGCGTTGATGGCAAGAGTTATTTTGATATTTATCTTGGTACCTCAGTGTTTGCATAATGCCTGGCATTTAATAGGAACTTAATGACTTTTGCTTGATTACCCTAAATTTATGTAGTTCAGGTTTCAAACCTGGAGCATTTTGTATAAACTCTCTTCATTGGTAGAAAGAATGATGATTTGGCATTGTGTGATTACATCAGAGGCAGAATTGGCGTAAGAGCATTGGTAAGAAGAATCTTGTTTCTTTCCTTCTGGAGAGACAAAGATAGACAGGCAGACAGACAGACACACACACACACATAGGCAGAGACAGAGAGATAGACAGGCACAGAGAGAGAGAGAGAGAGAGACAGAGAGGGTGAGGGGAAGGAGCTAGGAAGACAGACTTTCGAAGGCAGAATTACAATGGAAAGCCAGCTCTTCAACATGACCCAAATTTCCAGCTTTTGTCCCTGAGAGATATCAGGGAATTTCCTCTTGAGGGAAATATAGACCTCTTTCTTGGTTGAGCTAAGATCTCTCTCTCCTAGTGGGAGACCTCATTCATTTTATGTATCTTATGATATATTCTAATACGTACGACTTCCCTGATTTTGTTATCTGTTTTGATAGTTTTACTTACTATTCACCATTTATGATGATCTTTAGTGTTATGAACATTTAATGGAAATGAGACAAGGCTGCTGTTATAATCTTGGAGTTCCCTTTGAAAAGTGATAGCAACCAGGAAATTTAGCTTTGTTGCTTTTGAACCTAAAAACAATTTATGTCCCTAGGCCAGTAATATTTGAGAGATGGTTATAATTCTAGTCCAATATCTCCTCCAGAGGACAGTGCATTCATCCGTGTGTCTCCTTATCTTGCTCCCCTCAAGACAGGAATAAAAGTCTCTCTTAAAGAGGGATGGGCAAGATTCCAGCTAAAGCTATCAGTGCCTCCTGACAAATCTTATTTTGGCAACCCATGTGGACATACCCATTTGCATGGGTAGCACATAGGCTTTATATTTACAAATGAGAAAACAGATTGAGAAGTTAAATGACTTGTTCATGGTCAAATGGATAGTGAGTATAAGCTGTAGCTTAGAACCAGGACTTTTGGGTTCTCTACATTGTGTCCAGCAAAATTCTCAATGATCAAAGAGCCATTCAGATGTCTTTATCACATTATGTTTATTCAATTAAGACTGCCAAATAATATAATTGCTGAAGATTTTCAACAAAAACGATGGCTCAAAAAGGGCTTTTTGTTTAACTCAGAGTTACCCAGAAAATCCTACTGATACAATTATCCTAGCCCCAGAATATTTTTGTTATTTAAAATTTTGTACTAACATGTGGAATCATGCCACCTTTCCTTTTTGTAAATAATATTTTATTTTTTCCAATTACATGTAAAGATAGTTTTAAACATTTATTTTGTAAAAGATTTTGAGTTCCAAATTTTTTCTCCATCCCTCCCATCTGCCTCCCAAAGACAGCAAGCAATCTGATGTAGGTTATACATGTGTCATCATGTAAACATATTTCCACATTAGTCATGTTGTAAAAGAAGAAACAGAACAAAAGGGAAAAGCCACAAAAAAGTGAAAATATTCAGACTCCATCGTTCTTTTTCTGGATGTGGATGACATCTTCTGTCATGAGTCTTTTGGAATTGTCTTGGATCATTGCTGAGAGGAGCCAATTCAATCATAGTTGATCATCGCACAATGTTGCTGTTACTTTGTACAGTGTTCTCCTGGTTTGGCTCAGGTAACTCAGCATCAGTTCATGTAAGTCCAGGTTTTTCTGAAATCCCTTTGCTCATTATTTCTTATAGAACAATAGTATTCCATTACATTCATATGCTACAACTCGTTCAGCCATTCCTCAATTGATGGACATTCCCTCAATTTCCAATTCTTTGCCACCACAAAAAGAGCTGCTATAAATAATTTTGTACATGTAGATTCTTTTCCCTTTTTTAATGATTTCTTTGGGATACAGACCTAGTAGTGGTATTGCTAGATCAAAGGGTATTCACGGTTTGATTGCCTTTTGCATAGTTCCAAATTGCTCTCCAGAATGGTGGGATCAGTTCACAACTCCACCAACAATGCATGAGTGTACCAATTTTCCCACATCTTCACCAATATTTGTAATTTTCCTTTCCTGTCATATTAGCCAATCTGATAGGTATGAGGGGATACCTCGGAGTTGTTTTAATTTGCATTTCTCTAATCAATAGTGATTAGAGTATTTTTCATGTTGCCATAGATAGCTTTAATTTTTTCATCTGAAAACTGCCAGTTAATATCCTTTAACCATTTATCAATTGGGGAATGACTTGTATTCTTACAAATTTGACTTAGTTCTCTACAATTTGAGAAGTGAGGCCTTTATCAGAAACACTTGCTGTAAAAATTGTTTCCTATCTTTCTGCTTTTCTTCTAATCTTGGCTGCATTGGTTTTGTTTGTGTAAAACCTTTTTAATTTAATGTAATCAAAATTATCCATTTTGCATTTTGTAATGTTCTCTATCTCTTGTTTGGTCATAAATTCTTCCTTTCTCCTTAGATCTGACAGGTAAACTATTCCTTGCTCTCCTCATTTGCTTATGGTAACCACCTTTTATGTTTAAATCACATACCCATTTTGGTCTTATCTTGGTATATGGTTTGAGATGTTGGTCTCTGCCTAGTTTCTGCCATACTATTTTCCAGTTTTCCCAGCAATTTTTTTTAAAATCAAATAGTTCTTATCCCAGATACTGTTGTCTTTGGGTTTATCAAACAGTAAATTACCATAGTCATTGACTACTTTGTCTTGTTTACCTAATCTCTTCCACTGATCTACCATTCTATTTCTTAGCCAGTACCAAATAGTTTTGATGATTGCTGCTTTACAATATAGTTTTAGATCTGGTCATACCACCTTTCCTTTTGGAATTTCAGAGTACCCTATATATAGTAGCTAGTTCATTCAGTATTCAGTTTTTCAAGTGACCATGACAAGTATTTATTGAGTTCACAACATGTGAGGGACTACAAGAATTGCCAAAGAAGGCATAGTCTGAACCCTCTTGGAGCTTGTCATCTCTATGAAAGTATATGGTTTACCTGAATGAGGGCATTATTGAACAATAGTTCTTCAATGGGTCTGAGATCTCATTGGCTAATCCCTCCAATGGTACAGGTTGCAATTTCTCTATACCACCCTTTCTTGTGTATGCTCTAGTATAAATAATGCATAAAGGATTTACCCAATACCCTTGGGTGCTTCTATGAACCTTTTAACTTTTTACGCATAGATCTGCACAGGACCTGCACAGATCCATCTACAGTAACTTAGTCTGATGGATGTTAAATGAATTGCCATGGATCACAAGCTAGTTATTGTCTGGGAGTGTATTTAGAAAGGGATGTTGCAAAGCACCTCAAAAATTGAAAAGGTGTGTCAGTTGTCAAGAAAGTTGATTTCATTCATCTTGTCATTTGCCAACGGCACCTAAGGGCGCTGTTGTTTCTGTTGTTTAGCTCCACTTGTTAGCACTTAATACTTAAGCTATAATTGGTGTGTGTTGGGAGGGGGTGGGGTGCAGTAGGGCCAGTTCTTGGCAGAGGGATTTTTTGAAAGCAAAGTTAAAGGGTGATGAAAGTTGATTCATCAAACCAAAATGTGTTGCATTTCTTCATCTATTTTGTTGATCGTCATATGTTAAGTAAAATCATTTCTAGAGGTTTAATGATTTTTTTTGTTTTACTAACACACATCTGAATGTTGACTTCAGCTTTATCCATCCTTAAAAATGAAGCCATAATTCAATTCGCTAGACATCGTCCACTCATTGTTTTTGACCTAATGTTCTGACTTTATGATTCTTTGCCAGTCCTCAGAATTGACAATGAGACTGGTCAAAATTTTCTTTCCAAACTGTTCAGCTTTAAACTTTGTGCATATAGCAATCCAAGTAACTGGAAGCCTCTGTAGGTGAACCAAGGACATTCTTTTATCTGTGTAGAAGGAACATGATGTTTGAATCATTGGGTGCTCAAAACAACCACAGTACCCAGAAGAAGATAATTTTGTCGTCTTGATTCAATAACAGTGATGGGTGAGTCATGTGATGATACATGCAGATGTTATCAAAGCAACCAATAAAGATGTGATTCATCTTCAAAGGAGGGATCACAATATTCATTGCCCTCCTGGGGATGCTGTTTGAATTGACTGTGACTTGACAAAAATACCAAGTAATGACAGCACAGGACACCACACACATGATTAATAGAGGTGGTGATGTTAATGACATAAGGAACAATTTCAGGGATTGTATCTATTTTTTCTTTATTTTTAGTATGCAAAATATATTTTGTTACTTTTCCCTTTCTAAAAATTTCAATATATCATGCAAATGTTAAGTAGATATGTTGATAATGTTAATGGCATAAAGGACAACTTCAGTGACTATTTTTTCCTTTACATAAAATTTATTTTTTTGTTATTTTTCATTTTCTAAGAAGTGAGAAAAGTCCATAACTGTGGAATATTTGTACTTGATGATTCAACATGCAGCCTATTTTGCCCAGGTTTTATCCTAGGCTATTATTACCATTTATATACAGAAAAGGTAATTCCCAAACCTAACAGTTAAAATTCAGACCCATATTTCTTAACATCTATATAATATCTTCACCTGGATTTCTCATGATGATCTTAAACTCAACATGTCTAAAATTGAGCTTAAATCCATTACTTTCCTGACTTCACTATTACTCTGGCACAATCATTCACCTACTCTTCCAGGTTCACAATCTTGGAACTATCAGTAGACTCTTTTTCCTTGATTCGAGCGTTGAACCTATGACATTGACATTCCATCTCTGCAGCAGTTCTAGAACTCATCCACTCAGCTATTGTCCATCAACTCATTTTTTTTTATCACTTGCATTATTGCAATAACCTAACAGGTCTTCTCCCATTCCCTTTCTCTCTCTCTTTAAGAAAAGCCCATCCTATATTTTCCTTATATTTTCATCTGCTTACATTACTCATCTGCTCAAAATAAACAAACTTCATTGGCTGCCTTTTGCTTGCCATGAAAATTTTAAACTTCTTTCCTGGCAGTCACAGTTCTCCTGAAACTGGTTCCACACTATTTTTCCAGCCATATCTCATGTTGCTCCCATCTTCAATCAATCAGTGAATCATCATTTATTAAGTGGTGATTGTAGTGATTTTAGACTTAAACTTTCAATGGACAAAATATCAGCCTTTATAAATGAATCAACTAGACTCTCTTAAGCACTGATTGCTGTGATATATGAAACAAAGTAAAATAATTTATTTGACTGAGAAAATAAACTTTAAAAATTTTTGCATCTTAAATAATTTAACATGTATATACTATGTTATCCTTTTGCTACACTTACTCATCTCACATGATTTTGCATTGATTTCATAAGATTTTGACATTCTTTACTTCTTGATCATGAAGTCACGCATTACATTGGATTTTGCTTCTCAAACCAACATTATGAGGTGAGTATTATTATTTCTGTTTTATAGGTGAGGAAGCTCAGGATGAGAGAGGCTAAATGGGTTGTCCATAGTCACAGAAGACAGGAAGACTCAGAATCAGAATTTGAACCTAGGTCTTATTTTTACACTTTAGAACTCTTCCCTGCATTGCTAACTCTCTATTTCCCAACCACAATGTAGGAAGTTGAAATCCTGAGAGAGCTGTTTGTTGAAGTTCTAAACATAACAAAGGTAATTTTAGCTGTCAGTCAACAAGGATTTATTAAGTTCTTACTGTATAAGTAAGATACTTTGCTAGGAATTGAAGATATAAAGATGGGCAAAATCTCAGTGCTTGCTTTCAAAGTGTTCATAATCTAATGGGAGAATAAACATGCAAATGAAAATACATATGAGATACATACAGTGGTACTGTTGTTTAGTTATTTTTCAGCCATATCTGACTTCGTGACCCCATTTAGAGTGTTCTTGGCAAAGATACTGGAGTAGTTTGCCATTTCCTTCTCCAGCTAATTTTACAGATGAGGAAACTGAGACAAATGGGGCTAAGTGACTTACCCAGGGTCACACAGCTAGACAGTGTCTGAAGCCAGCTTTGGACTCAGAAAGATGAGTCTTACTGACTCCAGGCCCAGTGTTCTATCTACTGTGCCACCTAGCAGTATAAATGGTAGATAATCTCAAAGGGAAGGCATGATTATAATTGATCTAATGAGAGGATATAGACACAAATATTAAAAGTAGGAATTCGTGATTGGTCATGATACAATCGAAAGAACCATAGATTTGGAGCAAAAGGATCTGAAATTTATGTTCAAATTCTTATTCTGATATGAACTACTCATATTACTTTGTACAAGTCACTTATCCTTTCTAGGTATCAGTTTTCTCATCTGTAAAATGAAGGAATTGGACCAAATGATGTCTGAGAGTCCTTGCACTTCTAAATCTAGTATCACAAGCTCTTGGAAAAAATAGTAGTCTATACATCAGAAAAAAGTGCCATGCTCTAATGGAGTATGAATATCAATAAATGCTCATCCATCAATATGTTTTATAATAATGATGTTTTGTTAACTTGGCTCTGAATAACTAGTTTGGATGTGTTTTTTACTCAATTGAACTAAGGAATCATTTCCCTTAAGGATATAGGTTGTTGCCAGTACAATAGGTATTCTGTGACTATATCATGATATGGATAGGTGAAAGGAAACTGACATTGAATATCAATATTGAGATCCTTCTTTCCCTAACTCCAGCCCTACTTAAAATATCTTTGAAAATATTCACCCTTGAAGTCAAGTAATAATTTACATAGAATTAGTCTATAGGTTAAACATCTAGTTCACTCACCAACCAGATGAACAACTGAATGATGCTCTTCCAGGCTTTGCTTCTGATTTTCTAGATTTTACCACTATGCTTCAGCTGCCTTCTCTCCCTGGCAACTTCTTTGTTGCTTCTGGCCTTCTTTCTCTGGAATTTCCTTTCATCACTATTTCCCTCTTGTTTCGTTGGTGAGTTCATCTTGAGACCTCCAATTTGGGAAGGGTCCCAGGGCAGCCATCCTTCATCAGTCTCCTGGCCCAACTACTGACACTACATTTCCCTGCTATGCTCATGTATGGATAACTCCCCTCCTTCTGACTTTTTAGCTCCCTTTTATGTATTGTTTTCCACCATTAGAATGTAAGACCCTCGAAGTTAGGAACAATCTTTCTTTTTCCTTGTATTTATATCTCCAGTGCTTAGCACAGTGCCTGGCACACAGTAAGCATTTAATGAATACTTGTTGACTTGACTGAACAGATTGAACAAGTTTTAATCAACATTGAACGTCTCCTATGTGTTCAGAACTTTGCTCAATGCTATGTGGGGATACAGAAACGGTAGCAGATATGGTCCTTGACTTTAAAGGGTTTCCGTTCTAGTTGAGGAGACAAGACTGAGGCTTGAAACAATTTGTAGTGACCTGTATGTGATAAAATATGTGTTATGCCAGAGGAATTAGAAAAGAGGGAGCTGGAGAACTGGATAATATTCTTATTAAGTGGTGCTTAAACTGAACCTTGGAGGATTGGTGGGATTTGGATAGCTACAAATGGCAGGGAGAGGAAATTGAGTGATTGTGTGGAATATTTCTGTCCATGGAAATCCATTGTATATCTGTGAAACAGTTGGAAAAAGCAACAACAGCGGAACAAAGTGGAACAAAGAAGAAATGCCTGATTTATAGTAACAACAAAAACCATCAAATATTTGGAAATTTACTACCTAAAAATACATATACCCTAAATAAGGACAACTTTAAAATATAATAATTGAAATATAGGAATACCTCAATAATCAGGAAATACAGCATTCATGGATGGGTAGGATTAATATTATACAAATTACATTACTGCCCAAAGTTATATATTTAATACAATATCAATAAAGTGACACCAGAATTCTTTATAGGATTACACAAAATCATAATTAAATTTATAAGGAATATAACAACCAAAAATATGAAAAGGCATAATGGGAAAAAAAGACTGATAAAAGTCTTGCAGTCATAGACTTTAAATGACATTATAGTGTGGCTATCAAAACTATCTGATATTGGGCTACACATAGAGAAGGATCTCTGTGAAACAGTGTAGAGTTACCAGATATTTAACCAAATACATGGAAAAGATTAGTCTTTGATAAGTCTAGAGGAAATAAAACCTGGAGAAGGTACTATTATTTAATAAATGTGCTTGGAAAAGTTGTTTAGAAGCTTGAGCTGGAAATGGATTTAGACATACATGTCATATGTCAATGAATTCCAGTTGCATAATAGACTTAAAAAGTAGATAATAAATGGATAGCATAAAATGAAATAATACACTAATCTTAGTTGTTCAGCATTATTTTAAATGGGAAGAAATATAAATATCCAACAATAGGGAAAGATCAAATAAATTATAATAAAATTCATATGATGAAGTACTCTAACTTACTGCTGCTCTAGAAATCTTTTAATTTCTTGGTTGCTTTTGATAACACAGAGTATATTCCAAATGATAAAATTAACAGGTCAAAGAATAGCATTGTTTTTATAACTTTTACTGTATGATGCCAGATTGTTTTCCAAAAATATTCTTAAGATCATAATTCTACTGTAAGTGACTGAGCATACCTTTTTGGCTACAAAATCCTGTTAGTGTCAAACTTTATTGAGTTTTTTTTTTAATTTGATGATGTGAGATTCATTTGAATTTCACCCCTTTACTTGGTAGTGAGGTTGAGTGTGTTTGCAAGTGACTATGAACAATTTGTTCCTAACTCTTTCTTTGCAGCAGAAAGGTGAGGACGAAGGAGATGCTGAGGTAAAATTTTGTAAGAGACAGTCATTGTGTCCTTTGTTTTTGTTTAATTATTTTTCTTTGTTATTACAAAGGGTCAAATTCTCAGTGTCATTATACATCTAGAAATGACTATGATGCAGAAACAAGTGTTCTCTGTTCTTCTGGTTCTGAATTTTTCTTTACTTCATATTATTTTTTAAAGTTCTTTTTCATATTTTTCACATTCCCAATTTGTTGTTCTGTTAAGTAGGAGGAATAGAAAAAAGCTAAATGTGTTTGATTACATTAAAACAAAAATATCTATGACAGAAGTATAGTTAAAAGAAAAAAATAACAGATTACAAAAATATTAATGATAAAAATAACTGATAAAAACATAGCACTTAAGTTAAGAAATTTAAGAAACAGAAAAATATGGTGTATTTCAAAATTGTACTTTAAGAGTATTTTTAAAAGAATACACTAATTATAATCTTATTAGAAGAAAAATTCATGAGCCTGAATGGAAAAGGAATCCTGAAGTATACTAGGTTTTATTTTTAACAGAAATTTGTTATGTAATTTGTGTGTAGAAATTAATTTCTTTACTTGTAAATAATTGTAAAGCAAGTTTTGTTGTATTAGTGTTTGTGTTTAACTTCATGAAATTGCTAAAAAAAAATAGAAGTGTTTTTATTTGGAGGGAAAAAGGTCACAATGTAGAAATAAAATTGGATAGGTAACGTGTCACCAGATTATGAAAAATCTCAAAAAGTCACATACAGGAATGCAAGTTATATGCCCAAGGTATGGAATTATCAAATATTGGAGCTAAATGGGAATGTAAAGCCCATTTGGTTTAATATCTAACCTCATTCATTTTATTTTATTATTTATATATTTATATATATATGTATATGTATATGTATGTATGTATGTGTGTGTGTGTATATATATATACATACATATGTTTTTCCCAATTACATGTTAAAATAATTTAACTTTTTTTAAAAAATAGTTTTGAATGGCAGAACCAAGATGGCAGAGTAAAAGCAGTGACTTGCTTGAGCTCTCCCACAAACCCCTCCAAATACCTGTAAAAAATGGCTCTAAACAAATTCTAGAGCAGCAGAACCCACAAAAAGACAGAGTGAAACAAATTTCGAGCCTAAGACAACCTGGGTGGTTTATTAGAAAGGTCTATCATGCCGGGTCAGGAGAGAAACACAGTTCAGTGTGGGCACTGGGGCAAAACAGGCCTCAGTGAACTGAATCAAGGGCCTCAGGGGACTGAATCACGGGTAGCTATGGCAGTTTCCAGACTTCTGAATCCACAAATGTCAAAGGTCAGTAGGAAAAGTCTGTGACCATGGTGAGAGAGAAGCTCGGTCCCAGGCCCAGTCCTGGGCGTAGCCCCAGTGTGGTGGCTGCTTCCTGAGCTTGGCCAACAGACTGAGGGGGAATTGAATGACTGATCAGAGGGGGATTGCAGGGATCTCTTTGCTAGTGCTGAGGCAGGATTCTCTCGCTTTGCCTGTGCTTGGATCTGGGTCACTGTTCTGGGTGGCGATCCTGGGGCAAGGAGGAGTACTGGCATGGTGGAGCTTGTAGTGGTAGTGAAGAGGGAATCCTCCTCACAGTTCCAAGGCAGAAAAGGGTGCTTGTGGTCACTCATAAACCAGAGCACAGGCCAGGAAAGGAGTAAACACCTTGCCCTTGATCATACCAACTTAGAAGAACTGAAAACTTACAGGTCCCTAGAAGTATCTCTGAAAACAGCTGCACAAAACCCCCAAAGGTTGGGACAGTACATTCTTACACTGGAAGCAGATCCCTACCTTAACAAACAGTTTAAAACTCAAGTAATTGACTGGGATCATGAGCAAACTGCACAAAAAAAAAAGGCAGACCATAGAATCTTTCTTTGGTAACAAAGAAGATCAAAACATACAACCAGAAAAAGACAACAAAGTCAAAGCTCCTACATCCAAAGCCTCCAAGAAAAATATGAATCAGTCCCAGGCCATGGAAGAGCTCAAAAAGGATTTTGAGAAGCAAGTAAAAGAAGTTGAGGAAAAACTAGGAAGAGAAATGAGAGTGATACAAGAAAATCATGAAAAACAATTCAACAGCTTGCTAAAGGAGACCCAAAAAAATACTGAAGAAAATAACACCTTAAAATATAGCCTAACCCAAATGGCAAAAGAGGTCTAAAAAGGCAATGAGGAGAAGAATGCCTTCAAAAGCAGAATTGGCCACATGGAAAAGGAAGTCCAAAAGCTGTCTGAAGAAAATACTTCATTAAAAATTAGAATGGAGCAACTGGAAGCTAGTGACTTTATGAGAAATCAAGACATTGTAAAACAAAACCAAAAGAATGAAAAAATAGAAGACAATGTGAAATATCTCATTGGAAAAACAACTGACCTGGAAAATAGATCCAGGAGAGAGAATTTAAAAATTATTGGACTATCTGAAAGCCATGATCAAAAAAAGAGCCTAGATGTCATCTTTCAAGAAATTATCAAGGAAAACTGCACTGATATTCTAGAACCAGAGGGTCAAATAAAAATGGAAAGAATCCACCAATCACCTCCTGCAAGAGATTCCCAAAGGAAAACTCCTAGGAATATTGCAGCCAAATTCCAGAGTTCCCAGGTCAAGGAGAAAATATTGCAAGCAGCCAGAAAGAAACAATTCAAGTATTGTGGAAACACAATCAGGATAACACAGGATTTAGCAGCTTCTACATTAAGGGACTGGAGGGCTTGGAATACGATATTCAAGAGGGCAAAGGAGATAGGATTACAACCAAGAATCACCTACCCAGCAAAACTGAGTTTAATCCTACAAGAGGAAAAATGGATATTCAGTGAAATACAGTACTTTCAAGCATTCTTGATGAAAATACCAGAGCTGAATAGAAAATTTGATTTTCAAATACAAGACTCAAGAGAAGCATGAAGAGTTAAACAGGAAAGAGAAATCATAAGGGACTTATTAAGGTTGAACTGTTTACATTCCTACATGGAAAGATGATATTTGTAATTCATGAGATCTTTGTCAGTATCAGGGTAGTTGGAGGGAGAAAAATTATGTATAGATAGATAGAGGGCATAGGGTGAGTTGAAGATGAAAGACTGATATCTGGAGATTGAAATTAAGTGGTGAGAGAGGATTATACTGTGAGAAAGAGAAAGGGAGAGGTAGAATGGGGTAAATTATCTCACATAAAACAGACAAGAAAAGGCTTTTACAGTGGAGAGGAAGTGGGGGAATGTGAGAGGGAATGAGTTAATCTTATTCTCATCAGATTTGTTTTAAGGAAGGAATAACATACACACTCAACTGGATATGGAAATCTATCTTACCCTAGAGGAAAATAGGGGGGAAAGGGATAAAAGAGGAGGGGGATGATAAAAGGGAGGAAAGATTGGGGCAGGGGGTAATCAGAAGCAAACATTTCTAAGGAGGGACAGGGTCAAAAGAGAGAATAGAATAAATGAGGGGTGGGACAAGATGAAGGGAAATATAGTTAGTTTTTCACAACATGACTATTATGCGAGTGTTTTGCATGACTACACATGTATAACCTGTATTGAGTTGTTTGCCTTCTCAGTGAGGGTGAGTGAGGAGGGAGGAAGGGAAAAAATTTAGAACCCAAAGTTTTAAAAACATATGTTAAAAATTTGTTTTCACATGCAACTGGGAAATAAGATATACAGGCAATGGGCTATAGAAATCTATCTTGCCCTAAAGGTAAATAGAAGAGGAAGGGGACAAGAGAAGGGTGGGGGGAGATGGAAGGGAGGGCAGATTAGAGGAAAGGGTATTCAGAATGCATGCTGTCTTGGGATTGGGGGAGGGATGAGATGGGGACAAAATTTGGAACTCAAAATCTTGTGGAAGTGAATGTTGAAAAGTAAAAATAAATAAATTAATGAATCTTAAAAAAAAGAAAAAAAAGTTTTGAATGACAAATTCTATCTCTCCCACCTCCCTCACTTCTTCCTCCCTGAGAAGGTAAGCAATCAGATATGTTACACATGTGCAATTATATAAAACATTCCTATCTTAGTCATTTTGCACAAGAAGACTTGAATGAAAAATACAGAATGAAAGAAAGTGAAAAATAGCATGCTTCAGTCTGTATTCAGACAATATCTGTTCTTTCTCTGGAGATGGATAGTATGTTTCATCATTAGTCCTTTGGTATTGTCTTGGATCATTGTAGTGTTGAGAATAGCTAAGTCTTTCACAATTCTTCATCATACAATATCACTATTACTGGTTCTGGTTCTGCTCACTGAACTTTGCATCAGTTCATTCATGTAAGTCTTTCCAGGTTCTTCTGAAATCATCCTGCTTGTCATTTCATATAGCAATATACAACTATATATGTATATATTATATATATATAATATATACACAATATATAATAATATTCCATCACAATCATATACCATGACTTGTTCAGCCATTCCCCAATTGATGGGCATCCTCTTGATTTCCAATTCTTAGCCAGCACAAAAAGAGCTGCCATAAATATTTTTGTACAAATAGGTCTTTTCCCCTCACCTTTTTCTTGGGGGGGTGTCTTTGGAATACAGACCAAGAAGTGATATTGCTGGATCAAAGGGTATGTACAGATTTATAGCTTTGGGGTCATACTTCCAAATTATTTTCCAGAATGGTTGGATTAGTTCACAACTCCACCAAACAATACATTAGTGTCCCAGTTTCTTCAAATCCCCTCTAATCTCATTCATTTTAAAGATGAGTAAAAGTTAAGCTCACAGAGGTTGTGACTTGCCCACATTCATGTGTGTCAGCACTTGAACCTTGATTTCTTTACAGTATTATTTCCCATATGCTCTATTGCCTCTCTATTGGGCAATGGTTGTCAGGTTTTGAGTTGGAGGCAGGGGTAATACTTTGGAAATGAGTGCTTAAGGCATATTAGTTTCTCAGTGCTGAATTTTATAGCCTGAAATGGGAAGAGACAAACCAAGTTGATGAACCACTGCATAGGTTAGAAGATTTTAATCATAATTAGGAAGACTTAGGTCAGGGGTGGGGAACCTGAGGTCTCAAGGCCACATGTGGCCCTCTAGGTTCTCAAGTGCAGCCCTTTGACTGAATCCAAACTTCACAGAAAACAAATCCTGTTAATAAAAGGATTTGTTCTGTGAAACTTGGACTCAGTCAAAAGCCTGCACCCAAGTACTTAAAGGCCACAGGTTCCCCACCCCTGACTTAGGTATATTTAAAGAGAGGGAAGGAAACAGTGGAGAAAGCAGACTTAGGGTGATGTCGTAGCTGTCTTCAAGTATTTAAAAGACTATGATTTGGAAAAGGAATTAGATTTGGTCTGCTTATGTATGCGCATATTCTCTCCCCAAATAGAATGTTCAGAGGGAAAGAACTATTTTATTTATATCTGTGTATTCCCAGTGCCTAGGACAGTGCCTAGTACATGTTAGGTGCTGAGTGTTTAATCAATTGATTGTCTCTAGAGGGTAGAGTAAGGAACAATGCGGGGGATATATTGGGAATATAAATGTAGCTGTTTTGTAAGGAAGAAGTTGCTAATGATTAAAGTTATCCTCAAGTTGAATGGGCTGCTGTGGGAGGAAGTGATTACTCTCTCTTTGGAAATCTAAAAGCAAAGACTGATTGACTCTTGTCACGTTATTTTAGGGTGGAATATTCTTGAGATTTGGTTTGGACTGGATGGCTACTGAGGAGGACATTCCAATTCTGGAATTCTGTGATTCCGTGAATGGATAACCTGGGAAAAGATAACAGTACAACAACCAGGTCTCCCTCAGTAATTATAAATGGATGGATAAATAAACTGGGTAGCAGGTGGAGGGATCTTTGTGGGTGCCTGTGCATATATCCTAAGTAATAGCTAAGGAATTGGTAGTAGCCTTTAGTACCTGACAAACAGTAAGGCACTAATGGATATAGTAATAATAACATAATAATAGCACTTACATAGCACTTTAAGGTGTGTAAAACAATTTTCAAACATTATATCATTTTATCCTCACGATAATCCTGGCAGTTAGTTATTATTATCCCTATTGTACAGATGAGGAAACTGAAGATAAGTAAGGTTAAGTGACTTGCCCAGAATCACATAACTATTCAGTCTGAGGCAGGATATCTCTGACTCCAGGCCCAGTATTCTATGTGCTGTGCCTCCAGCTGTCTCAGATGAATAGTATCATATAATATAATGATATCATCAACCAACAGTATCATTTAACATAATACCAACAATAAATAGTATCACTTAACATAATGAAGTACTGGTAGCTTACAGGAATTAATATAACTTCTAATCCATGAATAGTTAGGGAATATCTGGTGTATGATTAATGAAAGCATTCTATTCACTGTGTTAATGGAAAACAAATGCTTTAAAAACATGACTATTTCCAAATTTTGACATTCCGTAGTTTGTCAAGGAATTTCTATACAAAGCAGAATTTTATCTTGTGCTAAGACAGTGTAATGGCAAACATATTTTGGGGGTTTGAGGAGTTCCTTTATCTTTAAAAGAAATCAATTAGCATAATGTTAATTTGTTCTCGAGGCATCTAGATGGTACGATGGATACTGCACAGGGTGTAGATCTAGGAAGAGGAGTTCAAATCCAGCTTCAGACACTTGCTAACTGTGTGACCCTGGGCAAATAACTTAACCTCTACATCATTTTCTCAACTGTAAAATGGGAACATTAACAGCTCCTATCTCACAGGGATGTTGTGAGGATAAAATCAGATAATTATAAAGCATTTAACACATTGAGTGGCACATAGTAGGTGCTATATAAATGCTTATTCTTTTCTTTTCCCCTTCTTGCTGTATTTCTACACCCATTACTAGGCTGTGGAATAAAAACCTTAAATTTGGAGTGTGATTAACTAGAATTCAGGTTATAAATGATCACTCCTTTGAGTAATTTCACAATTTTAAAAGAAAGGAGGATAAATCGCACTGTTCACTTGTTCTTAGAATGCTGAGTCCTCAAAGTTCTGTTTTTCCTTCATATTGTCATCATTTCTGATTACTTTTGCTTTAGGCATTGCTAAAGCAATGCCTGAAGAGGCATGAATAAAATGCAAACCTTGCTATATCCCCTTCCAAACATTAAAAAAGGGTCATTTAAATCCCTTTCTTAGAAAAATTCATCTTTTAATTTCGACCTCTTGTAATGCACCACCAGTGTGGTGGGGAAAAGAAAGCTAAGAAAATTTGATCCCATGACCACTAGATGGCAACATCTGATTATCAAAGACAAAAATCACTGAAGGTGTACAACCATTTTTTTTTTTCCCTGCCTCAAATCTAATACAGTGATTCTTTTTCTTTCGTAAAATCTATATCCAACAAGTGAGCCAGAGATTGCCAGAAAGGAAGGCCCATAATAGAAGGTACAGTTTAGCATCTTTACAATGACTCATATCCTAAAACAAATAAAGTTAGTTTTAAGAGAAATCTGGCCCCTTGGATTCCTTCCTTCTATCTATTCTGTATATCTTGCGGGTACCTAGTTATTTAAGATTTGTGTCCCCAGTAGAATGCAAGCTCCTTGAAGGCAAACTATTTATTTACATGTCTTTATTTCTCCAAGGTTTATTTAGTACAAAGCCTATAACACAGTAAACACTTAATAAATGTTTGTTGACTGACTGAAAACCTTCTATAGCCCCTAGGATATAAGCATGTACTTCACCTCTATCTGCTACTTGACAATTGCATTTTAATGGGAACATAGATTTTGAGGTAACTATGGTCTGACAATTCTTCAAAGAGAAATAAGGAGAAGTGAGAATAGTGTTAGTGAAAAGGTTGGTAACACAGATTGTTAAATGCTTAAAGAATCTTCTTAAGATTCCAGATTTAGAATCAAAAGGGACCTTGGAGATCATCTAATCCAAGTGTTTCATTTTGTAGGTAAAGAAACTGAGACTCAGATAGGATTAAATGATTTATCTAAACTCATGCTTGTTTTAAGTGATAGAAATAAAGGCCTCTAACTCAATTCAGATTTGTTTCTACTTAAGTGGAAAGAGAGATTAGGTAGATTGATGGTAGAAAATGTAAACAAAACCACTGCAAAATTTAGGTATTTCTGTCTTTCTCTTTCTTTTCTTTTCTTTTCCTTTCCTTTCTTTTCTTTTCTTTTCTTTTCTTTTCTTTTCTTTTCTTTTCTTTTCTTTTCTTTTCTTTTCTTTTCTTTTCTTTTCTTTTCTTTCTTTCTTTCTTCCTTTCTTTCTCTCTCTCTGTCTCTCTTTCTCTCTTTCTCTCTTTCTTTCTCTCTTTCTTTCTCTCTCTCTCTTTCTTTCTTTTTTTCTTTCTTTCTTTCTTTCTTTCTTTCTTTCTTTCTTTCTTTCTTT
>NW_020954598.1:15467854-15504584 GCF_900497805.2 Vombatus ursinus
TTTCTTTCTTTCTTTCTTTCTTTCTTTCTTTCTTTCTTTCTTTCTTTTTCAGATTCTTCCTTCTTTACCCAATGCTTTTTCAAGTGTGATTTAATTTAGTAAGTATTTATTCAACACCTACCATATACAGGGTACTGTGCTAGGGATTAGGAATGCAAAGACAGTAAAAAACAAAAAAACAACAACCCTTCTCCTTCCCCCTGCCAAAAAAAAAAAAAGACCCTAGACTCACTGAGCTTACAAGCTACAGGGGGATTAGAGTCAGTCATACATGATGACTTCAAAAAATAGGAAGCAGTAGAAACTAAGGATACCAGGAAGGGTATCTTGTTGGCGGTGGCACCTTAGCTGGGCTTTGAAATTTAATCTCAAGGTAGCGTTGCCAGCCATGAACATAATCCAAATTCACCCAAAGACCTGCATGTGAACAGTGTCACGTCACTTACTGCAGTTAGTCATTGCACCCTATTTTTAGGCAAGTTCTAGGTTAAGTGCTGAGATAGCTATGGCTCCCAGAGGATAGATGGTCTGCAGCGGTGGTTTCTCTTGCCGTCTTACCTTAAGGGACGTGGTTAGTGTGATTTACCTAATAGAATAGCTCCAGCCTCCACCCATTGGAAAATCCTGCCTCTTCTGTGAACTGACTGCATTTCACTGAACCCTGCAGGCCAACAAAGCAAACAGGCAGCTCTGCAAGAATACTGTATACAGTGTTTTTACTCTTTGGCGTAGCATCAAGAAAGGAATCAAACAATATATTATAAAATATCTGCCATGTATACTATGTGTCCGTGGCTTCTCCCAGACTTAAACAGGCTTTAAACAATTTATAGAAATAGTCTCCAGCTAGAAGTTTTAGGAAAGACAGAGTTTTAACCCTACTACCTATTTAGCCCTTTATGAAATAAAATATTAATCTCCAATATTGTTCAACTCATGAGCTCCTGGAGAGGATTGAATGTCAAGATCAGGACAGGGAAGCCCAATAGTTGGGGATAATTCTTAGTACTATTGTTTTTTTGTTTTTGTTTTTGTTTTAAACAGTTTTGTTGCAGGAAATGACCTCTGATCTGCTTTCTTTTCTTAGGCTGGGCTATAGAGGACTGATTATTCCTCCTAACTTGTTCATTGTTAGTTGAGCAATGAGATATAGTAAACAAACAAACAAACCAAAGTCTGATAAGGAGTAATATGTTCTTTTTTCCACTGATCACCACCTTGCTTTCACATCTATGACCCTGAAACTCCCATGAAGCTTGGCTGCCATGTTTGCCTCACTTCCACCCTGAGCTTGTTATTCGAAACTATTCATGTTGTCTTAGCTTGATCAGCATTCCTGTTCTCACAGGCTTCGTGAATGGGGGGAGTTGACCCCAAGAGTCAGAACCCAGTTCTCAGATGAGGTCTAGATACAACTTCTACAAAAGGAAGCTAGGGTGCTTTTTTGGGGGGGGAGGGTTGTTGTTGTTTGCTTTTGTTTACAAATTGGATTTCCCATAGATTGGGTTATCCCAGGCTGGAAGTATAGTGGTCTCTGGCAGGCCCAATACTATTACTGACACAGAGTCACACAGATGGAACGTATCAGAAGTAGGACTTAAGTCCAGTCTCTTCCTGATTTGACTCCAACTCTCTATCCTTTGTACTGATGATTCAATCAGAAAACACCTCCCACAAACATGAACCCAAGTCTATGAGGTGCTGGTGCTGAATGATCCACAGAAAACTATCATGTCTAGGACAGAGTAATACTACAAATTTTAGTCTGACTGCCTGCAGGGTACATAAGAACTGTTTCTTCCTATGATCTAAATGATTGCTTCAATTATCTAAGATTGTGTTGGCTATTTTACCAGCTGCGTCCCATTACTGCCTCATTTTAAGCTTGTGGTCAATTAAAATCCTCACATCTTTCTCACATGTACCTCTGCCAAGCTGGATTTCCCCATCTTACTTTTTTATAATGGATTTCTTAAAACTAAGCATAGCCCTGTTAAATTCCATTTTGTTGTTTTCAGTGTAGTGTCTTTCAGAATGCCGAAATTATCTCAAATCCTGATTGTCATCTCTCATAGTAGTTACCCTCAATTTCAGGTCATCTAAATATTATGTAAGCATGTTTTCTGTTTCTTCATCCAAATACCTGGTAAAATGTTGAGTAGAACAGACTGAAGACATAGGCATACCCTGTGGAACCCCTACCCAGTCACCCCCAACCTCAGAGGTGGGCACTGAACCTTTAGTCAATAGCACTCCAGTTGCTTGGCAAATAGCATAGTGTAAGGGAGAGAGAGCTAGCTTGAAAGTCAGAGTCCCTGACTCATAGAAATTCAGATTTGCAAGGGATCATGTAGAGACTTGTTCCTTCCACTGAAAGATGAGGAAACTCAGGCCTACAGAGATTGAGTGATTTGTCCACCTTATACAACTTGTTAGTGACTGTGCTATGCCCGAAAACCTAGTCATTCCATTACACCAGCTGTTTCTATAGTTGTTAAGTCAATTGGCACCCATTATTAAAAGTACTGTTACTATGCTCAAGGCAGCTAGGTGGTGCATTGAACAGAGCATCAGACCTGGAGTCATGAAGACTTAGCTTCCTGAGTTCAAATCCAGCCTCAGACATTTACTAGTTGTGTTATCCTGGGCAAAGTCACTTAACTCTGTTTGCCTTAGTTTCTTCATCTCTAAAATGAGCTGAAGAAGGAAATGGCAAATCATTCCAGTATTTTTGCCAAGAAAACTCCAAATTAGCTCACAAAGAGTCAGACATAATTGAAAATGATTGAATAAAAACAACAACAAATAGCTAGCCTAAATTTTTGCCGCCTTAGCTACGAAGGTATCATGGGAAACCTTGTCAAATGCTTTACTGAAATAAAGACAGAGTTGTGACTATAATAATTTAAGTTACCTCAATTTTGGAAATACTCAGCCTAATAGATGCAGTGTATAATAGTGTTTGGATTGTGTTTGAATTCAGGAAAACTTGATTTCGAAATCTTCCTTAGACATATAATAATATTACTCTGAGCAAATCACTTAACCTGTCTGAGTCTAGCTTCCTCATCTGTAAAATGAGGAGGTTGGAATACATAACCTCTAAGTTTCCCAGCTCTAAATCTATGATCTTTTGAGCCTACGAACATGGAATGAAAACAAGGTACTATGAATAGAGCGCTCTTGTAGTCAAAAGACCTTGGTTTGAATCCCAGCTTTGATCCTTACTAACTGTATAACCATAGGCTAAGCACTTATCACTCTGAACCTCTGTTTCTTCATCCATAAAATCAGGTAAAAAAAACTTAGACTTACCTATCACAGTGTTGTTGAAAAGAAAACACTTTGTAAACATTTTCCCCAATCCACAATAATTTTGTTGTTAACAGAGAAACTAGTCTACATAAATGCCTACATAATTCTGGATAATGACCTTTTTTTTTAAATTTGAAGTTTGACTTTTTACACAAAGAAGCTTATAACCACTGCTCAGAATAATCCTTTCCTGTTCTGTATAGACTCATGCCACTAGAGAGGATATTGAAGAGCCTCACTGATAAAGGTAAAGGCCAAAAGCAGGATGGCTATGAAGTAATTTAAAATTATGCTAATTACATAGTACAATTCTATCACTTATTTCTCCTGTATCCTATGCTGAGAAGGGAGAGGGAGAACACGCTCATTCCCTAAGTTATATTCTACTTACTTATCAAAATTTTTGCATCCTGATATGAAAGATTTGGAAGTTAATTCAAGGAAGGCTCATAAGGAGGGAAACTAGAGTCTCTGGAACCAAAGGGGAAAATCAACAATAAAAGGGGGGAAGAGAATGTTTAAAAGTTTTTCTGTATTTCAAGGGCAAAGTCATCTCTTTTCTGTGTGTCTTTTTTTGTTGTTGTTGTCATTGGTTTATTCTTAGAGCAAAGAAAAAAGGCAAAAAAATATTTCTTCTTTGATTTACAGTAGCAACATCCATGATTTTCACAAAATATAAACTTAGCAGTACAGATTGGCTCCATCAGTAATGGGAGGCTAATAAAAGGCAGATTGTTAATATATTAGATCTCCCCAGCAGGATTTCTTCTTCAGCTTTTAGCACAGAAATCATTTGTGTTACATGGGGTAAACAATTGCTTTGCTTTATTTAAAGCTCTTCTACATTGTAATGCCAGGAAATTCGAAGATGGGGGGTTGTTTTGGGTTTTAGGGCCTGGATTTTGGTTCTTGGGTTACTGCTAATGTAAACAGTTTTGGTGAAGTTGTGGTAAGGTTGGAGTTGGACACACACACACACACACACACACACACGCATATGTCATTTTCTAAGATACTTTCAGTGGCTCATCATTGAGCACTATGGTTAAAATAAAATGTCACCACCAACCCTACCATCCCCAGTGCAAACATCTTAAATCTCAAACAGCAGAGTCCAAGATGGGAAGATTCTCTCTGCTCCATCTCATCAGGGAAGGTTACTTGTTTACTTGGTGAATGGTATAGGCAACGTACCCTACATTGCCTGAGATGACCTTTGCTATAGAAATGGAGCTCTCTTTTGTCATATGTAGGGAGGATTCCTTGGTCAGTTATTTTGCATGCTCAGATTTCAACCATGTGAAATCAAATACGTCAGTCAGTGATGTGCTGCCAGCTGGGGAAAGAGCTTTTTTGTTTGAAGATGGAAATGGGTTGACATGCCAATTAGAAGATCTTCCATGACTTTTAGGTCTAGCAACCATTGGCTTCTCAGATCAAGACTACTTGGGATAGTAGAGGCAATTTAGCCCCAAATGAGAGGAAAATTGAAACACACTGAACAAATCAGGATTTTCAACTATGGTTCTATCCTATTTGCTTTATTAGCTTTTTTACAAACTGTGATGATCCTACACATTTAGCATAGAGTCCCATGTTTGTAGTATATGATTGACAGAGAAAAACATTATTACCTTTCTTGATGAAGTGGGACACAGCCAAGGCACCCTTGTTGCACTCTCCACTGGCAAAACCCTGGTTTAACATGTCACATAAATCAAAGAGATTCTTTTGTTTGACAAAAAAATGCTATTTCTTTATGCTGCTCATGACAACAGTCCTTGTGGGGGATTGTGAGCCCAAATAGGTAGAAGGGTGAATCTTGGCTGTGGACTTTTAGAAATTTCTTCAATAATTCTTGTGAAGTCTTGGGGTTATAGTAGCAGTAGCAATTTGACTTCATGCTACCAGCTCTAACGAGAGGAAACATAATGTTCTTGGGATGATGTAGGAAATAGATATCCTAGCTGAACTTATAAAACCTTTGCAGAAAAGTAGACCCAACTCTCAATCTCCAGTTCTAAAAAATGTTCTGTATAGTGACAAACCAGTCACTTTTTCAACACATTCATTCAGGGTAAGTTCTTCAGATGCCTTGCAAAATTCAGCTGGTTCTATATACTCTATCTTTTTTCTTTCCTGTAATCTGAGACTCAGACTTAAGGATCCTGCCCAGAATGTGAGTAAGGCTTCTCCTTATCTAGCTGGTAGACATCAACTCTGTGATTCATCTTATGACTGTCATCTCTTAAATGCTTCTGTATCCCCTAACATTGTCTTGGCAGAGCCAATGTCTACATGGATCCACTAGGAACTGGCTCTGGTGGAGAACAGGGTGACATGAGCAAATGGAAACTTGGGAGAACAGCCACAAGGAAGGTGTGGAGACCAAGGGGTAGGAATGCACCAAAACCAACTTAACTAGGCAGACAGACATAGTGGTCAAGACTCTAGGTGGACATTCAGCCATGGAGAGGCTCCTCTGCTAGCTAGTTGAAGATCTACTTTGCTAATCCTAAAGTGCTATATAAATGTGCCTTATTAATATTATAGTAACTGCTCTGACTTGAAAGAGCATGAGTTTTACAAAGGGCAGAATGTGGTCTGATTTAGTTCACAGTAACCAGTGGGATTACATAATCTCTCTGATGGAACCGTCAGTTTGAGGAGGGTTTTGTAACCGGTAAACTAGTCTACCTGAGGACTGTATCTAGAAAAAGCAGAGTAGGATTAGATGAAGGATCAAAGATCATTACTTGGCTATGCCAGTAGGGATCATTGTAATTAGGTCAGTCAATGAACAGGGAGTCACCATTTGGTGCTTTGTTAAAGATAGTCCATAAGTTGTCAGCTATTATAGCTAATTGGATCATGGGTATCTATTTGATCCAACCTTACAGTTAGAACTTTTGTTCTAAAAAATGAGAACCAACTCTAGCAAATAAAATTTTAAGGGCCAACAAAAAGCTCGAGTATTGATATCTGAGGGATGAACTTCAACCTCATATAAAATTTGGACCTGAGGTATTTAAGTTCTGTTCACCCACTGAGGGTCCAGGTTTGTCTGAGATGGCTCTGCTTTTCTTGGTATTAAAATTCTAGTCCTCTTTGATTTATTCACCCCCTGGCATAGGAACAAAGTTTTAGGAATATGAAAGACTTGACAATATATTCCCACTTTATGCTGTTTATTCTACTATTTCTGGTTTGAGGATGATTATGGATCCTGGAGATGATGGAAGCAAAACAACTCTCTGTCATTAGAGAATTTTTTACCCTCTTCTACAACCAGCAGGACTATCTCTCTTTTTTTTTCTTGTTATGAACATAGCTGAATAACTTTTTGATTAATATTTTGTTATAATTGTCAACTGGACCAAACCAGCCTCTAACATGTGGATGACTGGAGCCAAACAGAGAAAGCTAGAGACAGGAAAGTCAGGAATCAAACCAAAGTTCAATTTCAAAGTGAGGAAAATGGACTGCAAGCAAGGAGTGGATCTAGATAGGTGCTGAGGCCCTGCCCCACTGGGGGGATCTGAGGCAGTGCGGAGAGATCTCAATACTTATACCAGTGGCTACACAGTGAGCTGTAGCCCAGACAATGAGCTGTAACAGCAACAATGAGACAAGTTTGAGTCATGGCAGGGCTTCATGGCTAGAACATGGGGACTTGTTTGAGCTTGTCCAGTGCTTGTCTGAGCTCAGACAACAACTGATGCTGATCAAAGCGATACAATAATTTTGTGATTTTACCAGAGGGCAAGATCATTCAGATGGTGAATGCAAAGGACTGTTGTTATGCCAAGTTCAGGGCAAAGCTTGCTCACTGGGCCTTAACTCTGGAAAACAGAGTATTTCCTAATATCCTGACATTTCTCACTTTTGGCCAAAGGGAAGGAGGTCTGAAGTAACCCCTACCCTTTTGGCTGATAAAGGAGAGGCAGGTATAAGCCAAGATGCCACAAGGGGACAGTTGGGCCAGGATGAGATATTAGTTCCTTGAGGAGACCTATAAGGGAAATGTGTTCCAGATATCATTGCTAGCCATTGTTTTCTTGCAAACAGAAAAGAGAGAAGGGCCAAGCATGTAGAGGGAGAAAATATCAATATACACTTGAATCAGGGTCTTGGTGGTTGGGCACATAACAAAAGGCAAAAGGGAAGAGAAAAAAAACAAAGAGAGTATACTCAGCCCTCAACCAGAATCTTGGGACCTGTCATCTGGATGTTGGCTGCTTATGGATCCCTACTAAACAAACTTTGAGGTTCCTAGAGGGTTCTGCCTCCCACTGAGGAGCAGGAGCTTTCTTCAGATGATCCAGGAGTACACACCTCCATGTATGACAGTTGTGGGAGTAGTCAGAAGGACCTGGAAGAGGCCCTTAGAAGACATATCAATTGACAATTATGAGAAAACTCCTTGCATCAATCTTTGGATCTGAGTTTCTGGTCAGCATAACATAGGTCCTTGGTTAAGGATCTCTAAACAGCACATAGAGATGGTCCAGTTTCTAGCCATGCCAGACTAGGTTCAAACAATGCAGTAAAGCTTTCTCATAACTCCCATAATTGCATAATTACATTGTCAGGTACAGGTCAAACTACTTAGAGAGTTCACAATGGACTAGTTTTGAGAAAAAAAAGATTTACATGAGACCAAGGTAACAAAAAAAGAAAGCTTAAACATAAACATCTTGAAACAAAAGACCAAAACAATACAATGGTTATCACCAATATTAACTAACATCAAGTCCCCCTGTATCCTAATAACCCATTCCCAATGTTCATTTAGCCAGCACACTTTGAGTCCCAGATGTCTCATGTAGTTATCTGGTCCCTAAGTATATTTTCTTGAGGAATAGGCTTTATTCTCAGGATAGATCTAGAGGGGTTCTGTTTCTCTCATCCCAAAGCTAGGGGTTCCTAGATAATTTTGACTTAACATAATTTAGCAAATTTGGTTCTTCAATCTTGAAACTTCAGAGAATTTCAGTATATATACCATTTGCTATTTCTATCCTTACCTAAATCCTGTAACTGATATAAGAAACTTTAAAAAATTTATGAGGGCCCAATTGCAAAATGAACTCTTCTGCCCTTTAAAATTATCAAACAGATACCTTAAAATTAGAAAATAATTTGACTTTCTTTACCATTATCAACACAATTTATGTGTAAAAATCTTTAATCTAATTTTGAGATCTTATTACTAAAATATACTTAAGCCTGAATTTTCATGATAGATATATTTTTGGAAGCCAGTCATACACATCTGTATATAGTTCTTAGAGAAAACACTCTAATCAGGTTTCTTTTCTCAAAATTTACTATTCCATTTATTTAGAAAACTTTTTACATCACATCTTTGTGTTATTACTTTGTCTAATCATTTCCCTCTTGGGAGGATATCATCCCTATATTATAATTTGACCACAAATACAGGTTAAAATAGTAAGATGCCCATACTTGTATCCTATTATAGTAACTCAAAAAATTTTCCAGTATCCCTCTATTATTTAATTGATTTAGTATTGTGCTTACAAAACTTCTTGATTATAGAAACTTGCTATAGAAGGAAAAAAGGGATATAGTTATGATAATGTCATATATCATAACAGAGGGAAAAATTCTCTTAGCTCTGTTTGATTCCAGGCATAAGTCATCTCTGAAGTAGTCACAAGGTATCAAAAGTCACAGAGTATCAGGATTAACCAGGTGTGGAAATCTCCTTTTCAGAAAGGAAATAACACAATGGGAAAACAGAGTGAAGAGGATCCTATCTTGGGCCATGCCAAAGTCATCCCTAAAACTTTTCCCAGGCACAGACATCCACTTTTGGCAGTTCTCAGACTTTAGCACATGGCATTTTTACTATTGGCTTCATGACAATTCAAACAACTATCCCTTCAACATATTAATGATGAGTCAACTATCAGGTATTTGCTGTAGTATGAAGCTCCAGAATATGAGTAGTCTTAATTTACAAGTAAAGGTTAGTGAAATTTTTCTGTTTAAGGTAAAAATTCTTGGGACTGAAATTTGCTATTGTTTTGAGATTTGATTACAGGATAGTTGTCTGAATTGTCATGAAGCCAATAGTAGACAATGTCTGTGTTGTGCTTGTAGATTCTGTTACCTATTTTTTTTTCTTTCTTCACTCTAGGATTACTTCTAAACTAGCTACCTTTCTTCATTGCCCTAGAACAATGACGCTATTAATCTTGCCTTTACTTTTAACTTTTATAAAATTTGATCCTCATTTTTCCTTAAAACAAATTCTACAGAGAGGTACTCCAAAACTTACTAAGATAGTTTAGAAGGGAGTGAGCTACTGAAATTACCCAAAGTCTCGGGAGTTTTCCCTTGCAGTCTTAAAATGATAAATCTCAAAACTCCTTAATGATTAATCTCCAAATTTCTAAAATCTGCCAAGATGTTTTTTTTAAAGCAGTTCTACAGCTTTGATTATCTGACTTTATTTCTTATTACCTAAACTCCTGAGGAAAGCCTAAAATGGTAGTTAGTCCTGCTTACTGGGCCAATTGCTTCAAGAATAAAAGTTCATTAATCTTTCCCATTGTTCTGAACTCTTTGGCTATAGCCCTTACTTTTTTTTTTCTGGCTGGTTGCATTTAAAATTTTTCAAGGTAACAGAATCTACAAACATAACAAACATGGCACAGACATTTTACAAAGACACAAACACAGAAAAAATGACAAGACATACAAATAGACACAAACAGTTTTAGCAAAGCATACAGTTATAATCCATACTGAGGCACACATTTACAAAAGTGTGCAGTTGAAAAACAGCAGAGGCATGCATAGGGACAAATTAACAGAGGTGTGCAGTTTAAGAAAGGGATATCCTCTTCAGAGTGATCTAAGACAAATCAGGTCACTGGAGGGCTCGAGACCCTTCCTCAGAAAGAATAGTGAGCTTATCCAAGGCAGGAACTTGGAGATTGGAACAGGGACAAGGGCAGAGGAGTCATCAAATGAGAGGGGATTGAACTCTGGAGAAATAAATCTCTACAGGTGTCTAATCCATTCCCACTGGTACTGGAGCCCAATGGCCCAGTATTGTGTCCAATCCCACTTCTGACACCAATTAATGTTAACTGAACCTAATCAGCCTCTAACCTGTGCCTAACCAGAGATGAACAAAGCAGGCTAGAGACAGGAGAGTCAGGAATCAAACAGAAGTTTAATTTCAAAGTGAAGGAAGCAGCTTGCAAGCAAGGAGGGGATCTAGACACATGCTGGGGGCCTGCCCCTAGTGGGGGGAACAGAGGCTGTGTGGGGAGATCTCAATACTTATACCAATGACTACACAGTGAGCTATAGCCCTGATGATGAATGGTAACAGCAATGAGACAAGTTTGTTATATAGCAGGGTTTCATGACTGGAACATGGGTACTTGTCAAATTTGTCCAGTGTTTAAGTTCAGAGAACAGCTGGTGCTGGTCAAAGCAATATAATAATTATACATTTTTGCCAGAGTGAGATCATCCAGAGGGTGAGTGTAAAGAATTGTTGTTATGCCAAGCTTAGGGAACAGCTTGCTTACTTGGCCTTAGTTCTGGAAAACAGGGTATCTCCTAATATCTTGAAATAATAATTAATAAAATTGTATATATGAAAAATCATTTATTAAGCACTTACTATTTGTCAAGCACTCTAAGTGCAGAAGATACACTTTGAAAAAGAAGATAGTTCTTGTGCTCAACAAGCCTAAACTAATTGGGGAAGGCAACATATGGAAGAGACTTCATCTACAAGGGAGATGGAAAAGTCTAGAGGTCAAAAAGGCATAGCTACAGGGTTGATGGCAAGATCCAAGAGTAATTAAGATAAATTGGGGCATTAGTCCCATGGAAGTCACCTACAATCATTGCAATGAGGGAAGTTGAGTCAAGGGGTCAAAAAGGAGTTGGAATTCTGGGTTTCCTTTGGCAGGAGTGCCCATGAGGATTCAGTATCTAACTGAAGAAGGGAAGGAAGATAAAAGGGGTGGGAGAGGAGAGAGACATTGTCAAGAAGTTTGGATATTTTCTCTGAGAGGGAGAGACTATGGGGGCAATAGTTATGTAGCTAAGTAGATGATATTTTCTTATTCCTTTTTTGGAGGTCTTTATTAAAAATTTGAGATTTTTTTCCTTATGTCTTTAGTCTTCCCTTTCCCAAAAGATACCTTGTAAATCAATCCATGTTAACTCACAGTCAAGTCCTGTCCACCATAGATATTATCTATATATACTTGGTGTAATCTAGCTGCTTTTACTATCTTTGTTTTCTCTTGTTCCATTCATACTTTTACAAACACACCAAGGACTCTGCAGATGAGAATCCAAGGGTAGTAAACCTAAGATGACCATTTGCTTTCTATTTACTGTAAGTTCCTATAGGAAATGAATGTTATTCAAATGCAAACTTTCCCTATAGAAACATACCTCTTTATTTGTCAACAGATGCTTCTCCTCTCTTAGGCTTGTGACACATATATTAATAAAACCTCTTGCAGGCCTGTATTCTAAATGATAATTAAGTGAACTTTCCTGATTACAAAGATACAGCATGAATTCATCAAGAGTCCATCATACCAGGAACATCTAGGCAGTGCAGCGAATAGAGCACTGGCCCCCAAGTCAGGAGTATCTGAGTTGAAATCTTGCCTCAGATATTTACTAGTTGTGTGACCCTAGGCAAGTCACTTAACCCTGATTGCCTCAAAAAAAAAGAGGACATCATGCCATAAGCCCCAAGAAAATCAAAGGCAGCAACAAAGGTTTAATATATGCCAAATATTCACAGCAATGTCCTGCAAAGAATGAAAACAAAGTAGGTGACTATCAGTTGGGAATATATGGGGAAACTATGTTATATAAATATGATATAATAATTAAATGTACAAGAAGAAATGTTGAACATGAGGAATTCAGAGAATCATGACAAGATGTATATGAATTAATACAGAGTGGAATAAACAGGACCAAGATAAAAAATATATAATAACTACAACAGTACAAATGAAAAGAAACTTAAAAGGAATTTGAACTCTGATTAATGGAAAAAATCAATCTTCATTTCCATTAGTCTAAGAAAAAAAAAACTCATGAGAAATTCTTCCTATTCAAGGCAAAGAAGTCAGAGTCTACTAGAACAAAATATTGTGTGTGTTGTCAGAAATAGTCTCCGTATTACTTATTTTCCCTTAATTGTTTTTCTTTGTCAACAAAGTGGGTTCCATCAGGAGGCAGAAAGGTGGGAAATAACTGTAATGTAAAGCAAAAAGACATCAATAAAATTACTATTTTTAAAGGAAGTTTATGTCAAAGCAATTTTTTTCTTCTTTCTATTGCTTAGATTGATTAATGGAGTGATATATATATATATATATATATATATATATTTACCTAGATTTTAAAAATTAATTTATTTTGATTTATCAACATTCACATCCATATGCTTTTGAGTTTAAAATTTTTCTCTGCCTTCCTCTCCACCAGCCTCCCCAAGATGGTGCACAATCTGATATAGGCTATACGTATACATTCCTACTAAACATATTTTCACATTAGTGATGTTGTAAGTAAGAATTAGAGCCAATAGGAGGAACCACCAGAAAGAGGAAACAAAAGTCAACAGAAGAGGAAAAAAATAGCAAATAGTATGCTTCAAACTGCATTCAAATTCCATAGTTCTTTCTTTGGATGTGGATAGCATTTTCCATCACGAGGCCTTTGGAGATGTCTTAGATCCTCGTATTGCTGGGAAGGGTTAAGTTTATCAATATTAGTCATCACACAACGTGGCTGTCATTGTGTACAACGTTCTCTTCTCACTTCACTCAGCAGCAGACCATACAAGTCTTTCCAGGTTTTTCTGAAGTCAGCCCATTCATCAGTTCTTATAGCACAATAGTAACATTCATATACCACAACTTGTTCAGTCACTCCCCAATTGATGGGCATCTGAATTTCCAATTCTTTGCCACCACCAAAAGAACTGCTATGAATATTTTTGTACATGTGGGTCCTTTTCCCATTTGTGTATAATCTCTTTGGGATATAGCCCTAGAAGTGTTATTGCTGGGTATGCACATTTTTATAGTCCTTTGGGCATAGTTCCAAATTGCTCTCCAAAATGGTTGGATCATTTCACAATTCCACCATCAATGAATTAGTGTTTCAATATTCCCGCATCTTCTCCAACATTTATCATTTTCTTGTTTTGTCATGTTGGCCAATCTGATAGGTGTGATGTGTTATCTCAGAGTTGTTTTGATTTGCATTTCTCTAATCAATAGTGATTTAGAGCACTTTTCATATGACTGTAGATGGCTTTAATTTCTTCATCTGAGAACTGTCTGTTAATATCCTTTGACCATTTATCAGTTGGGGAATGGCTTGTGTTCTTATAAATTTGATTTAATTCTCTATATATTTTAGAAAGGAGGCCCTTATCAGAGACACTGGTTGTAAAAATTCTTTCCCAGTTTTCTACCTTCCTTCTAATCTTAGTTGCATTGGCTTTGTTTGTGCAAAAACTTTTCAATTTAATGTAATCAAAGTTATCCATTTTGCTTTTCATAATGTTCTCTATCTCCTGTTTGGTCATGAATTCTTCTGTTCTCCATAAATCTGATAGGTAAACTATTCCTTGCTCTCCCAGTTTGCTTATAGTATCAGCCTTTATATCTAAATCATAAACCCATTTTGACTTTATTTTGGTATACGGTGTGAGATTTTGATCAATGCCTAGTTTCTACCATGCTATTTTCCAGTTTTCAGAGAAGTTTTTTCAAAGAGTGGGTTCTTATCCCAGAAGCTGGGGTCTTTGGGTTTATCAAATAATAGATTACTATATTCAATGACTACTGTGCCTTGCATACTTAACCTATTCCACTGATCCACCACTGTTTCTTAGCCAATACCAAGCAGTTTTGAGGATTGCTACTTTATGATACAATTTTAAGATCTGGAATGGCTAGGCCACCTTCCCCTGCATTTCTTTTCATTAGTCCTTTTGATATTCTGGACCTTTTGTTCTTCCAAATGAATCTTGTTATTATTTTTTCTAACTCTATGAAATAACTTTTTGGTAGTTTGGTATGGCACTGAATAAGTAAATTAGCTCAGGTAGAACTGTCATTTTTATTATATTAGCTTGGCCTACTGGGAGCAACCTATGTTTTCCCAATTGTTTAGATCTAACTTTATTTGTGTGAAAAATGTTTTGTAATTATGTTCAAATAGTTCCCGGGTTTGTTTCAGGAGGTAGACTCCTAAATATTTTTAATGTCTACAGTAACTTGAAATGGAATTTATCTTTTTATTTCTTTCTGTTGGGTTTTGTTGATAATATATAAAAATGCCGATGATTTATGTGGGTTTATTTTATAGCCCGCAACTTTGCTAAAGTTGTTTATTATTTCAAGTAGTTTTTTACTTGATTCTCTAGGATTCTCTGAATATATCATCATGTCATCTGCAAAGAGTGATAGCTTTGTTTCTTCTTTGTCTACTCTAATACCTTCAATTTCTTTTTCTTCTCTTATTGCTAAAGCTAATGTTTCCAGTATGATATTGAACAACAGTGGTGATAATGGGCATCCTTGTTTCACCCCCAATCTTATTGGAACTGCTTCTAGCTTGTCCCCATTACATATAATGCTTGCTGAAGGTTTTAGGTAGATGCTACTTATTATTTTAAGGAAGACTCCATTTATACCTATGCTTTCTAGTGTTTTTAATAGGAATGGGTGTTGTATTTTCTCAAAAACTTTTTCTGCATTTATCGAGATGATCATGTGGTTTCTGTTCGTTTTGGTGTTGATATGATCAATTATGCTGATAGTTTTCCTAATATTGAACCAGCCCTGCATTCCTGGTATAAATCCTACCTGGTCATAGTGTATTATTCTTGTGATAAGTTGCTGTAATCTATTTGCTAATATTTTATTTAAAATTTTTGCATCTATATTCATTAGAGAAATTAGTCTATAATTTCCTTTCTCTGTTTTGACTCTTCCTGGTTTGGGTATCAGCACCATATTTATATCATTAAAAGAATTTGGTAAGACTCTTTCTTGGCCCCCAAGGTCACCTGCTAGCCAGTCTCATCAATGAAGGATACTCCAATATATCAGAGTACTGAACAAAAAGCCTTGAGTGAATGTTAAGTGTTTACTGAACCAATAGCATGTTTTCTGGTCTAGAGGCTGAATAGTTCAAGAGCATTTAGAAATTCTGAGTATGATTAAAGCATTGTCACCTTTGTTCTTTGATTTTTTTATGAAGATCCTTATGAGTTAATGGCCACCTGTGCTAAAGAGTGAACCCCTAAACTCAGGGAAGATTTTTCAGAATCCAATCAAGGCCACGAGAGCAAGCCTGTGTCTCTATGAGAATAGGTCCAAAAATTTTACACAGTCAATGCTTTGGTGGGCCACACACTCTCCTTGTTTTGCTTTCCCTTCATATTTTGTCCACCTGTTCAATTACATTGTTCAAAGATCCAAAGCATAGATGAGGGAGTAGATGTAATTAATAATAATTTGTATCCCCACCAATTACTGGGAAAAGAAGAAAACTGGTAACATATCACTGTCATGATTCACCGACAGGATCTTTCTTATGTAAAAAAAAAAGGAGGATGGGAAGCTGGAGAGCCATTTTATTTGCCCCATTCTTGACTGAGTTTATCTTAAATTGCCTTGAAAGTTTGCAGTGTCCCCATGTCTAACCCCACTCTAGGGTCTCAGTCAGTCGTAAAGAAGATCCTTGAATAAATCTCATTGGGATATAGAAGCATTGTGTATCTGTGTTGGGGATGGGTTGGAAGAGAAGGTGAGTCTTTTATTCCTTTTCCTTTTATTGATGCTGCTTTACCACAAAAAATGCACTTATTCCAAAAGAAGTTTTCCACTAAATATAGGGAAGAAATGACTAGGAGGACTTCGTTAATTCTTTATATTTTTAGAAAAATCTTAGCAGTCTAGAAATCCATTGGGATACTACCTACCTACCTACCTATCTACCTGTGTCTGATCCTTTTGAAATCTGTTGTTCCCAAATCTAGGTTGCCTAATTTTCAACTCCTTATTGATTAACTATAACATGGAGGCATTTCTATTATCCAAGTTTCTAACCTTTTCTATCCTAATAGCTATTTCCTCTTCACTGGTCAGACCAGGTACAAAAAAAACATTTCCCTCTGTTGTGTATTAGATTGTAAGCTCCTTGAGGGGAAGACTGCACATTATCTGTTTTTGTATCTGCAGCATTTAGGACATACTCAGTGCTTAATAAATGTTGATTAAATTGAATCAAATTGTGCTATGGCTAGAATGTTGAACTTAGTTAAAAAGACCAGAGCTTGAATCCTGTCCCCACACTAGCTGTATGACCAAGGAGAGGTGATTGGTTTCTTTGGGCTTCAGTTTTATCATCTATCAAATGCTTATAAGTATTATTTTACTAATGCTACTAATAGTTGTCATTTATACGGTACTTCAAGGTTTGCAAAATGTTTTACAAATATTCTCATCTTATTCTTACAATAAACTTGAGAAGTAGTTTCTATTATTATCCCCATTTTACTCCTGAAACTGAGGCAGACAAATTCTCCCAGGTCACCAAGCTAGTAAATGTCTAAATTAGGCTTTAAACCAGGTCTTCCATATTCTAAGTGCTATGCTCTGTCCACTTTGCTAGCAGCAGCAGCAACAGTAGTAGTAGCAGCAACAGCAGTAGCAGTAATGGTAATTATAATAATAATATACCTCACAGTATTGGGTTTTTTCTTTCTTTTTTTTAAGGTTTAAAAAGGTAATATATTGAAACACTTAGCAAAATTTAAAATACTCTATAAATGTAACAAATTATTTAATTACTCCCAAGATATAAATGTCTATATAAGATATTTATTTCAAATTACTCATGGGGAGGGAGGGATGTCTGATTGATGAACTAATACATTCATTTTTGACCACTTCACAGCTATCAATCTTTTAAACTTTTTAGTCTTTCATTTTTGCAGAAATGGCTTAATTTATAAACTCTGGATCTAGATTATATGAAAAATTTATATATATGTATATATATATACATATATATATAAATATAAATCTAGTGTGTAGACAGTCAACTATGAAACTGTTTTCTAAGACATTTAGTGAGATTTCTTTTGGGAGGTTTATTTTTAGCTGTCATGGCCCTTTACGTGTGCTCCAAGGTGTAAAAGTGGGCTTTCATCAATTCTGAAGAATGTAAACCTCAAGGACTGTTTTAGGAAGTTTTTGAACTTTCAAAATATGGAGCATTTATACCAAAACAGAGACTTTTTGTCATTAGCTGAAAAATCAAAACCCAGTCTTTCTGTTCTATGACTGGGTAGTCTGAATTTCATTGAACTTCCTCTTTTATGTTCTTCTATTTTAGAAACAGTCTTTCATCTATTTTGGGGTTAAATTAGCTGAAAATTAGTTTCAAATGTTGAACAATGATTGTATGTGCTTAAATTTCATACAAGTGTTCATATTAGCTATATTGGGATTATCATACATGGTGGGAAGAAAAACCTTCTACCCCAAAGTCATATGTTGATTGAGAGTAAAGCCAGTCTTTTGGGGACTGGAGAACTCAAAGTCACATGAGTTTTAGACAGGAATATAGACACACTGAGAAGATTGCAAAACCTAGAAATATAGATGCGGAGGAGGCTACTGATACTGCAGAACCTGCAGGGGATAGAACTATGAAGAAATTGAAAGCATTTGGACAAATTGCATCTTCAGAGAAGATAAGAACCTTTTGATTGAGGGACAGCTCAGGATAACTGACCAGAGAGGACTATATCCCCATATTCTGTGGGCAGAATTTAAGGAAAATGTTGAATTGGAGATTCAGAGGTTTTTAAGAGTGATTTTCATCAGAATCCCCAGTTTTTAGAACATGCCTGGTACATAGTAAGCACTCGATAAATATTTGTTGATTGTTTGATGTGGACTTGGGGTTCAAGGCAAATGGGGTCTTAATTCCTTGGTTAGTGGAAGAGCAACGATAGAGGAACTTTGCTTGTCACTGGTAGACCTAAGAAGAGGAAATACAAACGTCTGCCTAAGCCTGATCTCTCTATGATCCTGTGCCAAGTTGAAATGATCATATGAAACTATGTACCTCTAACAGGCATAATCTGTATGTTGTTTACATAACATTATCTGGCATGATATAGTAAGATAGTTTTAGCACTTTTATTTATTCATTAATAATTTTGATATTCATTTAAAATTTTATTGAGTTCTAAATTATCTTCTTCCCTCCCAACCTTCTTCCCTCTTTGAGAAGGCAGGAAATGTAATATGAATTATAGATGTAAAGTCATGCAAAACATATTCATATTAGCCATGTTGAAAACATTTAAAAAAAAAACAAGAAACAAAGAAAGTGAAAATAGTATACTTCAATCTGAATTCATAGTTCACCAGTTTTCTCTCTGGAGGTGGATAGGATCTTTCATCATAGGTCCTTTGAAATTATATTGATTGGAGTAGCTAAATCTTTCACCTTTGATCATCATTACAAAATTACTTTTACTGTGCACAACAGTCTTTTTTAACTTAACTTTGCATCAGTTCGTAAAAGTCTTCCCATGTTTTTCTAAAACCATCCTGCTCCTCATTTTTATAGCGCAATGGTATTTCATCTCAATCATATACCACAACTTCTTTAGCTATTTCCCAGCTGATGGGCATCCTTTCAATTTTTGTTCTTTGCTACCACAAAAAAGTTGTTATAAATATTTTTATACATATAAGTCCTTTTTCTCTTTCCTTTGGTCTTTTTTGGAATGCAGACCTAGTAGTGGTATTGCTAGGTCAACAGGTATACACAATTTTGTAGCCCTTTGGGCATAATTCCACATTATTCTCCAGAATGTTCAGACCTGTTGACAACAACCAACAGTGCATTAGTGTCCCTATTTTCCACACCTCCACCAGCATTTATCATTTCCTTTTCTGTCATGTTAGCCAAATTGATAAGTATGAGGTAATAGTTCAGAGTGGTTTAAATTTCAATTTATCAAATTGATAGTGATTTAAAGCATTTCCCCATATGACTATTGATAGTTTTGATTTCTTCTTCTGAAAATTACCTGTTCATATCATTTGATCATTTATCAATCAGGGAATGATAGCATTTTTATAGGTTTGGCACAATTTCCTATACACTTGAGGAAATAGAAGAAATTTCCTGCTTTCCTTTTCATTTTGCAGCACTAGTTTTGTTTGTGAAAGATAATCTTTTAATTTCATGTAATCAAAATTATCCTATTTACTTTCTATGATCCTCTCTATTTCTTGTTTAGTCATAAACTCTTCCCTCATTCATAGATCTGACAGGTAAAATTTTCCATCTTCCTTAATTTGTTTATGATATCATTCTTCATGTCTAAATCATACAACCATTTTCATCTTATCTTTGTGTTTTGTGTACATTGTTGGTCTATGCCTAGTTTCCACTAATCTGCTTTTCAATTTTGCCAGTAATTTTTGTCAAATGGTGAATTCTTGCCCTCAAAGCTTGGATCTTTGGCTTTATCAAGCATTAGATCACTATGGTCATTTCCTACTGTGTATTATGTATCCAATAGATTCCACTTATCCATTACTGTATTTCTTATCCAGTACCACATTGTTTTGATAATTACTGCTTTGTAATATATTTTGAAATCTGGTACAGCTAGGCCATCTTCCTTCATATTTTTTTCCATTGATTCCTTTGACTTTCTTGATTTTTTGTTCTTTCAGATGAATTTTTATTTTATTTTTTTTAGTTTTATTCATTGGTAGTTGGATTGGTATGGCACTGAATAAATAAATTCATTAAGAAGAATAGTAATTTTTATTGTATTGGCTCAGCCTACCTATAAGCAATTCATATATCTCCAATTATTTAGATCTGTCTGTCTTTGTGTGAAAAGTGTTTTGTAATTGTGTTCATATAGTTCCTAGGTTTGCCTTAGAAAGTAGGCTTAAGTGTTTTATAATTAATCTGAATATTAATATTAATATAAATAATCTAAATATTAATCTGAATAATCTGAAATTATTTTGAATATAATTTCTCTTTCAATCTCTTTTCGCTAAGTTGTTGATAATACATAGAAATGCTGATAATTTATGTGGGTTTATTATAGCAACTTTGCTAAAGTTATTATTTCAACTATTTTTTTTTCAACTGATTCTCTAGGGTGCTCTAAGTATATCATCATACCATCTGCAAAGAGTGATAGTTTTGTTTCCTCATTGCCTCCTTTTATTCCTTTAATTTTTTTTCTCATTTCATTGCTATAGCTAGCACTTCTAGTACAGTATTGAATGATGGTGGTGATAATGGACATCCTCACTTTACATCTCTATTCTTATTGGGAATGGTTCTAACTTATCCCCATTCCAGATAAAACTTACTCTTGGTTTTTAGATAGCTACTTCTTATCATTTTAAGAAAGGCTCCAGTTATTCCTGTGATTTCTAGTGTTGTTAATAAAAATAAGTGTCGTATTTTTCTTTTCTTTTAAAAAAAATTTTTTTTTAGGCAATTGGGGTTAAGTGACTTGTCCAGGGTCACGCAGCTAGTACGTGTTAAGTGTTTGGTCTGAGACCAAATTTGAACTCAGGTCCTCCTGACTTCAAGGCCAGTATTCTATCCACTGTGCCACCTAGCTGCTAGCTGTCCCCCACTGTATTTTTCAAAAGTTTTTCTGTACCTATTGATATAATCATATGATTTTTATTGTTATTGACATAGTCAATTATGCTCGTGGTTTTCTTAATATTGAACTAGCCCTACATTCCTGGTATAAATTGTACCTGGTCATAGTATTTGATTTTTGTAATATATTGCTGTAATCACTTTACTAGTTTTTTTTTTTAATTTTAGTATCAATATTCATTAGGAAAATTTGACCATAGTTTTCCTTTTCTGTTTTTTTGCTCTCCATGATTTAGATATCAAAACCATAATCATGTCATAAAAGAAATTTAGTAGGACTTCTTTGCCTATTTTTTTTCAAATTGTTTACATAGTATTCAGATTAATTGTTCCTTAAATATTAGTAGAATTTCACTTGAAAGTCTATCTTGTTCTGGGAATTTTTCCTAGGGAGCTCATTTATGATTTATTAAATTTCTTTTTCTAGGCTTATTTAAGTATTCTATTTCCCCTTCTGTTAATCTGGGCAATTTATATTTTTGTAAATACTCATCCATTACACTTAGATTATCACTTTTACTGGCACATAATTGGGCAAAATAACTTTTTTTTTCCTCTTCATTGGTAATGAATTTGATCTTTTTAAATTCTGATATATAATTTGGTTTTATTCTTTAACCAAATTAACCAATGAATTATCTATTTGATTTTTTCATAAAACTAACCCCTAGTTTTATTTATTAATTTAATGGTTTTTTTTCTTTCAATTTTATTACTCTCTCCTTTGAGTTTCAGGATTTCCATTTTGGTGTTTAATTGGAAAATTTTAATTTGTTCTTTTTATAGTTGTTTTAGTTGCATTCCCTATTCATTGATTTGCTCTTTCTCTCTTTTATTGATGTATGCATTTAGAGATATAATTTTTCCCCTAAATACTGCTTTGGCTCTGTCCCACAAATGTTGGTATTTTGTCTTGTTATTGTCATTCTCTTTAATGAAATTATTGATTGTTTTTATGATTTGTTTTTTAACCCACTCATTCCTTAGGATTAGATTATATAGTTTATAACATTTTTAATCTATGCTTCCACAGCCCTTTAAATGGTTTCATAAGTGCCTTGCACAGAAGAGGTGCTAATGAAATATTTGTTGAATGGAATATAATCCCTTATTCTTGTGAATTTTCTGGAAGATTGATTGTTAAACCAGTGCTGTGTTGAAGTCTTGGCTGTAATTTACTACCAGTGTGACCTCAAGCACATCATTTGGCACCTTTGGAACTCAGATGCCTCATTTGTAAAATAAAGAAGAAGGTTAAACTAGTCATAGGTGTCAAACTCTGGACAGCTGGCATATGTGACCTGTAAAACTCCAGAATATGGCTGGAAATCAGAAAGACCTGGGTTCAAGTGTGTTCTCTTATCTATATTTGCTATGTGACTCTGGGCAAGTCACTTGATCTTGGTGCAGATGGTGCTGAACTACATTGGCAGAGGGGGTTTCTTCACCTGGGTACTCTCTAAATAATGAAATCCCAAATCCATTTCCCATCTTCATAAAATTTATTTACTCTGGTCTGTGACACTAATTCCTGCTTTAAATCCTATAATACATACATATTTCTAAAGAACATAGATCTCCTAATGTAGATTTCTAAATGGTTAGCATTTGTTTTGCCTGACAACATTGATGTTCCAGACTCTTATTAAACAAACAAACAAACATCAAGGAAACAATTTTTTAACCTGATTTTAGCATGCATTTAAAAAAAAAGGAGTCATTATTTTGCAAGTGTATAACTTGTAAAATTTATTCCACTTAGGGCTTTTATTTTTTTTTCAGAAAGGAAGTCATTTCTTATTTACAAGTATTATGTTAATTTTGGAAATAATCCTTCATTAAGTTCTCCCAAGTGTAATTATAATATAAGCAGCAAAAAAGGGGGAAAAGAAAATAAAATTCAGGACTCTCTCTTTCTCTTTTTTTCATTTCATTAAGTTTAAAGTTTTTAGAAGCAGCTCACTGTGGGGAGCTCCCATATTTCAGCACCAGCAAATTCAGCATTTTCTTTCATAAAGGTCATGCATGATCTAATTTGCTCAAAGTTGAAAAAGAATGTGTGAATTACAAGAAGCCTGTAAAAATCTCTCATTCAGCTTCCCTTGACTTTTATTTGTTTCAGGAGACATGTTATGCCTATAAAAATGACAAACATTTGCCTTTTCTCTCTGAAGAGAAAGAAAAATGCAGAACAGAGATGTGAAAATCCATGAATTTGAGTCTTTTTATATGTCTTCCCTGACAAGAAAGAAACCAGCATCTGTGGGAGCTGAATTCTCAGACAGCCTACGTGCATTGCTATGTTCTACAGGGAAGGGAAAAAAAAAACAACACAGCTCTATGGCTATGGTTACAAATGTGTTGGCCTGTAATTTATCAGTAACCCTGAGCTGGACCCAGGTTCTCATACCCACTCCAGCTCCATGGTGAGCATGTTTTGCTTTTTCAAGACATTGGAAGGTAGAGTATCCAACAGAGGAAAACATTTTTTGCCTAATTGAGTTTTTCTGGCACTTTCTATATCATGCATTTTTATGGATTTTAGTTGATTTCCATAAATGTTAGGCTTTGACCTCAACCAATCTAGCCAATCTGAATGCTGTTGTTAGTATTGTTTCATGAATAAAAGGAAATAGAACTAAGATAACGAAGTAAACTTAGCCATGTCTCATGTGACTGACTTGGCCTGAGATATGCTTAATACTACGTGTTGGTGTTCCTATTGATTTAAATGACCTTAGGGCCCTTGTGTCCTGTCAAGTTGCTAAAATGCTCTACAAATGCTGTTTTTAAGTACATACAAGGTACATTACTAGTTGAATCCGGTAAAGATGTTTGTTTTCATATATATGTTTGCTTTTTTTCTTGCTGTCTCAGTCAATCAATGAACATTTATTAAGCACCTCCTATGTGTCAGGCAGGAGACAGGTGGTACAGTGGTTAGAGTGCTGGGCCTGGAGTTGGGAATACTCTTCTTGAGTTTAAATCTGGCCTGAGATACTTCCCAGTTATGTGACCCTGGGCAAGTCACTTAACCCTATTTGCCTCACTTTCCTCATCTGTAAAATGAGCTGGAGAAGAAAATGGCAGACCATTCCTGTATCTTTACTGAGAAAACCTCAAATGGCATTATGAAGAGTTTGGCACAACTGAAAAATGACTGAAAAGTGTCAGGCACCCGTGCTAAGCATTAGGGTTACAAAGAAAGCCTAAAGCTTGACTGAGTATATAGAGACCTGGCCTAGTGGTCAGGAAGACCTAGGTTCAAGTCTTGCTTCTGATACTCACTAACTTTGTGACCCTAGGCAAGTCACTTAGATTCCAGGCAACTCTTAAAAATTGTTAAGTTGTGAAACAATTGCCTGCCTAAATTGGTAGAGGAAGTTTTCTGACTAGTTAGCTCCCTAAATCTGTGATATTAAAGTCCCAGAACATTCCACCACCAAAAAAATTCTCAAGTCCAGTGCCTTGACAGTAAACTCTTACAAATATTGAACTGATTTGTTAGGATTTTAGGATGATGTTACGCCAGTTGTGACTTTAACACAGGTTTAAGGATACAGGCCACCTGATAAGCAGAATGCATTTCTAGGAGTTCAAATGCTTCAAAGCTATTTTTTATTACTTAGTATTTGAAGTCAAACAGTGTGAATTGGGGTCACTTATAATATGTCCATCCTTTGTGAGCAAGATATGAAGCAGGGACACATAAACTCACCAAAGATATTTGTAAAATTCATCAGGGATGTCCAGAGCAGAGTATAAATGGAAATTAATACAACAAGCAATTCTTAAAAACCTACTAGGGAATGGCTAAACATGTCGTGGTATATAATTGTGATGGAATACTACTGTGATATAAGAAAAGATAAGTTCAATTATTTTAAAAAAACATGGAAAGACTTGCATGAAATAGTGAAAAACAAAATGAACAGAATCAAAAGAACACTGTACACAGTAACAACAATATTGTTTTAAGAATGACTTTGATAGAATAAATTATTTTGACTATTATTAATATCAAATTAACTATAAAGGACATATGAAGAAAGATGCTATCTGCATTGAGAAAGAACTGATAAATAGAATTATGTATACAATAATTTTCCATAGAGGTATATGTATGTATACATGTACATACATACATATAGTTATATATGTATGTATGTGTGTACATGCATATATACATACATGCATACATATGTGTATATGTATATACACACATATCTATCTATATATATCTATCTATTTATACCTATTTGTGTCTAATGGTAGCCATCACCAGGTTGGGGGTTGAGTGGAGGGAAGAAAAAGAAATTTACATGATTTTGTTGTATATTTGAAAGGAACAGCAAGTTGTGTATAATAGATTTGCAGTTCCATGTGCAAACATCTTTTTTATTGTACTATATTATGGAAATGCTTGTTTTAGTTCATAAATTAGAAAAATAAAGAAAAACCCCACTGATTCTGACCTCCCCCTCAGCTTCCCCTGCGACTACCAATCCTGCCCTATGACTGTTTCCTGTAATTACTAGTTTGTCACCAGGTTTGCTTGGGATCTTAATCACTCTTGCTCATAATCTGAGGAATGGTAGAATCAGGTTCAAGTATAGGCCAAAGTCTGTAGGCTCCACCCATAGTATAAATGCCGTTTCCCTGTCTCTTCCTCTTCTGACTTTCCTGGCCTTTTATCATTTGATAAAGGCCTTAGGGGCCTCAAGTTCAGGAGTTTATTTATAGTAGAATGAAAACTCTCTCAAACTGTCATAATGGTAGTTGATAACTTTACAAAGAATCCCTAAAGCATTAGAATTTATGCTTTATCCATTAGCTTTTGAGAAGTTATATTCTAATGAAACAAACCAGGATATGATAGACAAAAATGTGATTAAAAAACTGTTGAGAGGGAAAATTATGAACAAGATTACCTTTCTTAGCATTCCTTTCCTTGGCTTTGCCTGTTTTGGTACATTCCTTTGGTGTAATTGAGCATTGCTTGGGACATAGTAGGTACTCAATAAATGCTGATTGATTAATCAAAATAATGCCTGGCAAAGAGATACAATCCACCTGAAGAGAAAAGAAATAAACTTTGTGACAGAGAAATCATATGATAAAATGTATTTCAGAAAAGAGCATTGTTTCATCAACAACTTGCACACGGCCATAAAATGTTCAGAATATCTAATTTTGAATTGTAGGTCTGTCTGATTCTTTCAGTCAATCACAATCACATGTATAATCACAGGTCTTCATCCAGTGACCAATCACTTCTACTTCTCCCAAACTAATCATTTGTTCATATCTAGTTTACACCTTTGATTAGAGGAAGAAATGTGTGTATATTAATTGAGATGGGTTTGGAACTACCTATCCTTACCCATGCAAATTGGATTATAATCCATCTTTTTATATTATTTCTCCAAAATCCAGTGCTGTGCTGGTAAATGTTTAACAAATAATTCTCTTGAAAATGCATGAAACTTTTAAATTTAATCTACATTAATACCCTTTTCTCCATCATTTTAAGTCTAAACAAACAAAAAAATTGAGCCCTGACTTTCAGCGTTTGCCAATTTTCTAGGTATATGTGCTCACACTAAAAATTTTATAATAGCGCCTGCATCTTTACCCCCCCCCCCCCCATTTATCCAAATAGCTAAATTTAGGTTTGATGTCTGGAAACAAAATGTAACTTCCTAACAATTAGGACTTCCCTAAAATGGATTATACTATCCTGAAAGAGGCTAACTGACGATTTGTCGAGTATGTTTAGTGGGGACTCTTTAAATGGAGAGTCGCTTGGACTATACAACTGCAGAATTCCCTTCCGATTCAGCTGGAAATGGTCTGAATTTTCATCTGAAGCAGAGTCAAATCACGTTTCAGTCTCTTGAGTGTCCAAAGACCTAGCATTATGATAAGATTGCAGCCTTAGGACTTACCAGGACCGTAGAAGTTGTCTAGTCCAGTCCCCTCACTTTGCAAATTAGGAAGCTTGAGACCCAGAAAATATGTCTTGTCAAAGGTCATACAAGTCATAGTAGCATACTTAAGGTTTAAGCGGAGATCATCTGTCTCCAAAGTCTATTCTTTTCCCCACTATACCACATTATCTTTCATCCTTGTGCACTTCTTTCTCCAGGGAATCTAAGAGGAGGAATTGGGGTACCCTAGAATCAAGTTTCCTGGTTCAGTAGAAGAGAGTTTAGGAGAACTATCACCTCAATTAGGTATATAACAGCATTGGGCTAGATTCTAAAGAATGAAGAGGAAGATGCAGTTTTAGGTTGAGAAAGATTGGGCCTAGTTCCCTTGACGTTCCAAAAAAATAAGAGTAGATTCTCTTATTATGACCTTTAAATTTGTCTTTTCAATACTGGCCTTGCTGTTGTTATTCAGATTGGAATTGAAGAATTCCCATCTACATTCACAACTCCCACCTGGGAAACTCAAACAACAAACATTTATTGAATGCTTATTATGGGCCAGGCGTTGTGCTAAACAACTGGCTGTGGGGGTGGGAAGATGGTGAGTGTATGCTTTGACTGTTACCATTTTGGGGAATCCATTTTCCATTTAGTTTCCCCACTCTGCCTAAACAAGGAGGGTTGGAAACCTCCCAAAGAAGCTTCTGTGGGAGCCTTCCTGTCCAATCTTGAGGAGCACAGACTTAGTGGAGTAGCAGTTCTCTGAAGTAAGGAGCCATTCAGCTCAGTCTCTAGACCAAACACATGAGAATAAACATAAGCAAATTCTTTGGATACTTAACTGAATTTCTGGAAAGGTCGGCCTCAACTAGAAAAGGCATTCAGAATTTGCTCGTTGTTTATTTGTTTTTGCAACATTGGCGGCACTAGACCGGGAGACTGGGTAATGCAGACAACTCCACGTGAACTTTACATCTTCCTCCTTTTGTTCCCAAGGGGACACATTACTATTTCTACTCCATTGTAAGTGAGAAGGATTTTTTTTTTTTCTGGCCAAAAAGCTCCTTGGCACCAAAATACAGGAGAATATTACCCACAAACAAATGGAATAAAAATTTGGTAGTTTCCATTGGACTTCAATTTATCATCAAGTTTTCTCAGTTCTCCCAGGAAAATTCAAAATAGACTCATACTGGCTTTGGGTACTGGTTTTGCTTTTTATGACCTGGATGACTTAAAGTGAAATTATTTAAATGCTCCACGTCCCTATTTCCATATGGGTAAGACAAAGGGATTAAACTAGATGATCCCTAAAGTCCTTTCCTCTTCCTCCAAATCATAAACTCCTTTTTCTTGGGTATTTCAAAGTATCTGTCATCTCATTGATTCGGGTATACCCTCAAGTTATGACAAGCACGGGGGTCCACCTAAAATGCCAGAGGCATTCTTTTAGGTCTCAACTTTATTTGAGCTCTATTGTAGAATCCATGATGTTTGTTATTTAGCCTCGTCTCCTTCTGCATAACCAGTTTCATCTCCTTTTCCAAACATACATCTCTTCAGTAATACATTTTACTCTGTTTTGTGCATTAATTCCTTCATTAATAATCTGCTACAGACTCTTTGTGTACACTATGCATGTTTCTCTGTCCTCTGGGTGACTCACAGTTAATGATTCACAACCATATAGTATCACTAGAAGAATATTAATGTTAAAAAGATGCAATTGTGTTCATGCAGAAAATCTGGGATTATTGAAAGTGCCATATGATTATTTAAATTCAATCTAGCCAACTCATTGACAATGTCATGTGTGTGTGCGTGTGTATGTACATATACACACATCTATGCATATATGCACATATTTGTATCTATTAAGAAATTTATTGATGGGGCAGCTCTTTGATCATGTGTATCATAGTCTGGAACTAGTTATTCTTTTATCCACTTGCTTTTTCTTGTGGGGATCACAATATCACCAATTTAGAGCAAAAATGGAAGAGAGATCAGCTAGTTCAAGCACCTCATTTTACAGGTGAGAAAGATGAGCTGTTCAATAGAGTGGCCACACAACAACTCTGGGCTTTTAACCAAGGTTGTCTGACTCCAAATCTCTACCACTTTACATTGCCACTCTTAGACTGAACTCTTAGGTGGTTCTGTATCTCCCTAGGGAAGATTTGCAGTATTTCAAGGCTTAATACATTTCACATAATGTCACCTGCAAAAATTAATATTTGAGTACCTCAGCACCTTTAGGTATTGGATGATGCACAACTGTGGTATTTTATATTGGGGAAACTTGGTTAATTGAATCTGGGTGAAGTTCAGCGAGTTCAGAAAACATATCATATCCCTGAATCAGAGGCATGATGTAATGATGGAGGACTTCAATTACCCATTAACCTGCAAGAACTATCTCTCCATGCCAATAGCAGAACCAATAACATTTTTATTTGTCTTCATTATAATTTCATTTTTCAGAAAATTGTCTGTCCTTTGTTCTCTGAGAGGACCAATGACATCAGGAGTGTCATGTCTTGACTTGCAAGTGAATTGAATTTAAGTGAGGCAGGGCTATGCAAAGTTATCAGCCTTGCTCTCTTGTCCAGTGTCATCTGAGTCCATGGCAAGACATGGGTCAGGATGACTTAAGATGACCCCAGATGCAGTGTGAGACCTTAGCCTTTTTAAGGTAAGGTCTTTCCCAGGTGTCAGTTTGTCTGAGGCAACACCCATTCAATGATATAAGGCTAGGTAAGAAATGAGGCAAAAAATGGCCTACTTTGCCTACTAAAAAAAAATCAAACTGAGAGGGGAAACCCTCAAGGTTTCTGGTCAGAGCAGAAACAATTGCTATTTACACTCACTTTGAGCCATCAAAACCCAGAACAAGGGAGGATTATATCTCAGATTATATTTTTAGTAATAGTGAGAAGCTGGTTGAGGGATTAGAAATGAAGGAAACCTTGGATAGAAATTTCTACTCTATTCCAGAATCTGTGAATAGAGAAGGAGAATAAATCCAATCATAGTCTGATATACATCCTTTTTTAAAGAAAAAAACACACATAAGGGGTTCAGAGGAAGAAGGGAAAGGAGACTATAGATAAAAATTTTTCCTAGGAAGTCAACCTTGTGGTTTTGGGAAGCACACAAGAATGGAAATTTAAAAATACAAAGAGGAAAAGAAAATCTGTTGAAATGAAAAATGGAACTGGGCAAAGATATTGATGAGTATAAATAGGAAAGATAAACTAATTAAAAATTTAAAAATAAACTGTTCAGAAAATGGAAGCAATGCTAAATAATCAAAGAACACAAAATTGTGACATGGTGCATTTAGAATAGTCAGCAGGGATAAACTCAGAAAGACCTAAAGCTTGTAAGAAAGGGTAAGAAAATATAAGAAAGTTAAAAATGAAGGGTTTTTTCTTGGAGTATGGGGTGGGTAAGGTAAGGTCAAAAACCCATTATTTCAGTCTTTGATAACTCATGACAAAGGGAAGCCAAAGCTTTTTAATTTTTATTTTGTTTCTGTTTTTTTTTTGTCCAAAAGAATGAATGTTGAGAGAGAAAAAAAAGGATGGAGGAAGAGAGAATTTACCTAGATTTTAGTAAAACATTGGGTAACATCTCCTATTCTGGTAGTAAAGATGTAAAGCCGAGATATATGAGTATTCTCCATCCCCATTTTTGCCTCCTGGCCTCCTTGGTTTCAAGTCCTAGCCAAAATTGATCCTTCTAAGGCAAGCCTTTCCTGATCCTTCTTTATTCCAGTGACTTTCCCTTGTTGATTATTTTAAATTTATCCATTATATGGCTTGTTTGTACATAGTTGTTTGCATATTTCTACCCCATTAAACTGTGTGATCCTTGAGAGCAAGGACTGCATTCTATTTTTCTAAAGATAATTTTTTTTTTACTAAATTATCGTTGACCAACTAATTGCACAGATTTGGAACTGGTGGGATGGCTGGATTTAAAGTGCTGTCATTAGTTGTTCACTAACAACTTGGCAGGAAATCTCAAGTTGAATCCATTTGCCTTGTGTTAACATTTTCATCAATTACTTGGGTAAAACCATAAAATGAATTCTTATCAAACTTGTAGATGCTACAAAGCTGGGATGGATATCTAACATTGATGATGGTGGCAGGATCAAGAAAGATTTTGACAAAATAGAACGTTGTGCTGAATCATGGAAAATGACACATTTTATAGCTATAAACAGGCAAACAGAGGTGGGTTGAGGTCTGGTCGTCAAGTAAAAAAGAGATGCTTCAAGTTTTGCCTCTGACAAATGATAGTTGTGTGACCCCTGGGCAAGTCATTTAACCCAAAGCAACTTACTAAGGACAGGTTGCAGAGAAGTTGTTGACCTGCTTTGGTAGAGAAATTTCTTTATCGAGAGTTCCCCATATCTGTGGAATCATTTCTGGACCAAACCAAACACAGTCTAAATCTTGGGTTAAAAAAAATGAAATTTACAAGTGCCAGATGAGGGTGGAAATTTGTTTGGAAAAGTTTTACTGAAGTATAATCTTAATATTAGTCAACAGTTTTTTATTATAGCCCCCAAACCTAATGTGATTTTAAGCTGTATTGAGAGAGGTAGAGCAGAGGGTAGCTAGATGGTGCAGTGGATAGAGTACTGGCCTTGGAGTCAGGAGGACCTGAGTTCAAATACTGCCTCAGACACATAATACTTAATAGCTGTGTGACTCAGGGCAAGAGAGGTGGAGGTAGAGAGAGGTAGAGCTTCTAGAAACAAGGAAGTGGAAGTCCCACTGTATTCTCTTGGTCAGACTGTCTAGAGTATTATGTTCATTTCTATATATCACAGTTGAGGAAGGATGTTTGTTATAGGGCAAATATCTACTATGGTCTCCCCTCCTTCCACTTCAACATTTATTAGGTAGTACTGCCCCCCCCCCCCCCCCCAAAAAGGCAACAAAACTAGGATTTTATTATTTTAGGGACAGGTCAAAGTTCAAATTGTGCCTCTTGGCTTCCTGGAGGAAGCTTGTCATGTTGACAAAGATTCTTGCTCACCTAAAGGTATGAAAAGGCCACTCTTTTGGGACCCAGAGAACTTGAGATTTGTTGCATGTCCCTCGTAAGTCACCAGATGCTGCCCTACTTATTAGATAAAGAGACCTGCATCACCCATGGTAAGTGCTTATCTTTGAATAGCCTATGTCCAAGCTAAGTAAACCTCTATTTGTTAAGTGTTCAATTACTTATTATTTTTTCTCTCCCCTCCACCTTATAACCTTCTCCTCTTGATCCTCCTATCATCCATCCAGGCACCAAAGCTTACAACCTAGGTATGCCATACTCCTCACTGTTATGCCACTCCCCCCATATCCAATTTGTTGTCAAGTCACATCAATTCTACTTTTGCAATATCTCTCATATATGCCCCATTCTCTCTTCTGAAACTGTCACTACCATGATGTGGAACCTTATCTCCTTATACATGTACTATTGCAATAGCCTTTCGGTTGGTCTCCCTGACTCACAATTCTCCCCAATCCATCCTCTTTATTCTCCACTTAGCTATCAAAGGGGTATTCCTAGCAGGGTGAGAGCCTGAGATGGGCATACTGCTATTAGCATTGATAATCTGGAAAAATCTAGAATGTTGCTAACAGTGAAGGGCCTCAAATATGTACCACATAAAGATTGAAGGAACTGAAATTATTTAGGTGAAGAGCGAAGCTGACTGTCATATTTATCTCAAAAATAGTCATGTGGAAGAAGGATTAGACATTTTCTTTTTAACTCTAGATAACAGAACAAAAGTAATAGATGAATTAGAAAAAGCAAGCATATGAAGAAAGTAACTCACCGAAACTTTAGAGCTGCCCAATTTTGCAGTGGATGTGTTTGAAGGAGGTAGTGGGTTCTCCCTCATTGCAAGTCTTTAGGAAAAAAATTAGATAACCACTTGTGAGTGTGCTGTAATGGAAATTATTTTTCAGTTATGGATTAGATAAGCTGATTACCAAGATGCCTTCTGACTGTCAAATTCCTTAATTTTGTGTTTTATGCCCCAGTTGATAGTTATTATGGGATCATTGAAGAAAATTATCTTGTGTTTCTCAAGGAATAATCCTAGAATATACATAGGCTATACCTTGTTGGAGGAATATCTTTAAACTTGTATTGATCTCTATTGAATCAAATTGCTTTTTATTATCAATATATATTAAGTAAACTGGGTTTTTATCTCCTCTGCACATTTCTGTCTATTATATGAATCTAAAGTTGTGGTATGTTATAGAAAATGTTTGTAAAACCTGATTTTTACCTGTGAGCTCCTTGACTCACAGGGACTTCTTTTTGCCTTTCTTTGTATTACCAGTACCTGGAACATAGTAGGTGCTCAATAAATTCTTGTGTACTTGACTTTTATCAAGGACATTCCTAATATTATATAAATTATTCTTATAAAATTTCGCATAAATAAGAAAATAGGAATATGTGTCAGAAATGATTGATGTTATCATAATTCCTCCTTTTATTGAAAATGATGCCCCTGCTTTCTATAGTCATTTGGTAGTTTCCCCTCTTTCAATCATTTTGAGAATTTTCAATCAACACAAAAGTATATCATTTATGAATCTTTTGTATATCCTCAGTTTGATTCATCTGCTCTTCCTATTTTTATTTTCATTAGTGAAATTTCTGCTTCTTCATGTAGAATGCCACATATTTTGGTGTCCAGCTATGATTTATTGTCATTGATGGATAAAAAAGTTTATTATGGAAACCTTTATAGACCTCTTTATTTTTTTTTCACCTTTCCTTTGTCCCTCCTACCTCTTTCATGCCTAAATGCTCTTTAAATGATCTAGTTTAATTGGGTCTCATGCTGAGCATTCTTTAAACTTGTTTTATTTCTAGCTCTTTTAAGAGGTGAAACAGATCTTAATCTTCCACAATCATTGTTTGTAATCAATCAATCAATAAACAGTTATTAAGCATCTACTGTATGCCAAACAAAGTGCTAAGTGCTGAAGATAAGGTAGAAACAAAAGATAAACTCTGCTTTCAAGAAACCTACAGTCTAATGGGGAAAATAATATGCAAACACCTCTGTGTGGAAAAGATATAGACAGGATAAATTGGAGATAATCAACAGATGAAGACATTAGAATTAAAGGAGATTGGGAAAGGATTCTTGTAGAAGGTGGGATTTAAGTTGGGACTAGAATGAAGCCAAGGATGACAGGAGGCCAGCAGGATGAGGGAGAGAATGCTAGACTTGAGAAACAGCCAGTGAAAATGCCTGAAGTCTGAAGATAGAGTGTCGTGTGCAAGGAACAGCAAGGAGGCTAGTGCCACTGAATAGCAGAGTATGTGGTGGGTGTGAGGTTTAAGAAGACTGTCAAGAAAGGTAAGACAGGTTATTAAGGACTTTGAACACAAAAGAGATTTTATGTTTGGTCCTAGAGATGGCAGGAAACTGATAGAGTGTATTGAGAATGGAGATGCCATGGTCAGATAATTTTAGATCTCAGTATGTGTTCTAAACCAGTGTTGCTCCTGACTCATTTGGTGTCTTTATTGAGGTTGTTGGTTGTATTGGTTAAACTTCTGCAGAAAATGGGTAATAGCTCCATGTCAATAGCTGTTTCTATATTCATTTCTTTTTTCCCCTAAATATGCTATTTAAATAAATCTTGATAGTATTGTATTGATTATGTGTCATATCTTCTAGTTTGTATGACTTCTTCTAATTTCATATTGATATTAATCAGTTAGTGGTCTGACTGTAAAGAGCAGGATGGGAAACTACCAATGGTATATAGGCAGGTACTCAGGTTTTTCCTTATAAAGAATATATATTTAAAAATTATTCTCCAATGTGTTCCAAATATACCACCAATATTGTGAACAATAGGTTTTGAATTGGACTCATATTTGTCTATGTTGATTTTTATTAATGTTTGATTTCCATGGCTTAAAAAGTTTGAATTAGTGGGATACTTTACTACCCATTGAATTTTTGATACCCTTGGTATTTTAAGTTGAGTGCTTCTGTCTAATGTTGTAAAAAAAAAATAAACAATAGGCAAATTCATAATGTCTTTTCTAGTGGAGGCTGACCTTTCCAAAAATTCACTTAAGTATCCTAAAGGTTTGCTTATATTTATTCTAATGTGTTTGGTCTGGAGACTGAGCCTAATGTCTCCTTATTTCAGAGAACTACAGCTCCACTGAAGTTTTTTCTACTCAAGAGTGGACAGGAAGGCTCCCACAAAAGCTCATTTGGGAGCCTTCCAGCCATCCTTGTTTAAACTGAGTGGAAAATAGTGTGAATAGTTTCCTTGAAAAATTTGAATAGTTTTTTTTTTTTTTGCTAGGCTTTTGCTCAGAAAGCATGGCATTCTATTTCAAGGAAAAATATATATTATGTTTTTTTTTAAAGAGTGTAAGAGAGTTCAAGTTAAATTATTGTTAGCCTAACTCTTCTCCGAAGGGAAGGAAGGCTAGAATAAATAGAAAATGTGTTGTGAATTTAAAAGGGGCAGAATGTTTCCCTTTTTAGGCATATAGGCTACAACTCTATGTTAAACAGTAGTATGTGTGTGGTTCCATATAGCTCTTCCAATTCAGGAGTGTAAGTACAGAAGGAAAAGGATGTAATAGGATGAAGGCCAAAATAAACAGATTTCTGACACTATTGCCTCATGGGGCTTGGGACCACATGTCTAGCACCAAGCATATGTTTTATAATTATATAAGGGGGATTAATAATAAAGTCATTGATCAGTTAAATAAGTTTCTCAATCAACTTGACAATATTAGGAAGTAAGCCTTTATTTTGAACTATATGAGATATACTTTCATATGGAAAAAGGATAATTATATTTCCACTTACTGAGAAGATACAGAGATCCTGAATGATTCCCATAACTGGGTCAGCCACTAATGTAATAACTATCTGAGACTTCAGAAGATGATTTCTTCTCAGAGAAGTCATCTCTTTCCATGACCTAGAAAAGTGACTTAGCAATCTAGCTCATTATACCATGAAATGGAGTCAAGAAGAGCTAGCTCCAACTGGATCCTCTGACATAAATTATGACCTTGAGCAAGTCACAACCTCCTGGTGTCATAAGCAACTCTCTAAGACAGGGCGTCTTATCCATTTCTTTTTTGCAATGGACCCCTTTGTCAAGACAAAATAGAAAAGCTTTTGGCAAATAGTGAAAGGGTCCTATTTTTCTTTAATTTATTATTTTGCTATTATTGTTTATATTCCCTGTATTAATTTTTCTTTGTTGATTATTGTTTTTTGTTTGATATGAGCCCTTATAAGCAACATTGTAGGTGGAAATAACTTTTTTAATTTACATAATTATATATTGGAGTTTGAATGTAATATCCAGGCCTGTTAAACATGGGAGGTCAGTGTTCTCACAAAATACTTAATTTTGAGAAAGTCTAAGAACTGTTAATTTTGGGAGTGCCTAATGAACATTTTGTAACTTACTTTACCTTTAGGTAGATTGTCAAGCAGAAGACAGTTCTGGGAGCCTTCCCAAGACCTGTTTATTAATGGGGATATGGATTACTATGCACCTAAGTAACCCAGTTTGATTTCCTCTAACAACAACAAAAAAATTAATGGAGTATAACGTGTGTGTGTGTGTGTGTGTGTGTGTGTGTGTGTGTGTGTGTGTGTG
>NW_020954598.1:15504594-15532413 GCF_900497805.2 Vombatus ursinus
GTGTGTGTGTGTGTGTGTGTGTGTGTGTGTGTGTGTGTGTGTGTGTGAGTGATACATTGATCAGGGAAGGAAGTGATTGCTTAGAATGAAAGACTATCTTTTTTTCCCCCTTTAAGTTTAAGCAATGTCAGTTAAGAACTGGAGTTTTGACTTAGTTTCTCATGAATTGAGCAGAAGAGTCCCTGCTCAGGTTTCTGATGTCCTATGTCAACTTGATGAAGTTTCAAGATGTGAACCTTCATTTGGAGGTATCTTAAGTGCACCGCCACATGGGGAGTATGGCTATGTTTACTCCTCCCCTTGTGGAGGTCACCAGTTACTAGAAATACCTCAAAGATGGCTGGAATTCATGAGAATGGACTCTTGTCCGAGGAGCATCCTTCTCTATGTTAATCTAACTAGGAGAGGGATGGTTGCTCTGATAAGAATCTGTCTTCCTGAGAATCACCCAGACAATCATATCAGAGACAGCCTAGTCATCAGGAGTTCTATTTTCTTTCAGCAGAGACCTAGTTAGAAAGTCTACATTTTCTTTGGGAAGGTATCCATCATGTATGGCAAAACAAAGGCCTTTAGCCTCCTCAAGTTGACTGGGAAACTAATAAACTTGATTAGGGACACCCTTATGAATGCCCTTTCCATTTACAAGAACCCAAATCAAAAACTAGCTCTTAAGTAACATCTTCCCCGCCCCCCTTACTTTCAGGGGAAAAAAAAGATAGTCCCCTGAGCATTGTTTCTTGGTCATTTTAAGATTGGTGGAAATAACTTTTCAGGCCCATATTTAGTAATACCAATGAGAGAGGCATAAAAGATGTCAGATAGTGGGAACCCAACTGTGCTATTTGCTCTCCTTCGGGTTTAGGAAGTAAAATTTATTCCTTTAAATTGATGTTAACAAACATGTGGATATGATAACTTAATCCTCTCCATCTTGGCCCCAACTGCATCCCAGGGGTCATTGTAGAGCTTCACTTAGTCTGATGTTAAAGCAAATGTTAGTGGTCCGCAGTCTATAGGAAGTTGAATTGTGTGTAAGTGATAGCTACGGAGTCAGGTATAAAGGAAGTTTTCTAGGTGGCTCCCCATCACATGGACATACACAGCTATCTCTAGTTCTTTTCCTTCAGGCCGCCTGCCTCTGTTTGCCCTCCTGGTCCTTCTTATGCTTCAGAACTAGCTGGGTTTTGCTACCACAAGTCTTGGTCACTAGGGTGTGCAATATGACCTCTCTTATCATTACTGAAGTATGGACAAATTTATTTTACTCTATATCCAACAAAGACAAGGTTTCATTTTTTCCTTTAAAAACATTTAGATTTGCAACATTTATTATCTCTCCCTCCCACTGTCTCCTTCTAGTTGGCTTCCTTACACTTCAATCTTTTCTACTGATTCATCTTTAATCTTTTTTCCTGAATTGTTTATGACTTCTTACCCCCTGGAAGTCCTATCCTCATGCCCCAAACATTTTTGTTTAGTTTGTCTGAAGCATATTCATTAGTTAAGAATGGCAAGTTCTAGCATTTTGGGGTAAGAAGATGTTTCATGTATTCTTCTAAATTAGTGTCTGGGCCTAGCCAGAAGGAATATAATCTTGGTAGTAGATCTCAACTTTTCCTAGACCTATTTGCATTGTCAGTATCATCTAGTTCCTGGCATATAATAGGCACACAGTAGCCTTAATAAATGCTTATTGGTTAACTGATTAATTGCTAGACATTAGGAGTACAGATAAATGTAAACTGATAGGTTGTACTAAGTTGGAAAGGCTTCAAGTACAAGCATGATAATGAACTATATGTGTGCTATTGTGAGAACCAACCAAACTTCAGAGAACATCATTGAAGGAGGTTTTCTACTAGGTAGTGAATTATTTTAGCCATAATAAATCAAAAAGCCATCTGCTAAGTTGGGAAGGATAGCTTGCATCATTGGTAATTTGCATTGTATTTCACCAATGAAATAATTGATCTTTGAGGTATTGAAATATTAATTGGTTAAAAAAAGTATCAATATGGAGCATTGCTTAGAAAACCAGCTTTTAAGTTAGGAAGATCCAGGTTCAGGTCTTGCCTCTGATACTTACTGACTTTTACTATGGGAAAGTCTTTTAACCTTTCAGTTCCACAGCAATTCTCTAATACTATGTCAGTGGTCCTTAATGTGAGCTGTGCGTAAGAAAACTATTGGGAGTAAGGGAAGAAAATGTTAGAACTTCTATTTGTCTTTGTTTTATCTAATAGTTGATATGTAGATTAACACTGGCACTGTCGCTCAATCTGTGCATAAGATCATATTTGCTGTGTAATGTGTCCCAAGGGAAAAGTAAGAGTTCCACAATATGTATATAGGGGGATGGGAGTGGTCAGGGTTGTCTGTGGCAGCTTCACTCAAGTCACTCAGTTTTTTGGCATGTTATAGCGTATTGCAGTTTACATGTGCCTATTTAAGTTGATATATAGATGGCTCATATGGAAATATGTTTTGCATAACTTCCCATGTACATAATATCATGTTGCTTGCCTTCTCAATAGGTGGAAAAACGGTGGGAGGAAGGAAGGGAATTTGGAACTCAACATTTAAATAAATAAGAATTTTTTTTAAAAAAGTTGCTATGTAGGTCATGTCATCTGGCTTTAACTAATCAATCCATCAGAAAATAGATAATTGGTTTTCAAAGATTCCTGCAAATAAAGTGTGGGTTGAAGATCATACCAAAAATGTGAATATAAGTGAGCAAGAAGAAAATGTGAGAGCTGACATTTCTCTTACTCTTTGTATTTGCTTTTCATCAGTCATATTATGGGGTAGAAATGATAATGACCTAATTCTCTCTGGCAAGAAATCAGCCTGAAATGTTAAAAATGATCAAGAATTTGATCTAGAATATGGAACCCCTGTTGTTAGTGATGGGCCTTGCCTAGTCTGATGTAGTGGTTATCGATAAGGGGTTATGCTTGAAGACAGGAAGGCTTGGGTTGAAATCTTGCCTCTGAAATGTCAGAACCTTCCTTTTGAGTTTATATGGCTAAGTTAATTTGAGTCAAGACAGAACCTGGAGTTAAACACAGTGAAAGCAAATGCAACTCATGTTTTACTTCTCTCTTGATTCAAATGGATTGTGATTTAAATTACAGTGGGACTTTGGATCAAAATTGGATGCATTTGATGCTTCTTACTTCGATAGTTAGGATTTCCAAAGTCATTTATGCTGAGATGCTCAGTTGCCCACTATACTGACAAGACCAAGACAAAAGACATATTTGAATCGGAAACACTTTTAATTGGGATGCAAAGAAAAAATGAAGTAACATGTATACAATCAAACACCTTCCCAAAGGAGTACCCCATTTTCCCCCCGTTGAAATGTTTTCCCTCTGTGTTCACATCTCTAGAATGCAGGTTTGGAAGCCTGGTTGGGATTGTTTAAGCTCAGGGTTGTAGGGGCCATCTACTTTCTTGTCCTACATCTCCATGCAGTTCCTGGCTTTGTTGGTCTCATGAACTCCTCCATTCCCTGATTGTGGTCATTGCCATTTCACCCTGTATCACTTTTCATATTCATGTTCACAAACCCAGAGCATAGGCTGCCGCGTTTCCTCTTCCTCCAGCAATTGTTTCTTTGTGACGCAATCCCACTGTGTTGTAGATATTCAATCTCCTGGGAAGCAGAGAACACCTACGAACTTTTCCAAATGAGCCATCATGCTCTGGGACCAGGCATTCTGGCAAATGTCACCCTTAATTGGATGTGCCTGTTGCACAGACAATAAAGGCAAAGGAACCATCAGAAGTTGGAATATGACTGCTAGGCTACAGTCACAAATTTCCTAAATTCAGAGTTGAAAGGTTCTTCAGAGCCTGTCCAGACTAACATATTATCTGACCAGGAATCAATCGATACCCCGGACACAATCACTGGCAAGTGTTCTGATAGCCTCTGCTGAAGCACCTCTGGTGGAGTAGCATCATTCCTCAGGGGAGGCTCTTTGACAAAATTAGAATTCTCAGGAAGGTGACTCATGTTAATTCTTAATCTTCTACTAATAGCTTCTTATTCTGCCTTTTGGAGATAAGCAGATCAAACTTGATTCCTCTTCCACAATCTTTGGATACTGGTATCGTATGCCCCCTAGATCTTCCTCAAGAGGCTGGTGAGCTTTTCAAAAAACATTAAGTATGCTAACACCCCCACCCCCCCAGTTTCTTCAACCAGTCAGAAACACAGAGATCAGGATCTGGAATAAAGGAAAAATAGCAAATGGTAATCACGGATCATGAGTTTACCAAACCCAAATCAGGCATAGAGGCAGAGATAGTGTCACATATTAGACTCAGAATCTGAAATAAGGTAGATCTGAAGAAGCAAAGAACCAGCCGAGAGAAGACTAAATCTAATGGTTTCTTCTCTGCATTTGAGTCTAGTGAGAAGCACTGAATTTAGCGTTTAAAAAGAATGAAGTTAAATGCCACCTCTGCTAATTAATTATATGAACTTACGAAAGTCATATCAACTTCTTAGGCCTCAGTTTGCTTAGTTGTAAAATGAGAGGGCTGACCTTTATGCATTTTGCTGCTGCTAAATTCTCTGATTCTTTGCAATTTGCATTTAATTCCTGCTTTCCCACATTACCAGCTTCCCTACAAGGTACAGAAACCTTCCTGTCTTTCTGATCAAATTTAGCCCCATTTTCAAGTTTTCCCAGTAAGATGCTTCTCTCTAGGTCCAAAAGATAGTGGGTAGAAGTGGCAATAGGCCCACCCATTCATCCCTTCAGCCGTGTCCCTTCTTAGTGGTGGTACTAATGGTCCATTCATAAATTCCCTGGACCTTCTCTTCTTTTTAGAAAGAACTCTACCTAAGAGAGAAGAAAGAACCTGCCCTACCATCAACCAGTAAGCTCTTTATGATTTGTTATCACTTCCTTTAGCTGTTATTGAGAGGGGGTACTCCAGGTCTAGGCAAAGGTACCAAAAACAAGGCAGGGCTATTCAGGAAAACAATTTAAATTCTTTTACTTCCAAATGGAGGAAGATAACATGGAAATGGGGGAAGAGGGTGGAAAATAAATGTCTATGAATGTGAAATTCCTATAGAATGTATAGAAAAAATATTTTCTTTCTAGGTCTGCAAAATTCTGTACTTACTATACAGCCCTTTAGTACAATTCAATGGGAGACATCATCTGCATTCATACAACTCAGCTTAAGTACTGAAAAAGAAACTTACTTTCATTTTTTCCCATGTGACCAGATTCTGTTAGGCAGCTACAGGGCTCTGGTTCCATATGGTCAGTTCCAATATTTGCTTCACTTTTATAAATAACTTTTATAGGAAGGGGCTATTGACTATGCTGAGATGGATATTCTTCATAGGCCAATGTTAAAAAACATTCAATCAGCCCCAAATAGGGCCCATCAAGCATGAATCAATTACCTTTGCATGGTTATTGCAGTTACAATTTCTGCTCCTCTTCTTTGTGGATTGAGTGAATTTAATACAGTCAGGCTTACAGTAGAAGTTTAGTAAATCTCTTGGTTATTAATTGGGGAAACAGTTCTGAAGGAATGTAACACAGATTTAAGCATATTTAAACATGTTAATTTGAATAAACATAAGGGAATTTCTACATTGATGACCTTGTCCCTTGACAATTTTATGTGATGAGTTATGTCTCATGAATATGGGATTGTACAATTTTTACTTCATGAACATACTGTGTAACAAATTTAGAATGGTCATAAAATAAACACATTTAAAGTAAAGATTTTTAAAGCAAGTTCAAGGTACTTTTAATGTTTATTGTTCTTTTTTTAAATATAGTCTTCATTTCCTAATACATCCTTTCTTTTTTTCACAATATGGAGAGCCATCCCTCATAAGAAAGAATGAATGAGAAAGAGAAACAAAAAAGACAGTTAAGTAAAACCAACTGAAAAATCAATGAAGTATGACAGTATATGTGATGTTCTAAACTAGTATTCTCCTACCTCTTCAAAGAAAGAAGGGAGGTGCATGATTATATCTACTTTTAAGGACTGTTTGGACAGCATAATTACATGTCAAACACTCAGATCCAGTTTTGTTGTGATTATTATTATTCTTTCCATTTACGTTATAGCAATTGTGCATATTATTTTCCTGGTTCTTCATCATCTGTTCATGTAAGTCCTTGCATACTTCCCTATAGCCTTCTTATATATGGCTTCTTAGAGTATAGTAATATTCTGTCATGCTCATGTGCCATGGACCCTCTTCTCTTCACCCTCTATACTTCTTCATTTGGTGGCCTCATCAGCTACCATGGATTTAATTACTATCTCTAGTCTATGCTAATGTCTCTCACGTCTACCTTTCCCCAAATCTCTCCAGGATCAAATACAGATGCTATATTTGGTGTTCAAAGTTCTTCATAACCTAGTCCTCTCCTACCTTTCCAGTCCTTTACACCTTACTATCTAACAGGTATACTTTTATCTAGTGACACTGGCCTCCCGACCAGTCTACAAACAAGACATTCCCTTCCCAGACTCTGGGCATTTTGTCTGGCTTTCTCTCATTCCTGGAGCACTTTCTCTCCTCTGCTCCAACTACTGACCTCCCTGGCTTCCTTTAAGTCTCAATGAAAGGATCATATTTAATGTTAGAAATAATGAAGTTTGAGTGTGTGTCTTATGTTTTAGGGGATGAGATCAGACTTCTAAGCTGAGAAAGATCAGTTTAAGAACCAAAACCAAAAACAAACAAAACAAAAAACCAACCCAAAACTATATACACAATACTACAATGGAAATATGAACAGCAACCACAAAACCACTTTTTTGTAAATATGGGGCTATGGCTGTGTAGCATTGCATGTACTGTCAGTTATTTTTGACATTGATTGCTTTTATGAATTTTTTTTCTGTTCTTGATCTTTTTCTTTTAAAAAGTTCTTCATTGTAAGGAAAGACTGTCTGAGTGGGAGTAAGGTAAGATACAGGGGGGAGGGGATGGGATTTTGTCAATATAAAAATAAAGCACATCAAAGATCCACTTAAGTAAAAAAGAAAAATCCATGTCAGCTATGTGGAGGATAAATTGGAGTGGGGAGATGCATGGGGTAAGGAGACCCATATGTTGTTATGTATGTTGACTAGTATAAAGGGAACAGTAAATCAGACCTAGACTCATCAATGTATGGAATCACTGTTCATTAATAAATAGCATGAAACCCACATAAATCATCAGCATTTCTGTATATTACCAACAAAGCCCAACAGCAAGAGATAGAAAGAGAAATTCCATTTAAACTTACTGTAGACATTATAAAATATTTAGGAGTCTATCTACAACCAGTGTCTCTGATAAGGGCCTCCTTTCTAAAATATTTAGAGAATTAAGTCAAATTTATAAGAATACAAGTCATTTCCCAATTGATAAATGGTCAAAGGATATGAACAGTCAGTTCTCAGATGAAGAACTTAAAGCCATCTATAGTCATATGAAAAAATGCTCTAAATCACTATTGAGTAGAGAAATGCAAATCAAAACAACTCTGAGGTACCACAGCACACCTATCAGATTGACCAACATGACAAAACAGGAAAATGATAAATGTCAGAGAAGATGTGGGAAAATTGGAACACTAAGGCATTGTTGGTGGAGTTGTGAAAAGATCCAACCATTTTGGAGAGCAATTTGGAGCTATGCCCAAAGGACCATAAAAATGTGCATACCCAGTAATAGCACTTCTAGGGCTATGTCCCAAAGAGATTATACAAATGGGAAAAGGACGCACATGTACAAAAAATATTTATAGCAGCTCTTTTTGTGGTGACAAAGAATTGGAAATTAAGGGAATGTCCATCAATTAGGGAATGGCTGAACAAGTTGTAGTATATGAATGTAATGGAATACTATTGTGCTATAAGAAATGATGAGCAGGTGTACTTGTGGAGGGTGGTGGGGAGGAAGGGGGAAAAATTTTAAACTCAAAAGCATATGGAAGTGATTGTTGATAAATCAAAATAAATTAATAAAAAATAAACAGCATGCAATTATCTATTTAGCAATACAAATATTAGCCCTTCTAGGAACAAATAGCCTAATTCCTAAAGGTCCCAATAAGCGTGTTTTCTCCCAATGCTCATGACAAGGTTCCTTCTCTAATTTAGTGGCTGTGTGTATCTCTCTATGGTGGCATTCTGTCAAGTCTCCATCAATGAGCACTGCTCTTGAGTGTACATGAGATGCTTAAATCTCTGATTGTGAATGCAGGGAATGCAGCAATCAGTCAATCAATAAATATTTATTAAGCACCTACTATATGCCAAGCACTATGCTAAATGTTAAGGATACAAAAAAAAAAAGACAAAAGATAGTTGCTGCCCTCAAGGAGCTCAAAATTTAATGAGTCAGTTGTGGTGATCACTTGTTATTTACCAGATTTAAGGGATATATTTGTCATTTAGGCCCATTTAGGTCGTAAGTGCTTATGTTATTATAGAAAAACAACTTATACAATAACTACTTAATCACAAAATGGAGGCTTAAAACAGAATGGACTTGCTCGAGCTAAGTTAACGTATTCCTACTATAGAGGCTAATGCAATGGTCTAGGAAAGAGACTAGAAGAGCCTTAACCAATGTGGTGACTGAGTGCAGTGACATATGAATGAAGAGAAGGGGATATGTACATCAGGGGGACGTAGTGTTGTTTACAATGACAAGGCCATGGATTAGATGTGTGGGGTGAATGTGAGGGAGGAATCAAGGATGATACTAAGTTCTCAGGCTTCAGTGACTGAGAAGATGGGCTTGCCTTGGCAAAAATAGTGAAGTTGGGAAAAGAGTATGGTTTTGGAGCAGCTAGGTGGCCCAGTGGATAGAGCACTGACCCTGAAATCAGGAGGACCTGAGTTCAAATCCAGCCTCAGACCAAATACTTGACACTTACTAGCTGTGTGACCCTGGATAAGTCACTTACCCCCAATTGCCTATTAGAAATAAAAAAAAGATGTTATTTTAAAAAAAGAGTATGGTTTTGAGAAGAGCGAGTTTTTGAATGTGCAGAATGTGAGATGCCTAGGGGACATTTAACTTGAGATGGTCAACAGGCAGTTAGAGATGCTCAACTGGAAATTAGTAAATGCTTGTTGGTTTGATTTGACTTGACTTTCCTCTTCCTTATCTCATCTTCCTCATTCCTATCTCTGAGGAAGAGGTGGCCCTTTTCCTTGCCAAGGCCAACCCTCTACCTTGCACCCTTGATCTCTCTCTTTCTTCCATCTTCTCTCTGACTCAACTCCACTCCTATCATTAATCTCATAATTAGTTCCTTCCCTTTTGCCTGACATTCTTGTGTCTCTCCCATCTTAAAAAAGAAAACAAAACCACAACCACAACAAAAAACTCCCTTCTCTCTTTCTCCTCTCAGCTCAACTCCTAAAAGCTGACTGTCTTGGGAGCCTCTACTTTCTCTGCAATGTGGCTTCTGATCTCGTTGTTCACCTAAAACTGCTCAAACTCTTCGAGTTAAAAAACGTCTCCTAATTGTCAGATCAAAGGGCCCCTCCATCATCCTTCTTGAATCTGCTTCAGCATTTGTATGCTCTCTCCTCTTTGGGTTTTCTTGACTATTCTTTCTTAGTTATCCTCCTATTGCTCTGACTGATCCTCCTCGGTCTCCTTTGTTGGGGACTAATCCATTTAATGGAGCAGTTTCAGCAGAGCAGTTAGGTGACACAGTATACAAAGTGCCAGGCCTGGAGTTAAGAAGACTCATCTGCCTAAGTTCAAATCTGTCCTCAGACACTGGGCAAATCATTTAACCCTGTGTACCTCAGTTTCCTTATCTATAAAATGAGCTAGAGAAGGAAATGGCAAACCACTCCAGTATCTTTGCTAAGAAAACCCTAAAAAGGGTCCTGAAGAATTGAACAGGAATGAACAACAACAAATCCATTTCATACTCTTTAACTGTGTGTGTATGTGTTACCCCAAGACTTTGTCCTGAGTCCTCTTTTCTTTCTTTTCCTTCTATACTCTCTCACTTCATGATCTCCTCAACTTTCTCGTGGATTTAATTATCATACCTATACAGATGATCCCCAGATCTATAAATCTAGTCCTAAGACCTTTCCTAAACCACTTAGAGTCTTGCTTCAACACCAACTTGGTGCCCTTGACTGTGCTCGGCACTAGGAGGATCTAGTTTGCTACAAAACCAAAAAATTGAAATGAAATAGCCTCTGCCATCTAATAATTTAAGTTCTACTGGTGGGGGCAAACATGTACCCATATAAGTAAGTATAAAGCAAATACAGAGTATTTTGGGAGAGATAGATATAGTGGATGCTAGCAGCTAACAAGGAGGGATCTGGACAGGTCTCATGTAAGATATGGCCCTTGCCTTGAGCCTTGAAAAAAGTTAGTGGTTCCAATATGTGGAGGTAAGGATTATAGGCATTGTAGACAGCTTGCCAAAGACTCTGAGCAGGGAAAGGGAATGCCAAGAAACAACAAAGTATAGTGGAAAAAATACTGTACTTAAAGTCACTTAGACCTGAGTTCATTCTACCCCATATATTTCCTAGCTGGGTGACTCTGACAAGTTACCTAACCTCTCTGAGCCTCAGTTTCCTTACCTATAAAAAGGGGATAATAATAATATTTACCATACAGGGTTGTTGTGAGATAATGCATTCAAAGCCCTTTGCAGTCTTAAGAATGTCAGTTATGAAGAAGACTATTAAGAACAATTTAAAAACAATGCTTTTAATAGATGTTGCCATAGCAGATATTCATAATCTTCAAACTACACGGAATTAAAAGTTTTCAAAATATCAAGCCATAGCAGAATAAATTTAATTCATGTGGCACCGATTGAGAACAAGCCCTAAAACCTGAAATAGTTTTAGAAAGAATTCTATTAGGTCATTTTGGCTAAGGAGAGAGCCAAAAAAAAAAGGTGTGGCTCCCTTTCTAGTCTCTGGGAGGTTAACGTTAGAGAGAGTGGAAAACCAGTGCCTACAAGGACTTGATATTTGAGTGACCTGATTGTAGGTAATTAGGTAATTTTCAGAAAAGGTCAGTTTCCAGGTAAAATTTCTTGGGATGCATATCAGCATGTAAGTATAAACATTCAGCAAATTTTGGGGAACACAAAACACAAATCTTGGGTGGTCCCAAAACAATACCTGGATGAATGTACCATCATGGGTGGATTCAAGTACTCCTTATGGTAGTTTCTAAAGTGGTCTCTGGCTTACCTAGAGGATTTCTGAGGTCAGGCTGGCCTCTATGGTAAGCTTTGGGTTAGATAATTTTCTAGCCACATAAAGCTAGGTTCAAATAATAAATAATAAAGTAGTTTTCACACAGTGGAATAGGTCAATTCACATCATTCCTGTTGTCTGGTCCATTACTGAACTTCTCCAGAAAATGGCCTTAGTGGGACTTTGGAAGCTGAGTTCACATTAGCCAAGAGGCTCATTGTATTATAAAGAGCAGTCATATTTAATACACTGATTCAACATTCAGCGTGACACAAATAGGATAGTGACTCCTCCTCAGACTATTCTTCTCTGTACTTTATCCAGGAAAAAAAAAAGACAAGAATGAAATAACAGTCCTAATCATGATATCTGGGTAGTAACTTGTCGCAGGATGTTTTTCTGTTCAAAATCTAACCAAAAAAAGAGAGTAAGAAGATAAAAATAAAGTTCATAAATTTAATTTGAAACTTAAACCTTGATCCTCCCTCCCTCTTCCTCTGTCTCTCTCACTATCTCCCTTTCTCTGTCTCTTTGCACATTTCTCGGTCTCTTTTTTTTGTCTCTCAGCAACACTGTCTCTTCTATGTCTGTCTGTTTCTTTCTCTATCTCTGTCTTACAGTTTCTGTTTTTCTGTCAGAGTCAATAAATATTTATTAAGTATTTACTATGCATCAGGCATAGTTCTAAGTGCTGGGGTTACAAAGAAAGGAATAAGACAGTTCCTGCCCTCCAGGAGCTCACTGTTTAATGAGGGAATACGTAGAATACCTAGAAAAGGAGCTGCCAATGTAGGGATGATGAGGTTTTGCAGTCAGCATAGGAAATGATCTGAATAGATGTGAGTTTCATAGTTGATTTCATCTTGTAGAATAATGAATTTCTGGAAATCATGAAATCCAGGAGAGCAGCCAGATGGGAAATAATGAGGTAAAAGGCACTATGTGCCTTCCTTAATTGGTGGAGGATCTGAGAGGAGCTCTCTGATGTCTACCCTTTATTCAGAGGAAAAGGTCCCTGGAGTGGGGAAGGTAGGAATTGATAAAGAGGAGTGAGAGGGGTGCTGAGGAGACATCTCTTTATCACTCTGCCAGCTGTTAGCACAGTGGATAGAATGCTGGGCCTTAAATCAGGAAGATATGAGTTCAAATGTGGTCACAGATTCTTACTAGCTGTGGGACTCTGGTAAGTTACTTAACCTTCTGTTTGCCTCTGTTTCCTCAACTGTAAATTATATATAGCCCCTACATTGCAGGATTGTTGTGAGGATCAAATGAGATATTTATAAAGCATTTAACTTTACAGTCGATGGGGTTGGAATCTGAGCCCCAGAAAGGAAAAACCCTGGACTTTCCCACATGGCCAAATCTCTGGCATTCCCCTGAGGCTATAGTCCCATCAACTGGTGCCACCCGATGGCCTTGGTCATCCCACCCTTGGTCCCACCTAGGCTCCATTTCCCACCCTTGGGAATTCTGTTACCTCATGGACTACTTGGCCACTCTCCCAGGGTCTTTATGTATATAAGGTTCATCTTGTCTCCACTAAGATGCTCAGATTTTCACAATCTAACTAATAGCCCATAGATGCTCAGCCTCCTTAAGAGTCTAGCTAATATGGCAAATCTTCAATAAACTTTGTTTTTGGCTGCAAGAAGGCTTGGGTCGAATTCTTTCAGGCAGGACCCAGATATCGTGATTTTGAGGTGCCAGGACCCCTAACCCCTAGACCGCATCACAGTGACTGGCACATAGTAGGTGCTTTACAAATCCTTATTCTCTTCCCTTCTCTTATCTTTTGCCTTTATTTCTTTCTCCCAGTCTGTCTGCATTTGCATCTTTTTGTCTCATTTTCTCTGTTGCTTTCTCTGTCTCTCTCCCCAACCTCCCCTTTTCCTTTCCCTCACTTTTTCAGCTCATTTTCCCCATCCTATCTAGAAAAAATCTAATACTCATGTCATTATTCTTTCCATTTTAAGAACTACAGTCATGCATCAAATAACACCCTATATTCCTGAAGTAATTAATTACTGAGGCTTCCTAGGTTCCTCTCCTACTTGCTGGGGAGAACCTTACTATGAAGTGGCCTAAAATTCCTTCAGTTCTAAAAGTAATTCTAATCACAGTAACTAGATTTGAAAATGAATGTGCAGAAGAAATATAGAGGTACAGTGAGGCTAGTCTGCTGGACTGAAAGTCAGGAATTTGGCTCTCTTCTCAGCAGGTCTATCTGATGGGGTTGAGATCTAGACCCCAGAAAGGAAAAACCCTGGACTTTCCCACATGGCCAAATCTCTGGTGTTTGCCTGAGGCTATAATCCCATCAACTGGCCTTTCATTGTGGCTACATCCAATCTCCCCTCCATTGTTTTACCTCCCTATGGCCCCTGGCCATTTCCCACACTTAATCCTAGCTAGGTTGCATTGTCCAGGTCCCAGGAGTTCTGTTCACCCCAGTTTACTGACCACTCCTAGGTTCCTCCCACAGTCTTTCTGTATATAAGGTGCACCTTGTCTCCATTAAGATGCTTAGATTCTTATAATCTAGCTACTGCTTACTAGTGTTCAGACTCCTTAAGAATCTGCCCAATATGATGGATGTTCTAATAAACCTTGTCTTTGGCTGAAAGAAGGCTTGGGTCAAATTCTTTTGGACAAGACCGGCGTGTTGTGATTTTGGGGTCCCAGGACCCCTGAACCACTAAACCGCATCATATCCATTCTTGCATTACTTTTGCTTTACTTGTAAAAGAGGGTGATTGTCCAGCTAGCCATTTCTTAAGACTCTGGAGGAAAGGATTAGGTGCTCCTTTCAATTCCCTAGGAAAAGGGTGGTGTATGAAGAAAAGGTATATATTTTTTTATTTTTAATTTATGGAATAAAACAAGCATTTCCATAACAACACAATAAAGAAGATGATTGTACATAAAACTGCAAATCTACTATGTGCAACTTGCTATTCCATGCAAATATACAACAAAATTATCATGTAAATTTCTTTTTTTCCCTCCCCCCCCCACCAGAGATGGCTGTCATGGTTGTTTTAAAAAGGATTTCCTATTACCCTTGGGGACCAGGGGGGCTCCTTCACACACTCAAAAAGCAAAGAAAAGGAGATGGAGGAAAACTAATCCTTTCTCATCTGAAAAAGGCATGTTTGACAAAAATGAGTAGATCAAATCATCTGAGCCTGTTTGGAATTAGGGGTGGAATTATATCTTCCAGTAGCTAATGAGATTTCTTTACATGATGAGCAGTGTCTCAGAGATAGGAATTGGAAATGGAGCTATGATGTAATCAGTGCAGGAGACAACTTTCTTTACCTGGTTAGGCATCTTCTCAGTCAGTCCACAAACATTTGTTAAGTCTTTAATGTGTACTGGGTACTGTTCTAAGCACAGGAGACACAAATTCAAGCAAAAAGACAGTTCCTGCCTTCAAGCAGCTTATATTCTAATGGATGAAGACACCATAAAAGGCAATTGAAAAGGGAGAGAAAGGGGAAGGTGATATCAGAGATATAGTCAAAATCAGAAAAGTAAGCAGAATCAATGGAATTATTGGCATTGAGAAGGCAACTGAGTCATGGTGTCCACTTATATTCTTACAGAGTTGGCTAGGTCAGTGAGAGGTTAAATGACTTGCCCACGAGTCGAGTCGCAGTGCCAGTATGTGTCATAAGAGGTCTTACACCCATTCTCCACTAAGTTCTTCTCCTCTTCTACTTCCTCATAGAGCTCCTCTGTGTGATGAGCAGTGTGTTACTTTGTTTTATACTAAAGCTAAGTTGTGTTAAAAACAAAACAAAAAACGATCACACAATTCCGTAGTTGGAAGGGACCTCGGTGACAAGTAAATCTTACTCATACATGAAAGGAATCCTCATTACAACATACTGGACAGAAGGGGGAATCGAAGGTATCTTGAGGTGGCACATTTCAGTTTTGGACAGCTCTCATTATTAGGAAGAATTTCCTAACATTGAGCCTATTTTCGACTATGCAAATTCCCTTTCTATAATTTCTATATAATGATCTACTCAAGAATTTTCCCAGGAATCAGTCAAGCTCAATGCTCTACTGACTTAGTTCTCTTCCCTTTTTGAAAATCTGGGCATTTTCCCTTTTCAAATTTCCAGCACCATGATCTAGTCAAGCGTTTTATCCCCTCATGTCTTCATGATGTTTTTGACATCTTATTTGCTTTTTGTGTTAGGATCTCTAATTCCTCTTTTTCTATTGATTAAATTTGGGGTCTTCCAGGGCAATGTAAGTTAGACACAATAGAAAACTACTCCAGATTTATCAGAATGGATACTACCCACTGGCAACTCAGTTGGCAACTACCCACTCCAAATAAGACTTCCAAAGGAACCTTAAAAAGTATTTCAAATGATTATGAAGTCTTATGCAAGAAACTGAAGACTTGAAAGGCCGTGGCTGTGTTTCCCTCACTGTTGCCCATTGAAAGAAAGGGATGCAAAGGGGAAAATTAATTTAGGAAGTGAATAGAGAATTCAGAAAGTGATATTTGTGATGGTGATTTTGGTTTCTGGACCATGACTTACAATATAAAGAAGATAGATTCATGACCAGAGACAGGGTATACCTAACAAAGATGGGGAGAATGTATTTGCCAAGTATTTTGTATATGTAATCAAAAGGGCTTTGAACTAAAAAGGATGGGGGGGGGTAAACTATGTCTGTCTCTATCTCTGTCTGTCTCTCTCTGTCTCTGTGTGTGTCTTTATTTCTTTCATTCTTTACGTGTATTACATTATTTATATGTAACATAGCATATACAGATGTGCACACATACATGTGTGTGTATATTTACACACATACCTATAGAAACATATATGTATATAACATGCATGTATATTACATATACACATACATATGTGTGCATGCCCTAAGACAGATACTATAGAGAATGGCTGCAAAGAACAGCTGAGACAACTAGACTATAATTTATTGCAAAGCACGTGAAAAGAGGCCCTAGTGAAAATACATAGCTTCAAATACTTACGTTCTAGATGACACAGGAGTAAGGGGGCAGCTAGGTGGCACAATGGATAGAGCACCAGCCCTGGAGTCAGGAGGACCTGAGTTCAAATGTGCCTTCAGACACGTAATACTTCCTAGCTGTGTGATTCTGGGCAAGTCACTTAACACTAATTGCCTCACTTAAAAAAAAAAGGTAGGAGTAAGAAAACAAGTATTCTGTTTTTCAAATATGAAACTCCCTGTTAAAGCATCATGGAAGAAACCCATCTCTTCTGCAGAAGAAGCACACTGGGATGTGGGCTTCCAATGTATATGTATCAGTCCATTGATCAAAAGCCCTGAACTTGACAGGTCCTGGCCTCTACTAGAGCATAGACTTTTTTTTTCACTTTTAAATATGAAATGTTTACTTAACAAAAAGGCAAGACTAATTAGAAAGAAAAAGCAGGAGTAAGCATACCATTTAACTCATTAGAAGGCAAGAGCAGGAATAATCATGACATGTACTTAACAGAAAGAAAAGTAGGATTAAAATGTAGTGATAGGCCCACAAACCCAAATCTCACTCTTCTACCAATACACACATCTGTGGGAGAGAGTGTGCTCATATTTACAAAAATTTACCAAGGAACTACATGAGTTTGAAAACCCGTGTGCCCAGGGCAGCTTACAACTTTGGACACCAGGTCTTGATGTTTTTGGCTACAGTACGGACTGTTTCATGTTTTTGCATCTTTTTTTGCAATGCTTTGCACAGTGCTTAGCACCTAGTAGTTGCTTAATAGATGTATGTTGCAAGTTGCTATAGTTAAAACAAAGCACTGGATTCAGAATTAGATGACCTGGGTTGGAAGCCTTACTCTATCACATACTATTTGTGTATCGTTAGGCAGGTCTCTTAACCTCATTGGCTCCTAGTTTCCTCATCTATAGATGAAGGGGTTGTACTCGATGACCTCTGAGAGGTCCTTTTCATTTTCACAAGTTCACATGATTTTGATTTGATTTTGTTTTTCTGACTCAGGCTCTCTCTTTCCATTTCAAAAGATTCATTTGAGAAAAAGCCAAGGATTACTGGACTGAGCCTGATGTTTCTTTCTCTTAAAAATCTCATTTGGCCCCAGGATATTCAGATAAACTCACTGGGAAGACAGCTCAAGGGAAAGCAAATATTTTGACCATTAAAATAACCTGTAAATAACACAAATATGGGATGGACACAGAGTTTTGCTTGCATAACTCCACTTATCACATTCTGTTTTCCTTCAACTGCTGTTACCTCACAAGTGCCTGCCTCTCGTAAATATTTGACAGCATGACAAATCACCTCAAAGTGGGCAAAAATCAGTGCAATAGATAAAGATCTTCCTAAAGCATAATTTGCCAGAGTCTTGACTCATTTCCCTGCTTATTTCTGGGTTGCACATTCATTGTGAAACCAAAGATGGTCTGTGTTTTGAGGTTGCAGCTAAGAGTTAGTTTCATACATGAGAAGATGTGACCTTTGGAAGGAAGTATGGAGGCTGATTCATTTTTTAAATAGAGAACTCTGATTTTTTCTCTACTCACAGATCTACTTGTATTTAGAAAGATTTACCTGATGAATTTCGTGGTCAAAATGGGTTTCCTTTGTGAAAATATATAGTGTACATACTAGATCACATACTCTCTGATTGAATAGCTTTTGACAAAGAGGATAACTGTGATACAGAGGGTGTGGCTAGGAGGTCCCTGGCCAAGATTGACGAGGTTCAGTGATGATGAGGCCTTTGAGTTTCAAAATATTTCCCTATAAAAAGTGTGGACAACTCCATCCAGAAATTATCCTCAGTCATCTCATTGGAGATATCCACACCTATGTAAAATTATGGAAATAACCTTCTAAAATGCCTTCAGATCTAACTCTAAGATCCTAAGAAAGCAAAAAAAAATCCAGACAAAAATATTTGAGATCATTATTCCATTGTGCCAATTCTGAGAAGAGCTAATGGGAAGATGTTGGTACTAACTCTTTGGGAATTAGGTAAATAAAAGAATAACAAAGACAAAATATTTTAATGGAAATTGCTTATATTTGAGTTATTAAGAGAATTTTTAATAAATCTACTATTATTATTTTAGACATTCTTTATAATAAAAAAAGGAGAGGTAAAGGATAACGTCTAAAACATTTGCATTGTCGTTTTCAAGAAAGCCCTGTTATTTCAATTTAGAAGCTAATATGCTATTTGAAGCCTCTGGTAAATAATCAAGTTTAAGGATAAGAATTTCAATAATAAGTAACACATAATACTATAAGATTTACAAAATGTTTTACATATATTATCTTATTTGATCTCTTTAAATAACCTTTTTTAAATTTTTTAATTTTTTATTTTTAGGCAATTGGGGTTAAGTGACTTGCCCGGGGTCACACAGCTAGTAAGTGTCAAGTGTTTAGTGTGAGGCCAGATTTGAACTCAGGTCCTCAGGGCCAGTGCTCTCTCCACTGCACCACCTAGCTGCCCCCCTTTAAATAACCTTTTAAAAGAAAAGTTGTATTCTCATTTTACAGAAAAGGAAACTGAGACTCAGAGGTTAAGTTATATAGTCTAGGTCTAGCTAGCATATATCAGAGGCAGGACTGGAGCCTATACTACTCCGGTATACTGTGTATGGTGTATTACACTTTATTATCCCTTATGATCGTATATAAAATGTGTTTGGCAAGTGGAAAAAGCTATAAAAATATAAACTACTGTTGTCTTTCAGCAATTCTTAGTAGGAGTCAGAGTGCTGTCTCTCATTAAAGGTAAAAGTGTATTTGCATCCTGCTAACTTTTTTTTATTTTATTTTTAATTTTTTTTTCCATCCTACTAACTTTTAAGATTCATTGATTCATTAGCTTTCCAGTTTACATGACCTGCAGGCAGCCCATTAAGATGAACAGGATGCCAGTACAGTTGTGAAAGTGATATTCTTCAGCACCTGGCTAGGTCTTTTTTTGCTGGCAGTCTAAGGGGGAAAAAGGAAAAGTAGCCTCTGGCATCTCCTATTGTTCAGGGAATTAAAGGATGGCCTGAAAGTTCTGAAAGATCTGAAACTGTGTGTGTGTGTGTGTGTGTGTGTGTGTGTGTGTGTGTGAGAAAATGATGGAGATATGCTTGTCATTGTTATATGGAAACATGAAAATCATAGATCATAAGACCATCGACCTAGAGTTGGAAGGGACATCAGAGAACATTTAATCCATTTTTCAGATGAGGAAATAGGCCCAGAGAGATTAAGTGATTAGCCCGAAGTACGTAGGTCACAAAGAGTCAGACATGATTGAAAACTACTGGACAACAACACAACATAGGTAGTAGGTGGCAGATAGGTTTTAAACCCAAATCCACCAATTCCAAATTCAGTACTCTTTCCATTATACAATATGAAAAGAAGTAAACTCTGAGAGAAACCAGCATTGTAACTGAGCACACTATTATTTAAAAAAAAAATTAAAATGAGGAAGAAAAAAAGAGAAAGGGAGCAGGAGGGAAAAAAGAAGGGAAGAAGGAGGGAAGGAAGAAATAAGGAAAGGAGGGAGGGAAGAAATAAAGGAAGGAGAGAAGGGGAAAGGAAGAAAGGGATGGAAAAAGGGAGAAAAGAAAGGGAAGGAGGGAGAAAGGAAGGAAAGAAAGGTGGGGAGAGCTATGTATTTCAGTGATTCAGGTCCTGAGAGTTTAGGTGTCTTGTCCAAAGTCACGGGAAATTCAGTAAAGTAGAAAGAGTGTTTCTACTTTTGGAATCAGAAGACTCCAGTTCAAATCCTGCCTTTTGTGCTACCTTTGTGATCTGGGACACGTTACAACCTTTCTGGGCCTCAGTTTCCTTGTCTGTAAAATGCAGGGGTTAGATTAAGTGGTGCCTTGTAGTTTTAGATCTACAGTCCCCAAATGACAGAATTAGAACAGGAGCCCAGGCCTCCTAACTCTAAGCCTAGTGTCCTATAATGACTCCATATTTCATAACTCAAAATAGTCATGTAGTCATCAGACCAGTTTATTTCCATGTCATCATCTCTTCTAGCACAAGATGGGAAACAGTGTGTTTGCCCCCTTTTTTAAAGAAGGCAAATGTGAGTGGGAAATGTATACTTGTTTGTATTTTTTTTTCCCTTTTAAGAGATTCATAATTCCAAGTATAGCATTCCTTGGAAGAACATTTTTCCTAGTTTCCCTCTTCAATTAATTACCAAATTCTTTGTGGTTTAATTCTCCCAAAAGCTCCTAGAAGAGAAGGCTTAAAGAGCCTTAGTTTGTGACAGCCACTGGCAAAGAGATGTAAAATGGGATAAACTGGATAAAATGGAGAGGGCAATTGAGGGGAAGAAAAGGCTTAGGGCAGGGCAATATATGAGAGGGCTGGTCCCTCATCTTAGTTCTGTGAGGGAAGGAGTGGGGTGGGGCTGATTCCTTCTTGAAGGCAAATACTGAAAAGGGGGGATCTTGGGAAGAGGGCTGGGAAGCCTAAGGGTTTGCCGCAGCTGTTGTGGCTCGCAGCTGTCTGAAGCTTAACTAGCCCATGTTTAACTAGAGCAGGGCCTGGGATGAACTAGGAGTCTCAGCGATGTTCCTTATATATGAAGGTAAGAAGCTGACATTGTCACAGGCCTCAGGGGCTTCCTGGAGACTGACTTAGGTATGATTGGTGCAGTGAAAAGGGCTCTAGATTTGAGTCAGAGAACCTGGTTCTGCTACTTAGTATCTCTGTAACTTTAGACAGGTCACTGCTCCAAGGCAATGATCCTCCCAAGGGAGCTTCAGTATCCTGGTACTGTCAAAAGAATGCTAAAGTTAAAGTCACAAGACCTGAGTTAACATTTCGGTTGCTCAGTGCATGACTATGGCCAACCGCTCTGGATCTCAGTATCCTCATCTGTAAAGTAGAAAGATTCAGATTAGTTATTGATTTTGTTCAGTCATTTTTCAATTGTCTCTGACTCGTGACCTCGTTTGGGGTTTTCTTGGCAAAGATACTGGAGTGATTTGCCGTTCCTTCACCTGCTCATTTTATAGGTGAAGAAACTGAGGCAAACAGGGTTAAGTGACTTGCCTAGGGTCACAAAGTTAGTAAGTGTCAGAGACTTTGAATTCAGGAAGATGAGTCTTCTTGACTCCAGGCTTGGCACTCTATACACTATACCACCTAGCTGCCCAAGATTTCTGATTCTGTGATCTCACTCTTTTAATCTCAGTACCCTCACCTATAAAAGGTAGTGTTTGAAGGTAATGGTAACTGACATTTCTATAACACCTTAAAGTTTGCAAAGCATCACTTGAATCTCATAACAATCTTATGAGGAAGATATTATAGATATTTAATTATCATCATCATTATTATTATTGCTCAGATCAGTGATTTGATTCATGTAGGGAAATTGCTGTGAGACTCCTTTCACCAAGGCAGATGAACAATTGAGTAGTTAAGTGACTTGCCCAGGGTCATAGCTAATAAGTGTTAGAATTAGGATTAGTACCTAGGTCTTCTTGGTTCTGAGTTTGGTTCTTTATCCTGTAATAGCTTAGTGAAGTGGGTATGCCCCTGATAAAGGATTGACTCTGTGTACTGAAAGAAAATGCAAGAAGCTTGGAACTCTGCTAATTAGCTGAGGCAGCATGGCATAGTGGATAGGATTTGTCATCAGGAATATCAGGGTTCAACTCTCGCCTTCAGATGCTTACAATCTGTGTGACCCTCTGCAAGTCACTTGCCCACTTACCTGGAAAAATGGATGGATTTGGATTTACTGGCCTTCAAAATCTTTTCCAGCTTTAAATCTATGAGCCCATAATTTTTTGTTATTATTGTTTCATTGACTGGAAAAAAGAAAGATGGGTTTTACATGAAAACAGATAAAGATCTTATTGGATCTTATCTTTTTGTCTTTTTATATATACAATAGAGGGAATCTTGGCTATCAAGCCAAGACCATGACAGAATTTGTCCTGAGCAGAGAGGCAGGAAGGTTGCACAGTAGAGAGAGTGCTGGGCTTAGAGTTAGGAAAATTTCAGTTCAAATCTGGCCTCAGACATTTACTAGCAGCTGTATGACTTTGTCAAGTCACTTAACCTCTTCTTACCTCAGTTTCTTCAACTGTGAAAAGGAGATGATAATAGCACTTACCTGCCAGGGTTGTTATGAGGATGAAATGAGATAATAATTCTAAAATATTTAGCAAAATGCCTGATACAGAATAGCTACTATATAAATGTTATAATAGTAACATAATAATTGTTATTATTATTATTGATAAATTATAATCTCACCAATGTCTACTACTTGCTTTCAGAAAATGATCCTTCTAGCTCTGGTTTTACTTCCCGGGCTTTTGAGTTTTTCTCCGAACTTCTTTCTTTCTGAATTTAGAAACCCCATGAAGTCAAACTTGATTCCATGGGACATCCTTCTGAAACCTTTTGATCCAATCTTGGACCATGTCCTCATTCCTCAGTCATCAACAAACATTAATAGCTTGTTATGTGCCAGGCGCTATGCAAGACTCTGAAGATACAAAATGAAAAAAAAAAAAGAAGAAATAATCCCTACTCTTAAGGAATCTCCCTCAGTTCCTGTGAATTACCTCCTAACTACCAGCAGGTGTTGGCCTCTTTCTCTTGACAGTGTTTTATTTCATAGAATTATCTAAATTTGGAAATGGAAGGGACCTTGGAGACCATTAAAAGAGCCCTTTCATTAATTTGTAGATGAGGAAACTGAAGCCCAGAATGTTGAAGCCACTTATGGAAGGCCAGACAGGCACTAACAGAGCCGAGGTTCAAACAGATGTCCAAGAACTCCAAATCAAGAGCCTTTCCCTCTACTCCAAGCTACCATCAACTGGTTGTGCCATAAGCCACAGGTATTCATCCATGATAAATAATGACAAGTGTCTAAGAGTGCCTCCATGATCACCTATCTCCTTGTTCCCACTTCTTTAGAAGTGAGGTAGAAGTGAGCCTGAGTTCCAAAGACTGTTGACAGGGCACATTCTAACCCATATGATTGTTGTCTAAAGGTCATCATAGGCAAGTTGAGAGATATTGAGGACCAGGTTGGCTGCAGGATGGATTAAGTCCTTTGCCACGAGATATCTCAAAGACAGCTTCCTAAATCGTGGAGTGCTTGTGTGATTAGGATTCATGGAAGGGAGCACCCATACCTTTGATAATTGCATATCATTGAAATATTCAAGGGTTGTATGTGTGTGTGTGTGTGTGTGTGTGTGTGTGTGTGTGTGTGTGTGTTGGTCCAGACCAGTGATGGCAAAGGAATTAGAATGTTAGACTTGGAGTCAGGAAGAAGAGTTCAAATTTGACCTCAGATACTTACTAGCTGTATGACTCTGGGCAAGTCACTTAATCCTCTCTTGGCTTCAGTTCATTTACTTGTAAAATGGGAATAAATCAGCATGAAGATGGTGAAGTGAATAGAGTACTGGGCCTGGAGTCAGGAAGACTTACCTTCCTGAGTTCACATCTGGCCTCAGACACTTCACTTATTGTGTAACTTTGGGCAAGTCACTAAACCTTCTTTGCCTCAGTTTCCTCATCTATAAAATGAGCTAGAGAAGGAAATGGCAAACCACTCCAGTATCTTTGCCAAGAAAACACCAAATGGGATCAAGAAGAGTTAGACTTGACTGAAAACGACTGAACAATGACTACAAGGATGTTGTGAGAATCAAGTGAAATGATATACATAAAGAGCTTTGCTAACTTTGAAGTGTCATATAAATGCTAGTTATTACTGATTTTTATTATTATCTTAATTAATGTATGACCCTCGTAGGTGAGGAAACTCCCTGTACTCAACAACTGTTCTGTAATTTATCATCTTGCCTTGCCTTGCCTACCCCCTCCTTTGTGGAATGTTGTCTGTGAAAAATAGCAACACAGTCAATGTAGGCTGTGTGGAATTACAAAGATAAATCTGCACAGAGCCTTCTTCAGGAGTTAGGTTTGAGGCGGTCTTTGAATGGGAACTTAAGCACCGCTAAGTAATTCTTAACTACTAAGTTGGACAAAGCTGTTGCTATTATTATTTTAATTATGTATTATTAATACCAAATAATTTATTTAATAATATGTATACATGTTAAATATAAACTAAATAATTATTACTATTACCAATATACCAAATTAATAATTAACAAATTTTATATATTTGTTATTTCTTAATTTACAGTATTGAATTCTGTATTTACTCTGCCTCTTTAGCCCTTCAAAAGAATTTGGTTTTGCATTTGGGTACTCCCTCCAATGACATAAATTATAGACCAAGTCTACCCTAACAAAAGTCCTCCATGAATTGCTAGGTGCCTTGCCTTCTCAAATTAATCACCTTGTAGCCAACCTTCTTGGTAGGCCCTCTGAGTAAACCTGGTTGTTGAGTAATAGGTACACTCTCTCTTTCTCACTAAACTGGTAGCCTTTCCAGGTGGTAAAGCCTGGGTGTATTTGTGTTTATCAGGGATAGTCTTCAAGAAGTTGGTACTATGTAAACAATATTATTAGATATGGAAGGAGGGCTGTACTAGAGGCTGTAACTTGAGTTACTTGAAGATGCTTATTTGGCTATACTTTCCACCCTTGCAAACTCTCACAAAACTCTGTGGCACTAAAATGTTTATTTTTGTACTCACAAGTGACTTTGAAGTCGGACTATTTGGAATGATAAAAAAAATAAAGGCAAGACTTCATTCTTGACTTTGGCAGCAGCTGTTGGATGGTGAAGAGACTCAAAGTCATACCAAATGAGGATTGGATGAAGAAACTGAGGAAATTTAGCCTCAAGAAGAGAAGATTAAGGTAAGATTTGATTTTTGTCTCCAAGTATTTGAACATTTGTCCTAAGGAACTTCATTCTGCTTGCTCCTAAGGGATAGAATTGTTTGTAATGGCATGTAAGTTAAAAAGAGGCACATTTGGTCTCATCATAATAGGAAACTAGAGCTGTCCAAGAAATAGAATTTGTTGCTTTGAGAGGAGTAATGAGTTCCTCATTATGAAAGGTCTTAAAGATCAGGCTCAAGCCTACTCTTTGGGAATGTTTGAGACAATTTCCCCTTTGGTAGTAGTTGTACTATGTGGCCTTCTGGCCTTGCAATTCTATGATGCTAGTTAAGTGCAGTGTATATTTACTATGTGCATTGCACTGAGAATACAAAGACAAAAATGACCTCTCTATTTTACAAAGCAGGAGAGGATAGTTAAGGTCCACACAGGAAAGTATAATAGATACACAGGTACCAAAATAAAGGTACCTATAATATAAAAAATAGGTACCTACAATATGAAGTATAATAAGGTACACAGGAAAGTATGAGACAAGGTAGGGGATGAAGAGGGAAAAGGATAGATCAAAGTTATCTGGGAATATTTGAGGAAGAAGAAAGCATTAACAGCTTTGAAGGTTAGGGGGAATGAGTAGTCATCATGGAACTGAACTTAGCCTTGAAGGAAGGAAGATATGAAATCTGAATGGCAGAGTCAAAGAGGAAGATCGTTCTTGGCATAGAGCATAGGTCATACGAATCCATGCAGGTGGGAGATGGCATGTTGACTTTGGAGAAGAGCTATATAATAAGGCTGAAAGACATATTAGAGCCAGACTGTGGAGGACCTTAAATGCCAGGGAAAGAAATTTGAATTTTATTCTAAATGCAAAAGGGAGCCACTGAAGGTTTTAAAGCAGGATAGTGACATAGTTAGACTTGTGTCTTATAAGTGAAGAAGCTATGTCTCTTTAAGTATCAGATTTCCATCTCCTATTTGACCTTCTTCATGATTTTTTGGTCAACTTGTGTAAAATCTTTTAAAGTATTTTCTTTTGTCTGAAGACTTCAGGCAGATGGTTTTTTGTTTGTTTTGGAGGAGGTGTGAACGTAGAACTTAGAACTAGGGGCTATCTTATTTGATCACAGAAGTTTTATTATGTCCTCAATCTTCGAGATATGTTTGCTTTGGGGTATCACACCATGATTAATAAATGATCTAAAGGAAACTCCATTCAACTGTGGTCTATGCCTGACCATTTCATCAACTAGCTGTTTTCTACTATTTCTTCCTTTTTTTTTTTTTTGGCTAGGCAATGGGGTTAAGTGACTTGCCCAGGGTTACACAGCTAGTAAGTGTTATGTGTCTGAGGCCGGATTTGAGTTCAGGTCCTCCTGAATCCAGAGCCGATACTCTATCCACTGCGTCACCTAGCTGCCCTGTATTTCTTCCTTCTTATCCCTCCCTCACCCTAACCTTCTCTTTAAGACAGCTCAAGCACCAACTTCTGCATGAAATCTTTTTTACACCCCCCTCTAGTATACTCTTTTTCAAAGTATCTTAAAGTATACTTTGTATATATTCATTTTATAATGATTCTGTATATGCATTTGTGTGTATTTGTTATCGTCTCCTATTAGAATGTAAATATCTTGTGTGTAGGGATTGTTTCTTTCATTGCAGGTGTATCCCAAGTACCTAGCACAGTGCCTGGCATATAGTAGGTTCTTAATTAATGCTTGTTGATGTCTACCCTGGACAAGTAATTTAATCTCTTTAGACTTTCATTTCCTCATCTATAAAATGAGATGGTTGTACTTGATAATCCCCAAGGCCCCTTGTGTTTCTAGATTTATGATCATGTGGTCCCATAGGTCCCTTTTTAGTCCTAAAGTTGTATGATTTTGATAGAGTTGTTGGGAGTAGAAAACATGGACATCTAGTTAGGAAATAGTTATCCTAATCCTTCAGCAAGCCCCAGTGACCCCTATGATAGCATCTAGATTATCCAGCCAAGTGACTACTCACTGTTTGTATTAATTACTCCATCCAAGTTGTCAATGTAACATTTAGAGGAAATAACTGCAAGAACAGTACATTCTTGGTCTCAGTGTAATTTCCTTCCAGCCCCATCCTTCAGCACAGGCAGAATGTTTAGAAACCAGCTACAAACTTTCCTGACATTGCCATAAGGGAACACGATTTTATTTTTGAACATGTGACTGTCTCAAAGGTCTGTGTCTGTTTCATCTTTGTTGATGTAGGTTCTCCACAACTCTTTCTATGTTTATACCACACATTCTGGGAAGCCAGATTTCCTTGATTTTTCTCTGATGCCACCAGTGGAAAAAATCAACTCTTAGTATCAAAAATTCTCTCTGAATGTCCTTCCAGGTGTCGTGATCCATCAGAGTAGTAACTATGGTGGGGTAAGTGAGGATTTGTCCTAGGATGGTGAAATTTAGAGGATGATGACAACATTTGTATTCCTGTGGTAGGTGGAAACAACTAAGTGGTGAACTTAATTAAAATGAATAATGAGTTAGAGTAGGAAGCAACCAAATGGAGTACTTTCTTCTCCCGCTGGCTATACCCTAGAAGAACTCTCTCTCTTCTGCTTCTGAAGCTGCCAGACTTCATAAGCATGAATCAGTTGCCTTTTCAGTCCAGAATTTCCCTCAGTTCCTGGGACTTTTTTTTTTTGCCTTGGAATATCCCTTTATCATGCTGGCCTCCTTCTCCCATTGGTGAGT
>NW_020954598.1:15532423-15547975 GCF_900497805.2 Vombatus ursinus
AGGTATACTTGTTTCTCTAACTCCCCGCAACAAAATTTCTGAGGGTTTCTCATATGTGACTTTGAGTTACAAGTTCTGAATTCTCTCCATTTCTCCTCATCCCAAAACTGATGTTGTCTTCGAGTTGATTACAGGTCTTGTCCCAGGGGAATTTTATGGTGTTTATTCCCCACTTTTAGAATCGCTAGTTACATGTCTCATATTGGTCAGTCACAAATAGTTCTTGTCTTCACCAGCTGTAGATACTCAATATATTACTAGGTTCCTATAAGAAAATGAGTGTGAATAATAAATCCTCTGGAGACATAAAGTTATTTAAAAATTTAATTTATATATTATTTGGCTGAAACCAATTACCATATTTTCCATAATTATAACTCTGCATAGTGAGAATTAAATAAATGCCACCTCTTCATGTGAGTTATCAGCACTAATGGGGACTTAGGTGTATACATTTAAGTTGGAATTTCACAGTGTTTTGGGGGAAATTCATTAATATGAGGGTGCATCATGCTTTAGTTGTCAAAAGTCCTTTAAATGGAGAAATATACCTTTCTAGTGCTGGAGATTATATGTGTGACATGGCTGCTTGTTGCTGTGCATGTGGGATAGAGTAAACCTACAAATATTCCCATTGTGGGAACTGGAGTAAGTTATGATATGATAACTCTAGGGGAATCTTTCAAATGTAAGAAATTATGGCAGCCCAAGTAAGGGCTCTGGAACTGGGTGGGAAGAATTAGGGCAAATTTAAGCTTGATGCAAAGAAAACTTTCTAACAATACCATTTCAGAGTAGAATGAGGAGCCTCTGGGTGGCAGCAAATTCTCCTTGCTTGGGTCTTTAAAAAAAACAGAACATCTGGATGTCCACTTACTAGACATGTTAGAGAAGGAATTGCTTTTTAGGTAGAACTAGAAGACTATTGTAGTCCCATCCAACACTGAAATTCTGTGATTCTGTGAGGGACATCAAGATGTGTACTGGTTGACTATGTGGGAAAAAGGATATACCAGAATTTTCTCACAAAGTAGAAGTCCAGGATCACATGGTGGATATGCTAGATGTTAGATTTAATGAGGAGAGGACTATTTCTTCCAGAAGATTGGATGATCCATGAAGAATCATTTCACAACTTATTGTTCTTTATTTTATTTTATCTTATTTGAGAGTGTATCTCCCATTGTACTTTCTAGGCACATGGGTAAAAGTTTATGAAGGCACAGAGATTGGAAATGATATGTACATTTCAGAAAATAATAATTAGAGAAGTTTGGTGAAAATGGGGTGAGTGAAATAAGTCTAGAAAAGTAGATTGAAACTAATAGATGGGAAATCAAGTCGATAGGTAAATTAACAAATGTTTACTAAAACCTACTGTGTGTCAGGCACCACGGATACAAAGAAAAGCAAACAAACAAATAAATAAACCAAATATACAAAAACAAATGAAAAACACAAAACCAAACCAAAAGAGTGTCTGCTATCAAGGAGTTTACAGTCTAACAGAGGAGATAATATGCCAACAACTATGTACAAGCATGATATCAATATCTATGTAATACATATGCAAATATACATGTGTATATGTGTATACACATATAGACATAGTTATATGATAAATTGGAGTTAATCAACAGAAGGAAGGCACTAGCATTAAGGAGGATAGGAGAAGACTTCTTGTAGAAGATAGAATTTTACATGTGACTTGAAGGAAACAAAAGACACCACGAGATAGAAATGAGGAAGGAGAGAGTTCTAGGCAAGGGGGACAGCCAATGAAAATGCATGGTGTTACAGTAATCAATGACGATAATAATCTACCTTTTGATAAACCCAACGACTCCAACTTCTGGGATAAAAACTCATTATTTGACAAAATCTGCTGGGAAAACTGGAAAATATTATGGCAAAATCTAGGCATTCACCAACATCTTATACCATATATCAACATAAGGTCAAAATGGGTACATGATTTAGACATAAAAGAACTATGCTTATGATACCACTAGCAAATTAGAAGAGCAAGGAATAGTTTACCTGTCAGATGCATGGAGTAAGGAAGAATTTATGATCAAACAAGAAATAGAGAACATTATGAAATGCAAAATGGATAATTTTGATTACATTAAATTAAAAAGCTTTTGCACAAATGAAGCCAATGCAATAAAGATTAGAAGGAAATCAGAAAGTTGGGAAATAATGTTTACAGTTAGTGTCTCTGATAAAGGTCTCATTTCTAAAATATGTAGAAAACTGAGTCATATCTGTAAGAGTACAAGTCTCTCTCCAATTGATAAATGGTCAAAGGATATGAACAGGCAGTTTTCAGATGAAGAAATTAAACCTATCTACAGTCATATGAAAACATGCTCTAAATCACTATTGATTAGAGAAATGCAAATTAAAACAACTCTGAGTTATTACATCACACCTATCAGTTTGTCTAACATGACAAACCAGGAAAATAATAAATGTTGGAGAAGATGGAGGGAAATTGGGACACTAATGCATTGTTGGTGGAGTTGTGAATTGATCCAGTCATTCTGGAGAGTGATTTGGAACTATACTCAAAGGGCTATAAAACTGTGCATACCCTTGGACCCAGTAATAGCACTTTTTAGGGCTGTATCCCAAAGAGATCATAAAAATGGGAAAAGGACCTACATGTACAAAGTGGTGGCCAAGAATTGGAAATTGAAGGGATGCCCATCAATTGGGGAATGGCTGAACAAGTTGTGGTATATAAATGTAATGGAATACTGTTGTGCTATCAGAAATGATGAGTGATTGAACTTCAGAAAAACCTAGAAAGACTTATATGAACTGAGGCTGAGTGAAGTGAGCAGAAACAGGAGAACATTGTCCACAGTAACAGCCCCATTGTGTGATGACTAACTTTGATAGACTTGGCTCTTCACAGCAATGCAAGAATCTAAGACAACTCCAAAAGCCTCACAATGGAAAATGGTATCCACATACAGAGGAAGAACTTAGGAAGCATATTATTTGTTCTCTTTTTGTCATTTTATTTTGTTTCATCTATCTCGTGGTTTTTCAGATTTGTTCTAATTCTTTTTTTACAAAATGACTAATGTGAAAATTAAAAAAAAGAGTTAGAATATTGACAAAAAAAGACAAAAGTGAAGTTGAAAAGTAAAAATAAACAAATAAGAAAGTAAACACACAAATAAAAAGAAAATGCATGGTGTTGGGAGATGGAATATTGGGCAGAGGATTTTAAATGCAAAGTTAGGAAATTTGTCTTTGATTTTAGGTACAATAGAGAGTCAATGACTATTTTTGAGTCATGGAATAATGTGATTAGACTTGTACCTAATAAAGATTCTTTTGGTAGAAGTTTATAATGCAGATTGAAGAAGGAAGAGATTAGAATTAGGGAGGCCAATTAGGAGGCTAGTTCACTAGTCCAGGTGAGAGGAAATGAAGACCTGAATTTAGGAAGTGAATGGAGAGAAGTATGTACTTCTGAAAACCATGGAGGCAGAATTCACAAGATTTAGAACCTGATTAGATAGTGGAAATGGAGAAGTCAAGAAGGGTAGCTCCAAGGTTATAAACCTTTGTCACTAGAAGGATCATAGTATTATCAATAGAAATAATGTTATTTAGAATGTGGATGGGTTTTGTAGGAAAGATCATTGGTTCTCTTTTGGACATGTTCAGGTTGATAATCCCTTGGTATATCTTGTTGGAGACAGCTAACATAAATATTTTGATGTAGAATAGACCTTCATGAGAAATATTAGATCTATATATGTCAAGAATATAATTAAATCACTCATAGATGTTAATGATGCTACCAAGAGAGAGAATATCTAACATCTATCTACCTCTCTATTTGTCTATTTATCTATCTATCTATCTAATCAACAGAGAGACAGTAGTCAGTTGCCCAGGCAGAGCCTTATTGGGTAGCAGATGGATTAAGATTCAGCAAAGGGAGGATTGTGATTCTGTTCAGGGAGGAGAAGACCTAGACCAGTGTCATATAAGCCAAAGAATCAGAGGACTTCTAGGAGGTGGGAATTGTTAATAATATTAAAAGGTGCAGAGAACCCCTCTAGGGTAAGAACTGAGAAAAGGCTATTGGGTTTAGGATTTGACAATTCATTGGTAACCTTGGAAATAATGAATCTGAAGCCAGATTGTAAAGGCTTGAGGAGTGAGTGGGAGATGAGGAAACAGTAGGCAAGAGTATTGATGAGTTTTTCTAGGAATTTTTATGTGAAAGGCAGAGGAGATATGGAGGTGGGGGGAGAGAAGAAGTATTTTTTAATTGTGCCTACTATATTCCAGACCCTGTTCTAAGAACTTCACAAATATTAACTCATTCGATCCTCACAACAACCCTGCAAAGATAGGCTCTAGCCCCAGTGCCCTATTTACTGCACCACCTCGCTACCAGGAGGGTGATGGCTTGGCTGGTGAGAGAATCTGGACTATCTCTCTAAGGTGTTATAGGATGATAGCTTGGCTAGGGAGAGTATCTAGAATATGTGGCAGTTTGTATCTCAGCTCAAATATACATATCTAGGTGCTTTTGTTTCTCTTCTACCAGAATTCCCACAGGTAGATACTCCCTTTGTGCTTCATAAATGGGTCTCCCTCTCCACTACTGAGTTGGCTCAGGGTGACTTTACATTATGTTGTTCCTTACTCCAAGCATTCAGGCAGTGCAATTCCAATATACATCGAGACACCTCCCATATCAAAAGTCTGGAGACTGCATCTGAGTCTCTCTTTCCAGTTGTCTCCCAGTCCACTAGGATTCCCTCTAGTTAATTAAGCACAATTATTCAAATTATGACTTCTTGAAACATCTGGAGGAAATGAGGGAGTTAGGTAGGTGGTGAAATAATAGATAAAACACTGGGCCTGGAGCCAGGAAGACCTGAGTTCAAACTTTGCCTCAGGTACTTCCTAGCTATGTAATCCTCTGTTTGCCTTTGTTTCCTCATCTGTAAAATGGGAATAATAATAGCATCTACTTCTCAGGGTTGTTTGTGAAGATCAAATGAAATAATAATTGCAGAAAAACATTAGCACAATACCTGGCACATGGTAGGCACTATATAAATGCTTATTCCTTTTCTCCCTCTCGCATTACCCTGTGTTTACTGCTTGCCAGTGAGATTTTAATAGTCTTTGCCACATTCATATTGCTAAATCAGTTTGACATGTTTTCTATTCAGATGGATATCACAATTTGCAGGAGTTTTCCTCCCTTTGTTTTTGTAGCATGAATGGTTAGATCAAATTCTTTTGTATTTATATAGGTTACTCAGTCTTGTGAGGTAGAAGTGCTATAAAACCATTGTCTAGGTGGGGAAACAAAAGTTTAGAAACATCCTATGTCTTGCCTATTATCATACAGGAGCACTGGAATTTGAAGCCAGGTCTTCTGACTTTGATTCCAATGTGTTCACTCCTCTTGCCACCCCTTCCCTCCCCCCTCTCTTTTCCCTTTTCTGTTGCTCACATATTATTTCCCCATATATTATACTCCCAACAATAGTGACACATTCATTTTGTTAGCCTGCATTTCCCTGTTTTTTTTTTGTATCTCTTAATATTAGTAATTAGAGGATCACAGAACAAGGTTATTTCTGTTAGATTAAAAAAAACCACATGTATCATTTTTTAAATACACACTAAGTTGGCTTAGTATATACACACAATACATCTTATACTTTGGGCTATTTCTTGATAAAGGTTATGGTCATTTTTTACTCTGGTTCAGTAAGTGTTTCTGACTTTTTCCTCATTTTGATTTACTTTGCTATTTAATTTTAAGTATTTCTGTGCCTTTTTATTTTGATTTTAATAATTGAGAGAGAGTTGGGGAAAGCCTTAACTGGAAGCAGATAAATTAGCAAACATTCCCTCTTCACTGAGTTCTTGCCTCCAATATAACTCCTGGTTCAGACTCCATATTCTCGGTACAAGGCTATCAGTCAGATGGAATCATCCAGAATTGTGTGATGGGGATGACAGTCCAGTAAAAACTTCCACTTCAAACACATTTCTGATGTCAGCCAATATTCCATGTAAAATTTGTAATAACTGATTGTGATGGTTTAATCACCAACTAAAACAATTCCAATGCCACTTTTAATGATGATTTCCAAAGCATAGTATTTTTCCCTCCATAGTAAGTGCTTGCAATACCTAAATGCTGCAGGGCCTTTGTGGTTTACTTCTTGTTATTTTGTTAGATATTGGATACAATGCAAGTACTTCAAAAATTCTTTGAAATGCTGGACTATTATTACCTGCAGCAAAGTCTAAACAACAAAGAAAAAAGATAGTCCGGAATTGTGAACAATAGATTCTGGGATCTAGAAGAGACTTTAGATATCATCAATCATAATATTTATATATAGCATATAATATATAAAACTGGGGACCTGGAGTCAGAAAGACTTGAATTCAAATCCAGCCTCAGGATAAAATAAGATAATGATTGTAAAGTGCTTAGCATAGTGCTTAACAGACTGTAAGCACTATGCAAACGTTAGCTAGTATTATTGTGAGGCAGCTAGGTGGCCCAGTGGATACAGTGCCAGGTCTGGAGTCAGGAAGATTCATCATTATGAGTTCAAATCTGGCTTCAGACACTTACTAGTTGTTTGACCCCAGGCAAGTCACTTACCGTGTTTACCTCAGTTTCCTTATCTATAAAATGAGCTGAAGAAGGAAATGGCAAACCTCTCTAATATCTTTGCCAAGAAAATCACAAATGGAGTCATGAAGAGTCAGACATGACTGAATAACAACAACATTATTGTTATCATCGTCATCATCATCATCAATTCCCTTCACTTAATAGTTTATAAAATACATTGAATTGGTTATTATTCATTTATTTTTTTTAATTTCCAGAAGTATTCCATCTGATTGAGCCCTTTTAACACCCTAGAAACCCTCAATATGGAGTTTAAGTAGATTTTAAACTAAAATTTAAGACCATTTAACAGGCATCAATTAAACCACATTGAAAATATTATTTAACCAGACAAATTTATCCATTGATAATGTGAGCAAGTTAAAATGATTAGCTTTTTTAAGAGTAGGTTTTTTTTTGCTATTTTGCATAAAGTATAATATTCATTCAATATTTACAATATCTGCCAAATATATGTTTCATTATTGGATGGTATGACAGCAAAGAAAGTGTCATTCTCTTCTTTCAGGGAGCTAAAAATCTAGTAGAGAGATCTAGGAGAGAAAGAGGTACACAGATAACTACAAATAAATACGTCCATAAGAACTGAATCCTTTTATTCTTTTTACTTTTTCTAATATTTTCTGTTGTTGTTCTTCAGTCATGTTCAACTCTCTATAACCCCATTTGGGGTTTTCTTGGCAAAGATATTGGAATGATTTGCCATTTCCTTCTCCAGCTCATTTCACGAGGAAACTGAGGCACGCAGGGTTAAGAGAATTGCCCAAAATCACCCAACTAGTATTGTGTTGTCATGCTATCCACTGTGTCACCTAGCTGCCCTAGTATTCCATACTAAAACCTTACTTTAAATTTAATAAATCATTTTCAATTAATTTAGCAATTTGACAGTGATTTTTTCAGTGAAATGAAGCTTGATATATTTAGTAGAAACAAGCCTTTGTGTGGCTTATTTAAATAAAGTACATCCCAAATGTCTACTTTCCTTTAACACTGGATGGCAACAATGTTCCATTTTCATTTAGAAATCATAAGATTCTAGTTAATTTTGACAATTATATTCGAGGGGAAAAGTCAGCTGTTATTTTGTTGCTAGTGAAAGAAACAACCATCTCTCTCCTTCCCACAAAATAACATGATACATGTGATTCACCAAAGTGGCTTTATGCTTCCTATTTTAAAACATTCCTGGTGGAGGTATAATGAGAAAATAAACTTTACAAATAAAAGATGGTGATCCTAAGTGTCTCCTACATACTGGGTAACGTACACACTTAGGTTACTTTGGCAGCCTTTCTCTTTCCCAGGCTGTCATGTCTAATATTCTGCCTGCATTTCTTGCTTTTCACAAAGGAAGAATAGTTAGTTACTTATTGGTGTTACCAAAGGGGCATCGATAACTCTCCTATTCTCCTGTCCTGAAATGTAATACCCCTGAGAGGCAACACATTAAATTTCTTAACTCTAAAACATTTTATAAATATTAGTTTAAATGATAATAATGAGAGGCAGTAAGATGGATTGGGTAGAGAGCTGGCTTCAGAAACTGAGACTCAGTACCTCCATATAGGTCTCTAGGAATACAAGTTGTGGGGGAGAGGGTGGTCGCCAACCTGCATTGGTAGAGGGAGTTTCCTTATAGAGACTTACACTGATGAAATCACATTTCTGTACCAACTATAATAATGCCAACAATGAACCCAGCTAGATGTATGAGATGAGATATGTTCAAAACAAAACAAAGTTTGACAATCTTACCTAGATTGTCTGGCCTTGGTCATTTATTTGCCTTGTACCTTGAAGATGTATGCAAGAAATTGATGTAATGGGTTTTTAGGGATTGTTAAGGGAAGAGACTGTTGATGGAATCATAGAAAGCTTGTATTACAGGGCATCATAGATTTCTTTATGGTTAGGTTAATAGAAATCAGGGCATTGCCAATGTTAAGAACTCCAAAGCAAACCATCAGTGGCAACATCTGGGAAGTAAGGTTAGTTTTTCTGCATAGTGTTAAGAATGCTAAGGTTAGGGTGCAGGTTGAAGCAAGGTCAGGAACTCAGGTGGTTAGAATGGGGTGAGGAACCTGCAGCCTCAAGGCCACATGTGGTCCTCTAGGTCCTCAGGTGTGGCCCTTTGACTGAATCCAAACTTCATAGAACAAATCCACTTAATAAAAGGATTTGTTCTGTAAACTTGGACTCAGTCAAAAGGCTGCACCCAAGGACCTAGAAGGCCACATGCCTAGAGGCTGCAGGTTCCCCACCCGTGAATTGGAGAACCCTACAATTAGACAGTAGAGTCAGAAAGACAATGCTGTAATAAAGGCAGTACACTAGTTCCAGAGTAATAATAACTGGCTTCAAATTCTGGCACAACTGTTTACTAGAGCCATGACCTTGGTGAGGTCATGAATTCTTTAGGACTCACTTCCCTCATCTGTAAAATGGGTGGGTTGGTTTAGATAATATGTAAGATCTCTTCCAGTTCTTGATTCTCTGCCCACAAAGATAATATTGGAATAGGACTGAGCGTGTGATATCCTGGAACACAGCCAGTTTTCATTTGGGAGTATATAAAACAAAAGCAATTGATGAACATTATAGTCATTATCTGGCAATTGCAAGTTTGTAGGGAAGCTTAATCTTAATGAAGGCTTGAATTATATCATGTATATCTATTCAAGTGGTACATTCTGATTTGTGTTACAAAGGAAATTGACTTTAAGGCCCCAGTGGGGAGAATTAGATAAGACTGTGGAACATATAATGACAAAGGGGGATAGGCTGATGTTGGTGATATGTGAAGGTAAAAATGGGAGTATCTCTGTACATAATATTATAGCATTCTCTCTTGATGTCAATAAGATTAGACATGGAATTGATTAGACAGATATGGTTTCTGGCCACATGCATGGCCAATGAAACTCTGTGTGTGTGTGTGTGTGTGTGTGTGTGTGTGTGTGTGTGTATGTATAAAACAAATTATCTAAATTACTCTCTATACTTAAGTCTACAGATACAGGGAAAGGCAGGAACAATCAGATAATTCAACCTACTATATCAGAGACCCATGTTAGTCCCTGATGATGAAAGATAATAACTACCAATGAATAGCACTCTGAAATTTGGCAAGGTATTTTACATTATTATCAGAAGACTGATAATACTTAATTCACTACTTGTAGAGACAAGTAGTGAATGCATTATTACACTCAATTTACAGATGAGAAAATTGAAGCTAAGAAAAAGTGACTTGCCCACAGCACCACTGCTGGTAAATGGCAGAGCCAGGACCTAACTTCACTTTCACCATTTCTGTATTCCTTCCCTAACTCTGTTGTAATGTGGTGCCCCTAGTAATTCATTTAAAGTACATATTTAAATTTATGCAAGCTTTGTTTGAGATACATCCATCAGTTTATGATTTTATAATAATTTATGGTGCATACACCATAAAAGTATACTATTTTTAAAAACTGGAGAGGAACTCTTTTTGAAATTTGAAAATGTTGATCACTCTCCATACTTTAATCAGTGCATTTCACTTCTACAATCATAGAATTTCAATACATGAAAAGTTTTTAGAGATCATCAAACAATTTAATGCAATGACTATTTATTGACAGCCTACTATGTTCAAGGTACTAAAATAGATTCAAGTAGTACAAAGGCAAAACAGAAAGCCAATCCTTTCCTCAATTTTGCTATCATCTAGTCCAATTTCTTCAGTTTTTAGAGGAGGAAACAGAGACTCAGGAAGGTACAATACATTGTCCAAGGTCACACATGTTGGATGTATGAGAGTAAGAATCTGTACACAGATTATCTGATTCCAGATGTTCATTCCACTCCATCATGATGTTTCTCCCACATGTTTTTATCTATTTATCTAACTAGCAACTCTAAGTCTGTTGAGCTCCTTAAGAAGATTCTTTTAAGCCCATTGTCTTGGGAAGTTGTATTCTGCCAAGGATAAACAAACCAAAAACACCAAAAATTCAGATTTTATTCAAAGCTTCAGAACTATAAATTTATTATGGTCACTTAGCTTGAGAAAATATTTAGTTCATATTTATACCAAATTATGCTCAAAAGAACAAGAATCTCAACCCAGAATTCATCCTTAGAGCCATTTATATGCCTATCTTTTTAGTTGTATGGGGATGTTCTAAATAGTCTCCTAGAAAATTCGCTTCTCCAAAGCATAATTAATTATATTTACATTTCCCCCTGTTAAACAAGTATTTTCTTTAATAAAAATCTTTCTTACTACATTTTAGATAAGATTTGGAAAATACTTTTTTGATTTTATGTCATTCTTTGTTTCTATTTTATCCATATTATTTTTACTTCCCAAGTTTAATCATTTTTTTTTGTTGTCACATTGAATTATTCTACTTAGTGACTATTTTGTTTGCTTCTCTCAATGGCTCCTCTCCCAATTTCCCTTTTAATTGCTTTTAAAAAGAATCCATGGATCTCATTCCCAGTAGCATCCATTATATCCTGTTTCCGGTGCTTTTAAATTTATTAGAAGTCTTGTTGAGCATTTCTCCCTTTTAACTTATTATCCATTGCTGTCTCTCATCCAAGACTGGTTCAGCCAAGATCTTGCAGTCCTCTTCCATCTCCATGCTTGGCTTTTGCAACTGTGTGTCATACTTCAGTCCAAAAGCATTTATTTTGTTTCCTTGTTAATAATTTTCAGCAGTTTCAGAACAAAGTCCAGATTCAGAAACATTTGACCATCTGAAAACTCTTTCAGTTTAAGAAAAAAAGAAAGGGAATATCATTGATGATTCTTTGCCTGTATCCCTACCCAACTGCACTTATATTGTTGCAATCAGGCCCCTTAACATGGCTCTCTGGCTATTCCTAGATCTTTAGTAACCAAGGGGGCATTCAGTTATCTTAATTTCTAGCTCATAAACCTAATTTCCAATGAATTCCCCCCTACTAAATTAGAATGAAACATAAATGACGCATAAAACATAAAAGAAATTTTACTTAAAACAGAAAACAAGGCAAATAAAAAGATATTAATCATTTCACAAACTACCACCTTCCTAAGCTCTAAGAATTAGAGGATGGGACCTCACTCATTTCCATTCCTGACATCATTCTGTCATGGTGTTGCAAACCTGGAAATGGGAAGAGATGTCAGAAATTGATGTATTGGATGAATACTGAAATGTCAAGACCTGTCTACCTCTAGTTATCTTTGTATTAGAGCCCTGAAAATCCCTTCTATAACTTGGGGTGGGAGAAGGCGGTGGTGGTGGTATGGACCTTCTGCTGCCCCTTCTAGTGGAAATGCTAATACATGTATGGTTTATACATGTCTAAGAAAATTCCATTTTGTGCAAGTACTGTAATAAAAGAGATGCACCTTTCATTTTCTTCTCTCTTTTGTCCTGTCACCTGGTTTTGTAGCTCATGTTATATATTCTGTTGCAATTTCTGACCTAATTTCTTAAACTAGGCAAGCAAAAAGGGTTCCTATGCAAAAGAACAACTGGATAACCAGTTGACTAATATGTAGTCTTTTGAGAGATGCAATTCTGCAAAGTATGCAGAGATTCCTGGATACTTTTGCAACCACTTGACTAAAATGTACCCTGCCTTTCAGTTCTTGATTCTGGCCTTTATCATTGGATATCTTAACTGATCTTGGGTTTCCTCATCTTCTAGAAGAATAGAAATGAGAGCGATTATATTACTTTATTGTACTAAGCCATGTCATTTTCACAATGCCATCTCATGACATTTATAGAAGCATGGTGATGAGGTGGGTGTGTTATAGAAGTTGAAATTCTTATAAATAATATATATTTTTAAAAAGCTAGTCATTTCTGGGAAGAATTAAAGAAAGAATTGAATTTTGGTTCCCCAGCAAAGTCTTTGATTTTTTTTTATGTAAAGATCAAATTTTAATGTGGTTTTTAAAACAAATTGGCAAAAGTATTACTAATAGTAGTTGAAGAAACATTACAGCCAAAGGATAACTTCTTGGAGCTGTCTGCTTGTTCTTAGGGGAGAAACAGGTATTTTTCTGAATTTCCTGCTTCTTTTGAAAAAAAAAATGCATATTCACTCTACCCAGAGATCTCCTTTTCTTCCTTATTTCTGTCATTGGATGTAGTGGGCACAGGGAGTCAACTAAGTGACTATATTTATAGCATATGTATTTATATAATCTATAATCTAAATCTATGTCTATGCTTATATAGGTATAAAAAGTCATATGTCTTTTTTCCCAACTAGTTATTTATTACGTTAGTTCAGAGATCTCTGATTTTTATCTATGTGGATACTCGTTCCATTGACACCTCAAAACCTTCTGTTACTGGTCTTTGGGAGTTGTCGTGGCTGAAAGACATATCACACAACCTTCTAGTGATATCTCCCTAAATGTTGCCAGGCTAATCTAGCTTAGATGGAATCATTTGGTCTGTCATTGGGTCTACACGTTGAGCCTTTCCAACCTTGGAATGCTGTAGCTTGTGTCCTGCTAGTATGGTTTTGAAGAACCCATGGCTATATTCATGCCATGGTGAGACACCAGGAGATGACTTCAGAGAAAAAAACTAGTTATATGTGTGTAACCAGTCTAAATGCTAAAAATATGGCATAGCTGCAATCTCAGCAACAGAGCAACTATCTCCTTTTTGAGAGTACAACAATATTCTTCACCTGGCTGCATGGTGAGAGAAGTAATTTTTTCTATTACGTTAATAACCAATTGTTATATTAGGATCCAGTCTTTTCTCCTGTTTCTTCATTAAGGCCCAGCCCCTATGGAAGGTCAGCCTCTGAAGGACATTGCTGACTGAGATTACCCCTAACCCTTGGGGAACATGCTCTTTGATCCTGGGCTGGACTCTGCCCAACTAGGAGGCATTACTTCTGTTTAGAGGGTGTAAACAGAATCCAGTCTATGCAAGTTCTTAGCTGGAGGAAATAAGCCCCTGTCCTTATACCCCTTAGAGTTTAGGGTGACCCAGCTCGTGAAGGAGAAGACCAACCAGAATGGTCTGGATGGAGATGAATTCCCTTGTCCACATTGTTAGATGGCTGAGTCACATGGTCAAGCCATGTTCTCAGCAGGAGGAGCTGAAGGCTTCTAGCCCACTTCCTTATTAGATGTCTACCAATCAAGGTTTATTTTTCAGTTGTGAAGGGAATTCCCTTTAAAGCTTTCAGGCTCTCCATGTCTTTTGTCTTGGTTGCTGAGAGAAACCACTGACCATTGATTTATTGATTGCCAACTAGCCTGATTCATTTATCCAGAAACTCTGTCTCTCAGTTTCTTCATTCATCACAATGGTGATGACTTTTTTTGGGAGGCAGGGGGCCAACTTCCCTATTTCTATTGAGGGCCCCACCATCTTTTCAGTGAACCTGATTCATAATCTCAGTGTCATTGTCCACTCCTTAATCTTTACCTAACATATCTAATCAGTAGTCAAATCTTATCATTTCTAAATCTCAAGTATCTGTCCTTTCCTCTCCATCCATAGAGCCTACCACCATAGTTCATGCCCTCATTAGTTTTTGAGTAGACCATTGCAATAGCCTCATTATTAGCCTCCCAGCCTCTAGTCCAGGGGTGGGGAACCTACAGCCTTAAGGCCACATGTGGCCTTCTAGGTCCTTGGGTACAGCCTTTTGACTGAGTCCAAGTTTTACTGAATAAATCCTTTTATTAAGGGGATTTGTTCTGTGAGGTTTGGATTCAGTCAAAGGGTTCCCCACCCCTGGGAGTCTCTTCTCAGGCTTATCCATTATCCACCTATCAGTCAAAGTGCTCTTCCTGAAGTGAAGGTTAGATGATGCCAAAGAAACTCAAACTTCTCAATGAACTCCAGTGGCTCACTCTTACTTCTAGGATCATATACAAACTCCTTTGTTTGGGATGTAAAGCTCTTCACAACCTGGCTCTGACCTCCTTTTCCAGCCTTATCATATATTCACTCTCACTGAGATCCAAATTGGCCTTCTTACTTTTCCTCCTACATGGCTCTCCATTTCTCTTCTCTCTGCCTTTGCAATGGCTTTCTCCCTTGCCTGGAACATACTACCTGCTCACCTTTGCCTTTTAGATTCCAAAGTGTCCAGTAAGACTTAGCTCAAGTATCACCTACTACATGGGTCTTTTTTTGAACTTGCTAATTGCTAATGCCTATCCTTTCAAAGTCACTTGGCACCTATTCTGTATATACTTTTTAGTGTACATCTTGTCTCTACCATTTGAATTTATTTTTTGAATCTGTTTTTTGCATCTCTAATGCCTACCACAGTGCATGGTACACAGTAGAAGTTTAATAGATGTTGATTAATTTGCAACCCAGGAAAAAAAGAAAAATACCTCATACTTTATATAACAAATGTCATAATACTATGTGGCTCCTTTTACTGCAGTAATGATAAAGGCAGAACAGAAAGGAGTTCAGAGGATCACAGTTTTAGTACTATCTGGGAAAAAAAAAGTCAGGGTAATAATTGTAGCTTGTCTGTTAATGACTGTTGCAGAGGATGAAGAGATTGAGAAATTCTAGGACTAATTTAATAAGATCCTCCAAATGAAATCAACACATGCTTTGCTACAGAGTGCTGGACTTGGAGTCAGGAAGACATGATTTGACATTTTGCTTCAGACACTTTCTAGCTATGTGACCGAGAGAAAGTCAGTTTAGCTCTGTCTTTCTTAGTTGCCTTACCTACAAAATGGGGATAGTAGTAGTACCTACCTCCTAGGATTATTGGGAGGGTGAAATGAGATAGTATTTGTAAAGTACTTTGAAAAATTTAAAGCACTCTATATATTATTATTGTTGTTGTTG
>NW_020954598.1:15547985-15614260 GCF_900497805.2 Vombatus ursinus
ATTCAATCTTCACAATGAGGAGACCCAAAGAACCCTAAGACCACCTTGGCTAGAAAGCTGCAGATCTCCTTGCCAATCAGAAAGATGTGGCAGCCAAGGGCAACACTGGCTTAGAAAATCAACTCATTTGTGAAATCTTGTAGAGAACGATGGTAGAAGACTGTGAGAGGAAATGCCTCATAAAACAGTGAGAAGCTGTGGAGGGGAAAAAAAAAAAGAGCTTGGCGAGAGCCTCAAGCAAGCCAAGTAATCCCAAGAGCATTAACAGATGAAACTGAAAGAACAACAGTTGAAGGGTGGGAAAAATCCATAAAGTTATTTTTTCTTTTTAAATAAGAAATTCTTTGTACCACCAAAGAAAATAGAACCACCACATTTGGGCTATAATGTCAAAATCCTGCTTGTACTTTTAGAGAACGTGCAAGAGACATTGAAGTGAGAAAAAAGGGGTTAGAAAAGCGACCAGACTAGACAAAGATATACAATGGAGGCAATATCATTTTGAGGATATGGAGGGATCAATTCTTGAATTATCTAAAGGAGAGAAAAATACCAAAATGATGGAAAAAACCTAAGACCTTATTTTTTTTAGGTTTTAATGAGGATAAGTTAGCAGCACCAGATGAATTGCATCTTCTGATGATGAAAGAACTGGAAGATGTATCCATGATCTTTGAAAGATTGTGGAGAATTGAACAGGTACTAGAGGATCGGAGAAGGGCAAACATCCCATTTTTCAATACCACCTAATGGAAACTATCTCCAGAATTTCTTAATAGTTGATCAGACAGTCTAAATCCTGTTCTAGAACCAAGATTTTGTAGCCTCCCTACCCAACATGGACTGATGGCAAGCTTTGGTTTAGAATCTAAGAATCTGAGGTCTTCTGAGAAGGGACGATGCTCAATCAGTTCTTGGACTAGGTGAAATGGACAAGGTTTAGAACAAGGTAAGTTTCCTTATGGGAAGAAGTGAGTGAGGGTGGAATCAGAATGTATTTGCCTTCCTACCCAAAGATAACAACTTGCAATCCATGTTCTTAACAAATTCTTGCATTATAAGAAAAAAGATAGACAAGAGGACAACAAGTAAAGAAAAAAGTGTACACTTAATCTGTGGAGTTGTTACAGAGAATGTAAGAAGTCCTCATGTAGACGAGCTCATCTTTTACTGTCCTTCCTTTTAAGTACTCACCCTAAAACCTCTTATTATTTATTATTCAATTACCTAACCAGTAAACAAGCAGCCCCCTAATTACTTTTAACCTCTTCCTGCTAGATAAATGTACACTTTGTTACCTAACATTTGTTTCGAATTTGTGGCATGAAAAATTCTTTGTTATGACCTCTAGAAAGGAAAGAGTTTCTGTTGCTTGTGGGGTACCCTAGTATAGTAGACAGAGGACTACACTCAGAGGCAGGAGGTTCTGTCATACCGGTTATGTGAACCTAGCAAGTTATTTAACACATTAGTGGTTCAGACAACTCTGCAGGACTACAAGTTACAGAATTCCTGATTTTGATTTATGGAAGCAGTGTCTCTACTAATTCTTCCTACTGATGAAAGCACAGGATCATAGAATCATAGATGGAGCCTACAAGTGATCTTTACTCTAACCCCCCTTTTATCACATGAGGAAACTGAAGCTCAAGGAAGCTAAGTTATATTCCCAAGGTCATGCTGGAAGTGATTGGCAGAGATGTATTTTTTGTTTGTTTGTTTTTTTTTTTATTTTGTGACTAGGCAATGGGGTTAAGTGACTTGCTCAGGGTCACACAACTAGTAAGTGTCAAGTGTCTGAGGCCAGATTTGAACTCAGGTCCTCCTGACTCCAGGGCCAATGCTCTACCCACTGCACCATCGAGCTGCCCCCCAGAAATGTGTTTTGAATTTAGGTCCCCCGGCTTTTAGTTAAGACCTCCAAATCCAGTACTTTTCACTGAACAAAGGTTACCTCTATTTCATTTTGTTCTCAAGGACTTTGGTGAAAACAAATCTTGTTCTCATCTTGGTATTGGTATTAGGTTATTCCTGAGAGATTAAGCCATAGAATGGGGCCTTAGCCATTTATTGCTGAACATTAATGCTATAATTAGGGGACTTTATAATTAAGTTGGGAATGAAGTCGGTAAAAGTTTGATATAACTTTAGAAATTTAACTGTGAACATTTCTACTTTCACTCCTTTCAACTTACTCCAAAATGGCAGTGGGTGGGACAGTGATGAAGGGCTCACTTTAGAAAATCTAGGTTCGTATCCTGCCTCAGAAAGTCATTAGTTCTGTGATCCCAGGCAAGTCACTTTAGTACTCAGTTTCTCTCACAACTTTAGAAAACTATGATTTAGAGAGTCACAGATCTGAACATATAGAGAGAGACTGCACTCTGGAAATTCTCTATACAGATAAAATCACACGTTTGAATCAGAAAAAAAGAGGAATTTATAAAAAAAAAAGGAGTTAGCATTTCCTAAAATTAGTGGGAAATTGAGAAATATTTCACCAGGCACAATGTCATGGCTTCAATGTGTAGCTGACTCATCTGCCCCTTTATAACTGTCTTTATTTATATGACATTCTAAAACTGCTCCTGAATTTGTTTATCATGTTTTGTCACAGACTTCTATTTATGAAACCCAGTATACGTGACATTGAAAGTAGGAACCTTCTCAGGATTCTTTAATCCTTGTGAGGATGCATGATAAGCTCCATCAGTGGATGTTTTCAATAGCAAACAATTTGAGATTGCTGGGAAAAACAAAACAAAACAAAACAAAAAAAACCTAGGTAATCATTGTATCACACCTTTCATATAGTATCTCACTTGATGAAGTAAATACTAAAAATTTTATTTACCCCATGGTACATATGAGGAAATTGCATCTCTAGAAGATACAGCTGAGACAGAATTTGAACCCAACACTTTTCTGACTTCAGGTCTAATATTCTTTCCTTTGTACTATAACGTTCTCTGAAAGAGGATGCTTTTAATTTTTCCAAGTGTCACCCAGCCTGATGTCCTATCACTAAATTTTGACCCCCCAACTTACTGTCTATTTCTACATTTAGTCATAGCTATAAAGTTATAGGTCTGTAGATAGATATGGATTTTTGGATATGGCATGGCTATATGTGCATAGCTAGATAAAGGCAGCTAGGTAGCTCAGTGGATAGAGTGCTGGACCTGGAGTCAGGAAGACTAATCTTTTCCTAAGTTCAAATCTGGCTTCAGAATCTCACTAACTGTGTAACCCAGGACAAGGCATTTAACCTTGTTTGCCTCAGTCTCCTCATCTGTGAAATGAGTTGGAAAAGGGCATGGCAAACTATTCCAGTATCTTTGACAAGAAAACCCCAAATATGGCCACAAAGAGTTGGACATGATTGAAATGGCTGAGCAATGACAAGCTAGATATAGATACAGGGGAGTGTGTGTGTGTGTTGTGTGTACATTGATGTATGCTAGCAGTCATTCAGCTGCTCCATTTAGTGGGATTTCATAGTCTAGGCAATGCATTTTATTTTTCACTTTTTTTTCTCTTTTGGGTAATTAGACTAATTTCATTTTAATTGATATAGATTTCATTCAGAATTCTTAATGTAAAGAATGCAATGTCATATACAAATGGGAAGGAACATTTAGGGGATCTTTCCAGCAAGCAAAATCCTTTTCTTCTCCTTTTTTGAACTCTGACCTCTATATAAGACAAATTTTGTAACACTGGGAAAATTTTTAGGTAAGCACTTATGTCTTTGCTTTCAATTTCACTTGATGTCATTACCAATGAATCATTGAACAACACTATTAGTGTTTGTGTGGAAGAAAGTCCTCAAGATCTATTTTGTTCTCTCAACCAATGGCTTACAAGAATTGCTAAATAGTAGTCACAGTTGGGTCAAATTTTCTGGATTTCTGTTAATTGCATAACCTTTTAAAGAAAGATCTGATATAGAAAATTGTCAGCAGAAGCCTTCCCGTTTTCTTCTCATACTTTAATTAAGGAGAGCCTAAATGGCTGGGCATGGCAGTGCTTTACAAGAATTGCTAAATAGTAGTCACAGTTGGGTCAAATTTTCTGGATTTCTGTTAATTGTATAACCTTAGAAAGAAAGATCTGATATAGAAAATTGTCAGCAGAAGCCTTCCCGTTTTCTTCTCATACTTTAATTAAGGAGAGCCTAAATGGCTGGGCATGGCAGTGCTTTCCTATAATCTTTACTACTGGTGGATCAAGTGAGCTTGGGAGTTGTGAGCTGCAGTTGGGGTAAAGCTGATTAGGTATCTGACAGAAGTCGTGACTCTGGTTGTGACTTTTCTCACAGTCAATACATGGTTGAAAAATGTATCAGTCTTTGCATCATTTGTAGCTATTGAGAAATTATTTTACCAGTAATACTGAAATTCATCTAAGCCTGTGATGCTGGAGTTTGATACCAAAAGAGGAAGAGTTTATGGGAAAAGTGGTTTCTCAAAATTTTGTAAACCTATCTAATAAATAAAAATTTGAGAAACCACATTTCCCATAAACTCCTGTTTTAATAACTTATAAGAAATTAACAAAACAATGCTCAACTGATTTTTTTTTTACCAAATATGAGAGAATTAATAAGGAAGTGAATCAAGTAGTAGGCTCGGGGGCAAGGCTGTGTCAGTACCTGACATGTATTTTTCTCATTTTGCAACACACACTCATGTCCTTCTTCTTGGAATTACGGAAAGTGGGTTAACAAAGAGCATATGCATTGGTCATTTTCATTCACACTTTATCATGATGAGAAAAGCAGGTACCCAGGACAATATTTGCTGATGTCTTCTTGACTGCCATTTGGGCTGAGAGTTTGGTGGATTTAACAAGACCTATCTGTGCTCTCTCCCATTCCTTTGTAATCTTTCCTACTTTGACATACATCAAAAATGAATTCCAAAGTGCCTTTAAATTGCTGTTGCCTCCACCTCGAATTTATTCTGTATATATTCACTCAAATCCAACTGTTTCTCCTAGCTCTAACTACTTGAGTGCTACTGCAATATCGTCAATTACATAATATATCTATTCAGTTCAACAAATATTTTAAAACACTATTTTCAAAGTATTGTACTAGACACTGGAGATACAAAGACAAAAATTGGATAGTTTCAGATCTCAAGGAGCCTCTATTCAGTCTTCGTAATAAATTAATCATTTTATAAGACAAGAACCATCTTGTCAAAGACGTAGAGCTAGGAAGACCTGGGTTCAAATCCTGTCTCTGACACATAATGATTATGTGACCATGGACAAGTCACCTTTGTGAGCTTCAGACAACTTTTTTAGACAAATACTAAGGGATTGGACTAGATGGTCTCTGATAGATCTTTCCCAAGTTAAGATTTATTAATCTACTAAGCTATAGTTAGGTTTTAGTCTGTGTTGTAGAATGGTTTTCCATACTGACAAAAATCACAGATGCTTGAGGTGTACCATTTCCATAACTCTCTATATTAATGTTGTTGTTCAGTCCTTTTGGTCAGATTTGACTCTTCATAATCCCATTCAAGGTTTTCTTGGCAAAGATACTCAAGTGGTTTACCATTTCCTTCTCCAGCTCATTTTACAGATGAGGAACTGAGGCAAACAGAGTTAAGTGACTTACTCAAAGTCACATAGCTGTTAAGTGTCTGAGCCCAGATTTAAATTCACGAAGATGAGACTTCCTGACTTCAGGCCCAGCAAGTCTATCCACTGCGCCACTAGCTGCTGTTATACTAAAAATGTGGTGACACAACTCTCTGCATACAGGCATGTAGCTTCTTAGTACTCTACAAGCTTTTGTATTCTTTCATTTGACTTCAACCTATGCTTCCCCATATAATTTTTATCACCCTCCCCTTCACTGACTTCTGAACTTCAGTTACTGACACTTAAGTTATATGTTGCCTTAATTTGTAGACTTTTGTCACTCTTTTCACAGATTTTTTTTTCCATATCATCCTTTGCTAAAAAGATGCTACCTAATCAGAAATTATCTTTTTGCTGGTCGGTTTTTTTTTTCTGATCATAATCTCTGCGAGCCAAGAAAATCAAGTTTCCAATAACATGGCAATTTGAACTGCCTTTGAATACACATTGAAATGAGGACCTTTACTACCCCTTTCAAAACAAAACAAAACTAGGAACTACCTTTGCATATAAATGCAATTTCTTTATGGCTTCCGGTTGCATTTATAATGGAAGAAAGTCAATATGAAAGTAGTATCTTTAGTACAAGTAGTAAATGTACTGAAATATATCAATAATTAAATGAGCATTTGTTGGTTAAGAACTGTATGATTCTCAGCACACTCTATCATTCTGCCACGGTCATTACAGAGTTGTAAAGGAACAGCAATAGAATGATGACCATTATGTATTTTTTAATGTTTGATAGGGAGCATTGGTAACATTTTCATATCATTTTCATCTTTTTGATAAATGAATCCCTTGGTACTTTGCTAAATTGCTCACTAGAGATACAGGCCATATAGCGCAATAGAAAGATGGTTAGTTTCAGAGTCAGAGGACCTGGGTTAGATTCTGGTTTTGTCATTTGCTGCCATTGTGATCTTGGGAAAGTTAACTGCCCCCCGCCCCCCACCCCAAACTCTCTGGGCTTTAGTTTTCTCATCTTTATAAGGAAGGATTTTAGTCAAATATCCCCTAAGATAAATTCCAGCTTTAACTTACAATCCTATGAATCTAAAGCTAATCTAAAGATATATAATCTGTATGCAAGCCTCAAACTCGATGTCTGCCACAGTTGATAGGACCCTCTAGTTCTTACACTCTGATTGTGTTACCTTCCCTTCAAATCCTTGGTCACTTCCATGCCACAAAAAGACAAGGCTCCTCTTGGGAGCATTTGGGGAGCCTGATTATGGTCAAAACCAAACCAAATCTCAGATATAGTATCATTAATCAGATAAATCAGAGCTTAAACCAAGACTATTACACTCCTACAATTAGCTTTTTACCTCCCACACATCTAAGTCATTCTTCATGATTTGGTTTGGTTGTTATCCTTTGTACTTGAAGAGGACCAAAATGATACACTATGTTGGGGTCATGGTACAGTGTGTCTGACTGTGGTAGATCAGACCAGCATTAGCTCAGAAGGCTCTATCACAGGTTGGGTGCAAATAGTCAATATGAACATATGGTGTGGAGATGTTTCTAAATTTGCACATCTCACATTTCTTTTGAGGTACTACAATTCTGCTTTACTCATAGAGCACATTACCTTCTTTGACGTGGCGATGCTGTGCTGGGCAGTTCTGTGCCAATGTCTCCCATGTCTCACAATTGATTCCAAAGTTCCTCAGGGAGACATTGAGAGTGTCATTGTATCACTTTTCTGACCTCTATGTGAGTGCTTGCCTTGTGTGAGTTCTCTGTGAAATAGACTTTTAGGCAAATGTAAATTTGGCATTCAAGCAACATGGCCAGCCCATTAGAGTTGTGCTCTTTGCAGTAGGGTTTGAATACTTGGCAGTTCAGCTCAGGGAAAGACCTCAGTGTCCAGTACCCTATATTGCTAGGTGATCTTGAGAATCTTCCTAAGAAAATTCAAATGGAAGCGATTCAGTTTCCTGGCATGGCACTGGTATACAGTTGTGGTTTCACAGGCATACAATTATGAGGTCAGCACAATAACTCTGTAGACCTTCAGTTTGGTAGGCAGCCTAATACCTCTTTTTTCCTACTTTCCTTTGAAGACTCCCAAACACTAAGCTAGCTCTGGCAACGTCTAATGGCATCAGAGCTTTTTCTTCAGTTGGAAGTTTGTCATGAGAGAGATTGACTTCAACCTGAGGTATATGGTCAATACCTTCAGCATTGGTTGATGACAATCTGTTGAGAACACTATGGAAGTGTTCATCCCACCTCTCTAGGACAATTTTCTCATCATTCATTAATGGGGCTCCATCAGTGCTGAGTAGTTGAGACATGCCATAGATCTCTGGTCTATAACTAACCTCATAAAAGCACTTTGGATTTTGGATTTGGATTTTGGCATCATAAAAGCACTTTGGATTATTACTATTGGAGTAAAACTGAATTTCATCTGCCTCCTTGCTGACCCAAGAATCCTGCATCTCTCTAAGCTTTGCTTGCACTTTACTTTTGTTGGAATTAAACACCACCTTCTTAGAGATGGATGAACTATCATGCTGGTAAATCTTGTGGAGTTCTTATTTTTTTTTTGTGTGTGTGTATAGCAGCTTCTAAATTTCTTCATTATTTTCACCAAAACAATCTTGATGTTTGCAAGTGCTCTGGCCCAGATGAGTAAATGTGGTATTGTACACCAAATCTATTACCTGTTATCTAGGTCTTCTTACTTCAATTATATTCTTGATAATTTCAAATTGTCAGAGCTGATTAGGTCATTTTTTTTTTAGATCATTATAAGATTGACAAAGAGTTCCTTCTAGGAGTTAAAGTCTTAGCCCAGCCATCCACCTCTTCTCCCCCCCTCCCCCTTTTATGCTTGTATTATTCAAACAATTTAATCTTGGTTGAAGTTATATTCTTTTCAATCCTAGGATATTTTAAAGACTCTTGTCAATTTTGTGAGAGATAGTTTAATTTAACCTATATTACTAAAGCATAAATCCACTGAACTAGTCTTACATAAACTTCTTATGACACATTATATAGCATAAGGACACTTTGACAATCCCTCCTATTTGCAGAACTCTTTCTCTTTCCCCAGGTTACCATGCATAATACGTGACTGTCTGACATGCAGCCTGGGGAAGGGCACCAGTGTACATTGCTACATTCCATTAGAATGGAAGCTTCTTGACAGAAATTATTTGATTCTTTGTATTTGGAGCCATAACATCCAGCTCACTGCCTGACACAGAATAGACTTTTAAAACAAATGTTTATTGATACATATTAAATATTAATATTTTTCTTTTTAAAAATAAAAATATAAATCAAAATTCAATTACTTTCTGCAGCTCGATGGATCAATTTGTGTAGGGCACTTTGGAGACCACTAGGCTAGAACATGGAGTTTGTGGATGACAGTAACTTAAAATGATGCCACAAATATGGTGGCACCAAAATACATAGGACTTTGATGCCAGGAAGAGTTTGATCTTTACACAGCAATCCTTATGGTACCAATGGAGGTTTTTTTGAGCAGAAGAGTAACGTGGTCTTTACATAAATACAATTATTTAGAAGAATAATGACTAGATTGGAGGGGGAAGGACAGAGAATAGAAGTAAGAAGACCTTTTAGAGCAGAGGTGCCAAACAGGAAGCACACAATACACCCAAGTGCTGCCTGAATTTATTAAATTGTAATTTAACTGTAATTGTAAAATGTAAAAGATTAAAATGTAATTGGGAAATTTGTTTTAGAAAATAAGGAAAAATACTATAAAACATGGATAATGTTAAAATATGGTTTTAGTCAATGAGTGGTACACAGGGATCTTTATATTTGGATTAGTGATTCCCTCCTTTTCTATTTGACATTACTGTGTTTGAGGGTCCTTAAAATAGAGGAGGATAGTAACAGCACCCTGTAATAGGCTGGTGACAGGAAAAGGAAGAAGCAAGAGTTGTCTTAAAGGTAGGGTAGATAAGATTTCTTTCTTTCTTTCTTTTAGGCAATTGGGGTTAAGTGACTTGCCCAGGGCCACACAACTTGTAAGTGTCAAGTGTTTGTTCTGAGGCCAGATTTGAACTCAGGCCCTCCTGATTTCAGGGCCAGTGCTCTATCCGCTGCACCACCTAGCTGTCCCTCGTAGATAAGATTTCATAACTGAAAGTATGTGATAGATGGTAGAGAGAGAAGAGTCAAAGATAACCCAAACTTTCAAATATGGCACACAGAATGAATGATTCATCAGAAGAAAGAGTCAACTCATAAGGAGGAGAAGATTTAGGGGGGAAGAATAATTAGTTCAGTTTTGAACATGTTGAATTTGATATGCCATTGGACATCCAGGTGGAGATGTCCTATTGTTAGTTAGACTCACCAGGCTAAATCTTGAAAGAAAGTAAAGCAGGAGGTGGAGATTTCACAGAGTTGGTAGTTGATGTCATGGGAGAGAGCAAAGAAAAGCAGGTTTAGGAAAGAATCTTGGAGCACCCACAAGAAGAGGTCATGATAATGAGCAGCCAAAGAAGGACACAGTAAAAGAGTAGTTAGAAAAGTAGGATATAAATCAGTAGAATGCAGTATTTCTAAAGCCAAGAGAAGAGAGGAGTGTTGAGGGCTATTCAACAGGGTCAGAAGCCTCAGAGATGTCAAGGAGGTTAAGGACCAAGACAAGGTGATTGGGTTTAGCAAGTATAATAGGAAGTCATTGGTAATCATAGAGAGAAAACAGATTCAGTAATGTAGCAAGGATGTAGTGGATACATACAGCAAGCCATTGAGGAATGTTTCATCAGTGAGAAAGACATATTGAGAAAGAAAATTAGCATCATGGTTGAAAGATAAGTATTTATATTGTAATGTCAGGTTTAGAGCGTAAAGACTTTTTTGGTTCAGGGAAATAGTTCTGGCTCACAGTTCTAGTATCTCTCATCAGAGTTGGAAATAGATTAAAACTGGAACAAACTCCCAAATGTTGACAGCTAAGCTTAGCACAGAGAGCCCAGGGGAGGTGGAAAAAAGTCACATGTAAGAAGGAAGCTGGGAAAGAGGCAGCTGGATGAGAGTTGTGGATTTGTTCTCCTTCCCTCAGTCCCGTCCTTAGCCAGCCAGTGGCATTCAGGAGGATACTGTTAATTGCTTCTTTAATTTCACCCTTTGTTACCCCAACTGAGGTTGGCAAAACTTTTTGAAAAAGGATCCCCAAGGGAATAACTGAATGATGTTCCCAAAGCTCTGGAAGAAACTCTTCAGGCTATTTTAGAAGTTATTTCAAAATGGAGGAGGGAGTGGATTTATTGGTGGGGAGAACTACATGAGGAAAGTATTTTGTTGGTGTTTCTTTGTAAAATTTGGAGTAGGGGTTGAAAAATGATCAGTTGGGCTCATTTTTGGAAGTAGAAATAGTGTTTCCTTGTATTGTGATGCTTTTCATGTAGCTTGTTAATGTGTACCAGCATATAATACAAGATGATTGATAAATAGCTATATGAAATGGAAATTGCTTAAAATATCTTTTTATCACTTTTGTGTGTAACAAGGATTGGCCCATATACAAAATGGCTATGGCAGTGTGTCCCTATGTGGGACAGGCTGGGGCCAGCTTCCAGGACAGTTGTGATGCCATATAATGGAAGTGCCTTGGAAAGACTATAGAACAAGATGTATCAGCCTTCTGTAAGTGGTTTCAGTCTCCTTGGTTAGGAGAAGGTTTTTTAATTGGCTGTGTAACCAGAACTGGGAGCAAGTTCAAAAAGACATGAGTTGGCCTTGGCCATTTTCTTTTCTTTTCTTTTTTCTTTTTCTTTTTTTGGCATCTGGGGTTAAGTGACTTGCCCAGGGTCACACAGCCATTAAGTGTCAAGTGTTTGGTCGGAGGCCAGATTTGAACTCAGGTCCTCCTGATTTCAGGGGTGGTGCTCTATCCACAGCACCACCTAACTGCCCCCCCTTGGCCATTTTGTATTCAGCTGCTCACTCTTGGTTTAACTTCTTTGCTGACAGTGTGTGATGAGAGACAATGCAGAAAGGGCCTTGGGGCTTCTCCCCTCTGAGGCTGATGTGGGGAGTCATAAGAACTTGTTTCAATCCTATGACTTTATTTATTCTTTTCCATTTTAGATAAAAAGATTGGATACTGACTTTGTGAGTTTCAAAAGGTCAGGAGAGTGATATCCCAGTAGCCAGTCCAGCATCAATTCTCCAAGGTACAAGGAGCAGCCTTCATGAACCAGTCCAACAGTAGCTTAGACAAGGACTTACGTGGCCGTGATGTCACACCTGGGTACAAATTTGGTGGGACTAATACTAAGTAGAGAGTGTGCTAAGATTAAACTCACTATCCTAAGAGACTGATGTGATATGGAGAGGAATGTCCCTAGCTGTTGGGGCAAAATGTTTTGACTTTGTTTTTCCTATGCCTTCCAAGTAAATTCTCATTTGTAAAATCTAATTAATGTTAAGTTGTTAAATGGAACTGAGGTGCTTGTCACTGGCACCTAACAGTGAGGAGGAATATAACTGATGAGGGCCTGAGTGGGTGGTAATAGAAAGAGTCAGTAAACCCACCCACCGAGGATAACCCTGGAACCCTCAGGGGTTGAGTGTGGGGAATCAAGCAGGTCTCATTCTAGGAGAGGAAACCAGAGAATAATTGCTGCATATATGTATAATACATACATATATATAGTGATACAGACTGCATATCACTTGTTTAATATAAGATCATTAAACAAACATACTTTCTGTCTAAACAGATAACATATATTAAACTTAGTGTTCCTGGAAAATAAGAATGTCATTTTATTATTTTAATTTTTAATTTTAAAAAGTTAATCATCAATTTTCTGAAAGTATTAGTGCAGTATAAGCCTTTTTGACATAGTAGCTCTGTATCTGTACTTTATGAATCAAACCTTGGACTTTGAATCCCAAATACTTGTCAAGGAATTATGATCAATTGCTCAGATACTCTGGAAGGATGAGAGTCAAAGAGGAAAACACTCTGTCCAAATGGCCACATCCATGTTTCTTTTCCCTTCCCACCTCCAAAGAGTCTCAATGTCACCAACACAAGGCTAGTAGAAATGTTATCATTTTCCTAAGTGGAATGTTATTAATTCCCAGAACTTTGTTTCCCAAGTTTCTAGCACTCTATCTTATTTATATATACCATAATAGCTCCAAGGATATTCTTGAAGTAGGATCATAGGACTGTAGATTTAGGTCTGAGGAAACTTATAGGTGAGCTAGTCCAACTCCCCTTATTTTACAGAGGAAGAAACCGAGGTTAAGTGACTTGCATGGGACCATATAGCTAATAAATAGCAGGGATTCTTACCCAGGCCCTCTTCCTCCAAATGCAGCACTTTTCTCCCTCTACTACACTGATTTTTTTCCAGGTCAAGTCAATGTTACTACTAGGTAGCACCATGCCAAGTGCTAGGAATGCAAAGGCCAACCTCTCCACCCCCCCCCCCCAGAAACTTCAAAACAAAACAAAAACATCCCTGTTCTCAAGGAGCTCACTAAAATCTAGTGTGAAAGATAATACGAAAACATTTATAGCTCTCATCTTATCTGTATGAATAAGGTATTGACAGGATGAATTACAGATTTCTTTCTTTTTTTTTTTAGGCAATTGGGGTTAAGTGACTTGCCCACAGTCACACAGCCAGTAAATGTCAAGCGTTTGGTCTGAGGCCAGATTTGAACCCATGTCCTACTGACTTCAGGGCTGGTGCTCTATCCACTGTGCCACCTAGCTGCCCCAATTATAGATATTCTTAGAGGAAAGGCACTAGCATTAAGGGAGATGATGAGGAAAAGCTTCTTGAGGAAGGTGAGATTTTTAAGTAGAACCATAAGAAAGTTGGATATAGGGAAGGCAAGAAATTGAAATGAAGAGAGAGAAAATTCCAGGTAAGGGGGATAGACAATGAAAATGCATGGAGTTGGGAGATGGGGAATCGTATGAGGGAAAATAGGGAAGGCAGTGTCACTGGACTTGAATTATTACTAAAACTCTACCTATGTAAAAGTATATACATACATATGTATGTATGTATGCATGTATCTATCTATATATATTTAAATGAATATTTACAATAAAGCATTTTAAAATTATTTTGTGCTGAGAAGTAGGTGGTATGTGATAATTTTCCATTTTCCCTCAAAATATTTACACAGAAATGGAAACATTATTTTTTTTTCTAACAGGGACCTTTTCTCTCTTTCCCTGCTTCTCATCTCTTCTTTCAGGGCATGTGAACCAAATTAAGCTGTCCTAAATAGAATCTAATTTTAAAGGTCTCATCTTTGCTTGTTGCTCAAGAATATACCTGGTGGTGGAGTACTAGCATGACCAAGCCATAACTCTGACCAAACACCTGCCTGCATATCCCCATACCCTGTGGTTAGTTAGAAAAGAGAGATCTGTCTTTGTTTGCTAGACTTTCGTCATTGCTCCTGGCACTCCCTGTATTTTCTCATGCAAAGTCACATAATTTGTCATGACTATTGACTCTCCTACCATATTACAGCAGTTGAAGCAACAAGGCTCATGGCTCCTCCATATGTTGCTGCACATTAACAATCTGTCTTCTTTAAACCCTACATGCCTATTAAAGAATTGTGATCGATTGCTCCCCCTCCCCTAGGTTTTCTGAAAAGGTGAGGGAGAGCTGAAGAGGGAAATATGCTGCCCAAATGGCCACATCCATGCTTCTCTTCCTCTCCTACCTCCAGAGAATATTAGTCTTCTCGCCAACAAAAGATTGGAAAAATATTTTAATACAAGACCTGATATGTGGGGCAGGCAAAGTCACCTCACCTGTTATCATGCAGGCATAAGTCAATAAATCCCTTTGTAACAACTGTGAGACTTAGGAACTATGCTTTACTTTTTATTCCCAAACTGTTTAAAAATAGAGTATCTTTGTTTTCTCCCTAGATAAACATTATCTTAGTATAGCTAAGACCTCTACTATTTGCTCAGAAATTCTAAGCAATGACTTTTCAAATGATTAAACTGAGACAAATTGAGAGCAGGGACCTCAAGGTTTGCAACCTAGGAATGTATTTAACATGCTTCACTTGGGAAGGCCAGAAACAGCTCAGGTCACACATTTTTGGGATCCCAAATAATTTGCCTATGCATTCCTAGTGGCTTTTGTGAATAAACTGGATACCTTTTCAACCCCTTGACAGTTGGGTATATATGCTAGGGAAGGAACCTAGACTCTAATCAAAGAAGTTTGAATTGGGATCAAGACTGGGCTGAAGTCCTGGTTACCTTGAGCATGGATGAAATCCATTTAATGACTCCTCCAAGCAGTATGATGGAATGATGATAGAACATGAGGGCACAGGATTCTAAAGAAGGATATGTTTAGACAGCACCCAGCAAAGACTATGACATTGTAATGTGCTGCTAGTAGTGGTACTATGGGACTTTGGACTGCTGTAATTTCTCCATTGCACAATGCCCAGTGGCTGTTTTCTTTTAATAAGACTTTTGATATGCTGTGACGGTTTCTACTTCAGGGAAGTTGGTGCTAGTCACATGATGTTTCATGAAGGCATTTTTCCTCTTCAGCGTTCTGGGTTGGTGCTTTAAAGGCTAATAGGAGTTTCACACATCTCATTTAAAAGGCGATCCAGGTCCTTCATGCTATGGGGACCCCTGATGCATCAATGTGTTAGACTTAGAGAGAAGCTCCCTCAAAGGTTAGATAATATTGTTCTAGAGATGGAAGGAATTTCAGAGGCCATCTAGTCCAATTCCATGGTCTAGAGGAGTGGATTGAGGCCTGTGTAGGATCTGGGTGATAAGTATTAAGAAGTGTGATTTGAATCCAGGTCATCCGATTTCAGAGCCAGTGCCTTTTCCATTGGTGCCTTTCTCATCCCATATTGGGTACCTAGTGCTATTGCCACATCTATTTATAGGAAATTAATTCTCATTGGAGCTCTTCAAGTAAAAGCTGAAAGACCATTTGTAGCATATAATGGAAAAGGGATTCCTGTTCAGGTAAAGTTGAGACCAGGTGATTTCTGAGGTCTGTTGCAATTCAGATTCTGTGATAAGGTTGATTGGGTTCTGATTGCCATAACTCTCCCAGTTTCTCTTTCACTATGGCATGAATAGGTTTATTCTTGGTTATTTATGGCAGTCTCTTTTCTTAATAAATGGAGCAGTAGTAGTCAGATGCAATATGTTAAAAATGACTTTGTTAAAGTTTGAAAAGGAGACTTTTGGGTAACTGTTTGAGGCATGGGGACCTGGGATGACTTAGCATGGAAAAGAGACAGGTGAGGAGGTCACTCAAGCATCCTCAAGGTTCTTGTATATTGAGAATGAAACCAGTTGTTCTTTTACCACACTGTTTGTAGGACTCAAGTACAGTTATCTGGATTAATTATGAGGAAAAAAGCTCTTTTACTAGAGGGCCATTAAAGATGTTAATGTATTATCAAGGAAAATTATACCATTTTTCCCCCTGGAAAATTTTAATAAAAGGAGAGACTCTCATCTGCCTGTGGTGATAACTTAAATCTAGTCCTCACAAAAGAAGGAAGATCTCTTTGATGGCTTCTTGTGGTCCCTTCTAGCCCTTTTATTCTGTGCTTAGAATACTTTAGATGCTTTCCATGGAGAATGCCAGAAAGCCACATATTTCCTTTTCCCAGTTCTTCTTGTTAAAGTTCTCAGTAGGATGGACATAAATATCTGATTAATCTTTTGGCAGCCAATACCTATCAGCTCAGACTTAGCTCAGTCAAATTTGCAGCTGTTAAAGTTCCAGGATTCTCCTGGGCTTTGGTTACATGTAGAATGTTTGGGTTAATTTTCCCATGGGGTCTGAATTCATTCAAAACAATGGTGATGATGGTGACAGTAATAAGAATAGTTAAGATTTATGTATTTCTTTAGGGTTTGCAAAGTGCTTTAGATATTCTATCTTATTTCCATTTATAAATAGTGGCCCTGTGTGATTTATCACCTGGAATTTGCTTTGCTCTCTGCTCAGCACTCTGAGTCCATTTTTTGGTCCTGAGAGAGAAACTTATATAGAATCTTTAATCCATTAGTATCAAAGTCTATTCTACCTGCTGATTCATTGGACTCATTTCCTTAGACCCCTTGCTTAGATCTTTACCTCTTATATTCCAAAATCTGCAGCCTAGGTTTATGACTCCATGTGTTCTGAGACCTCTCATTATATATCCTTGACCCTTTCCTCTTTTATCAACTAGCCTGAAATCATGATTCACACTGACAGACTTCCTTGCAATCTGCTTGCCTAGAGTTTGTGTATATGTTTTCCCATTCTTCCCTGCCTTGACTTATCTTTTCGTAAACTTGACTACTTCCATCTCTGGACTTATAAGTACTTGACTACTCCCTTCTATCTTTCTTACCTTCTCCGGACTTGGTCTCTAGTCCACCTGATTAATAGATGTTGTCAATTTTCTTTCCCTCCCTCTACCACCCAGCTGATCTGTTAATACAGCTTCAATGACCAGTCATGATGTACGACACTTGAAGCCTATGAAAATATGTCAGTTTCAAACACTTTCTACTTAATTGATAAACAGGTGAGCTTAGAAAAAGTACTGATTAAATATATTTTATTATGAGGTGACCTTATCTTCCTTTTCTAGGGAAAATATTTGGTTATCCTAATCAGAAAATTGCTGACTCTTCCGTTTTCAAACCTTTCTAAAAGGCTTTGATGCTATTTGGATACAACCCAAATTTTCATGCAGCAAGGGCTTGTCAGCTGTAAAACTTTCTAATTGGAACACAATGCCCTTCTTAGTTGTCAGGATTTTTAGGTATTCTTGAGTTTGATAGGCAAGAAGTCCAATTTCCAAGGGAGGTGATAAGCAGTAAGAGACTAGGGAACTGGCCCATCTAGGATTAAAAAAAAAAAAATCAAAAAGCAGATATAGAGTGGAAGGGTGGCATGAATAAAGGCACCAGAGGCAAGGTAACATTTAAGAAATAGTGTTCTAGTGACTTAGGCCAGAGAAAGGGAGGAATAGGAGATGTGACTAGAAAAATGGATTGTTGCCAATTTATAGAGAGTCTCGAGCTTATGGAAGCGACTTTAGACCTTTAATTTGATGGGCAGTAAGGAGACAATCAAGGCTTTTGAATAGGATCATGTGATAAGATAAAATATCAGCATCTAGTCCCTCTTTAAGTGAGTTAAAATCTGATAGAATCTTTTATATCTGTTTCCTCATAATTATTGATATCTGCCTTTAAATACTTGTCTGTTTTCTGGGAAAGGGAGTATTAGTAAAAATAACTTAGCAGATATGGCATTGGATTCAATGTCAGATATACACAGTTTGGAGGCCTTATGTTGTCACAAATTATGTATGTGCTATGCCTATAAACTGATTTTGATTCTTGGTTTTCCTTCTCCTACTGACATGTGATCATTTAGAGAAGCCAGGAAGAGGTGATATCACTATGTTGTCTCTTCCTTGTTTATCCTCTGAAAAATCACAAGCTTAGTGGACTTTTTAGAGCTCGCATTTCCAATTATCCAACATCTGTCTTTAATGTTCAGTACCTGCTTAACCCTGCTGCAGTGTCAAGAGCAATCCTCTATATTGCTGAATTGTGAAAAGATGCTGGACACCACTGCTCTATTCGTGACAAGCATTAAATCAAGTGCTAATGAAAATATATGATATTTAGGTTAATAGGATGTCACTCAGTTGGTACAGTAGATATCATCTCAGTATTTGTTAATACTTCTCCTGAAAGACAGTATGGCAGAAGTTTGAAAGAAGTAGTGTTTGTTTCAATTATACAAGGTCATGCTGTTCTCCTTTATGAGGAAATAGAGAAAAGGGAGATTTGGGTTGCTTTTGCAAACTCAACATGTTTTTTTTATTTTGTTTTGTTTTGTTTTGAGTCCTGTTCTTGAACTGATTTGCATGGCACCTAAGGGCATGATAAGGACATGGGTCAATTAGGTGGTCCAGTGGATAGAGTGTGGGACCTGAAGTCAGGAAGACTCAACTTCCTGTATTCAAATCTAGCCTCAGACACAATCTGTGTGACCCTGGGTAAGTCACTTAACCCTGTTTGCATCAGTTTCTCATCTGTAAAGTGAGCTGGAAAAGGAAATATCAAATCACTCCAGCATGTTTTCCAAGAAAATCCCAAATGGTCTCATGAAGAGTCAGACATGACTGAAACTATCTGAATAACAACAAAGGGCATGATGGGGCAGGATGTTGAAAGAAAGAAATCCCCTCACTCCACTTTAACCCAATTCTTTTCTGTTTGAGCAAATTGAGTCCCAGATGCTTAGAAGGGAATTCATGTTGTGGCCCAAGAATATGAAAGAAGTTAAAATAATTTCTGCCAATGACACAGGTAAAATAAAAAAAAAAAAGAGACTCCAAGATGGAGTGGGAGAAAATTTGCTCAGAAGGCAACCTGAGGACTTCTATTGCTCTTACTGAATCTCTCTTTATAGGAGAAAAGTTTCATACCAGCTACAGTCCAGTAGCCAAAGATCTCTACATGGTAGCAGAGAGAAGCTGTGGAGACACAAAGCAGAGAATGGAGATACCTGGTGGAGAGCAGTATGGGAAATGGTATAGAGCAGCAGAGAAGATTCCAACTCAGGCAAAGTAGCTGTTCTACTGACATATCTATGGTATATCAGTAGTTCTGTATCATAGAGGCATGCATTGCACTGTCCATATATGTTCTCTGGACAATCCATGAGTCCTTCTTTTTCATGTGCCTCTCTTCGAACATGATTGCTGACCACACTTGTTTCCTATGTGTGTGTCCCTTCATGTATATTCCCTGATTGTGTAACACACCCTACTGGTGGTGTGTTAGCCTGTCAGAAAGTGTATCCTTGTTTCAATGGGGAATTTTTCTTGTTATATATTTTACTATGCTGTATGATTAAATGTAGTTTGTGTCTCTGGATGGGGATGACCTCCATTGTTTGCACATTACAACCAGATTCAGCTTCCTAAAACACCACTTCCACAATTACCTATTGTTTAATAAACATCGAGTCTAAGGCCATTCAAAATCTTGTATAATATAACCCCCAAGCCATCTTTTTGTTCTCTTATTATATTACTTCATATATTCTACTACAGCTAAACTATTCAATTTACTGTCTTTCAAATATAATTTATATATTCCTGTATCTTTAATTTACCCTAGAATGTCCTCACATCTGCTTCCTTCATATAAAAATCCTTCCCATTCTCTAAAATCCAGTCCACATATCACTTTTCTTCTTTGAAACAATCTCTACAGAGTCAAGCCATAGGTTTATCTCTTTCTCCTTTGAAGTGATATCATAAATTATATGTATTCATTTGGTGCTTATAACTTACTCTTTATAGCTCTCTCTCTCTCTATGTGTGTATGTATATATATATATATATATATTTTTTTTTTTTTTAAGGAAATCAGAGTTAAGTGACTTGCCCAGGATCACACAACTAGTAAGTGTCTGAGGCTGGATTTGAATTCAGATCCTCCTGATTCTGGTGCTAGTGCTTTATCCATTGTACCACCTAACTGCCCCTTGCCTTACTCTTTATTACACTTATCTATATCTCCCCTCCTGAGCTTGACTATACGATCCTTCAAGTAAAGGACTATGATTATTCATGTTTTTATCTCCTATAGTGCCTAGCAAAATTCTCCATATATATTAGGATCTGTGAGAGATAGTATTGCATAATGGATAGAGATCTGGGCTTAGGGCAAAGGGGACCTAGGCTCAAGTCCTAGCTATGATGTATTCTGTGGTGTTGGACTAATCACTTCATCTTAATACCCACACATCTCTCTATGACTACACATTGCACATTTTGCTAAACTGTAACTTAAGTTTAAAGTTTTTCTGAGAGTTCTCTAAATGGATGAAATCACAGGTTTGGACAAAAAAAAATTGGTAACAAAAGTATTTGTTTGACTCTAATATTTGAGAAAATTGTTGAATTAATTAAATAGCATACTTAGCCATATTAAAAATATTTGCCCCCCCCATAATTTTAACTTCTTGAATCTCAAAAGGGTCAAAATCCCGCATACTTCAATTTAAACAAAAATACTTGAGAGAATGGGCATATTTCTGGCAAATACTCAATGAGAATGCATTTGACTCTTAGCCCAGTACATTCCATGTAATCTAACAGCAGGAAACACATTCAAGTTGAGATTATTGTAACCAACCAGACCATAACTTGTTCCAAATTCCTTAGGCCAAACAACCCAGTATAATTTTGTACCTAAGTTAAAATATGTAAGATTGTCTTTTAAATGGCCTCATTTTACATTTTAATCTATTTTCAGCCTATTAGTTCTTATCCTTTAAAAACATGATATCTAAAAAGGATATATGAGATTTAGAGTTGGAAGAAGGTAGAGAAATCAGTCCACTTCATAAATAGATAAAGGAATTGATACTTGAGGGTTTTTTTTAAAAATAAAGATTCTTTAAGATATAAGAAGAAATCCCTGCCCCACACTTTCAGAGGTGAGAGTTCCATGGGTATGGTACATTGCATATATTTTCAGACTTTTTGATGTATTGATCTTAGGCCTCATGATTAATATGGGTGAAGTAAAGAATCCTAGAATTGGACAATGTTAGAGCTGGTAAGGGACCTTCGAGATCATCCAGTCCAAATCTGTTTTTGAATGTCACTAATTGTATTCTAAGTACTTTAGTCACTTGAGTAATTAAATATTGGATTAATACAGATTGTCTCAGTGACATAAGACTTTTTGTACCTAAAAGTCAGCAAGGACATATATTTCAAAGGCAGAACTTGGAATTATTACACGGAGACAAAGGAGAGACCAGGTGAGGGAATTTATGTGAGGAGCATTTGCTGTAGAAAAAAGTTTGCCCTAGGACCTTGAGAAATGTTTAACCTACTGAAGGAAACGAGCTTCTGGGCATGGAACAAAGGGTAGGGAAGAAGAATAGGGCTCAGGACAACAACCATTGAGAGTGAGGCTAAAATTATAGCCCAGGACAGTGTTGGATATGCCCTTTAAATTTTGGCACCCTGGGAGAAAGCCTATCACTCTATCCTAATAGAAATTCTCTCTCTATGTCTTGTAGGGGCACTGCTAGAGATTTATGAGGTAGAGAATTTTGTATCAGGAAGTTTTTACTTTTATCACATCCCTGGGATTCAGATATTACAATTACTTGGCAAAAAGTAGAACTGTTAACAAAACTGATGGAATGCAGTTGCTACCATTTCTCGGAAAGTGGGTGGAAAACAAGCTTTGGGGTGGGTGGAAGGATGCATAGCTTCATACATTTCTTCAGGTCTTAGGGGTAACGCTAGCTGTGGACAGGTGAGAAAGGCCCCTCTTTGCTCCACTTGTTTATGAGAATAAGCTCATTAGTCATTGCCAGGGCTTAGGTCAGTGACCTTCAAGATTATGAGGGTGGAATCAGTATCATTTGTTTGTGAAATTTCACCTTCATCTATTGTGAAATGCAGCTTTCAGAGATAGCCATTTTGAAATAGCAAGTTATTCCACCTTTGCAGTGAAAGCACAACACAACTGAGAGTGCCAGGCTTTTTCTTCTTTTGGCTCTTGATTTGTGTGGCATTTGGACAAAGTCAAACATTCTGTGCTTTTGGGCTGGAAAATAAGTCCTGACACGAAAAAGGGGCAGGGATGGTATTGGTTTTAACAAGTTGGAGAATTGACTTATTGACATCGTAGTAGAAAGATCACTGGCTGTCATCAGAAGATCTGGTTCAAATTCTGAGTCTGATGTTTTATCTCCTTATGACCATAGGTGAGTCACCTCCATTGACCTGTGCTTCCTCATCTGTGAAGTGAGGGAGCTGAACTATAGGTCCTTTGAGGTCTCTTTCAGGTCTACATCTATGATCTTGTGAAGTTTTTCTTAAGTATAATGAAATTTAGAATTAGCTTTTTCAGGAACAAAAGACATACAAAGATGTTAGCTATGATTTTAAGGTGAGCTAGCTGTTTTGTACAGAAAAGAGTACTGGGCCAGGCTAGGAGTTGAAAGATGGGTTCATGATCCAGTCCTCCTATTTATTTGTCAAGTGACATTTGAAAAGGCATTTAACCTTCTTATGTTTCTATTCCCTAATTTATAAAATTGAAGTAATAACTGAGATTACCATGTCACAGGAATTTTGGTGAGGAAAGTGTTTTGACTGTCAAATGGGAGCTTTAGAAGTATAGGGTGCTGAACAGAATGCTAGCTTTTGGGTCTGCCACTGACATACTCTGTGACCTTGGGTAAATCATTTAATGAACAATCTTCTATTAAGCATTTAGTATGTTTTACATACTGTGCAGGAGATACAGAAAAAATGGCTGCCTTCAAGGAGTTTACATTCTAATACTGATGACAACGTTTACACCCATTTGTCTCTATATAAGATAAAGAGCAGATGCAAGGTGGTCTTAGAGAGGGAAGGCACTAGAAGCTGGGCCTCAGTTTCCATATCTGTAAAAAAAGATCATTGGATTGGATGACCTCTGGAGTTCCTTCTAGGTCTATAGTTGTGTACTTGTGTTATTTAATGGTGAGTTGTGTAAAGTTAATGTCACTGTCAGTTATGAAGCTCAGGGATAATACTGTTATTCTAAATGCTTCTAAATGATATTTTCCAATGAGTCTTTCAGATGTTTGGGAATAGGTGTACAATTATTCAGTACTTTTGGGGGTCTCTTTTAGCAAGCTGTTGACTTATTTTTCATGATTTTCTTGCATCACTCTCATTTCTCTTTCCAGTTTTTCGTCTACTTCTCTTACTTGCTTCTCAAAATCCTTTTTGAGCTCTTCCATGGCCTGGGACTGATTCGTATTTTTCTTGGAGGCTTTGGATGTAGGAACTTTGACTTTGTTGTCTTCTTCTGGTTGTATGTTTTGATCTTCTTTGTCACCAAAGAAAGATTCTATGGTCTGACTTTTTTTTTGCACAGTTTGCTCATGTTCTTCTCCAATTATTTAAGTTTTAAACTCTTTATTAAGGTAGAGGTCTGCTTCCAGTGTGGAGAATGTACTGTCCTAAGCTTTGGGGGTGTTGTGCAGTTGTTTTCAGAGATACTTCTAGGGACCTGTAAATTTTCAGTTCTTCCAAGTTAGTATTATCAAGGGCTGGGTGTTTATTCCTTTCCTGGTCTGTGCTCTGGTCTATAACTGACCACAAGCACTCTTTTCTGCCTTGGAACTGTGAGGAGGATTCCCTCTTCACCATGAATACAAGCTCCATCACCACGCCAGTGCTCCTCCTTACCCCAGGATTGTCACTCAGGACTGCAACCCTGATCCAAGCATGGGCAATGCAAGAAAATCCTTCCTCAGCACCAGCAAAGAGATCCTTGCAATCCCCCTCTGATCAGCCACTCAATTACCCCCCAATAGGTGTACAATTAAATAAAACTGATAGGAAGATATTAATGAGCCATAGCTTTATCCAATAGACTTATGTGAAAGAAGTAAAATTTTCACGTATAAATATTCAGTCTAAAACAATTCAGCACTGTCCTTCCTTCCCCAACACTTCCACCAGGAAAAGCAGGAGCACATGGGGACAGGGTGCTAGATTTGGAATATGGAGATGTGGGTTGGATTCTCAGGCTTGATTCTTACTAGTTATGTGACCATTATAATTTGTAACTTCTTTGATCCTCAGTTTCTACCTTCATAAAATGGAGATGTTAGTAAACACATTTCCTGTCACACAAAGTTATTTCTTTTTTTGCTAGGCAATGGGGTTAAGTGACTTGCCCAGGGTCACACAGCTATTAAATGTCAAGTGTCTGAGGTTGGATTTGAACTAAGGTCCTCCTGACTCCAGGGCTGGTACTCAATCCACTGTGCCACCTAGCTGCCCCCCACACAAAGTTATTTTAAGGGAAGATACTTTGTAATAGCCTTCATGCCCTCTATAAATGAGATAGAACACATGAGAGGGAAGAACACAGGCTTGGGTCCATCTTTTTACTTGTCCATCACCTTTTTATGTAAAGACAGATGTTACCCAGTGGTACCCCTTTCCAAACTCTACCCTGGATTCCATCACAGTAGAACATCCGTTTAGCAGAAGTCTCTCTCTATCTATCTGGTTTTCAAAACTAGCATCATCGTGTGCACTTAGTTTAAATAAAGAGTGACAGATATAGGGTTAGGGCAGGACCAGGATGACTTTGTTGGGTTTTGTCCTTCATTTTAATTCAGAGGTGTCAACAGATTAAAATATAATCAGAAAACATTTAACAAAATAAACAAAAATACAATTGAACATAGATAATGTTAATAAATCATTTTCTAAGTCAATATGCATCTGCAGGAATCCTGATGTCTTTTGTACCATAGTGGCCCCAATTTCTATTTTGAGTTTGGCACTAATGGTTTAATGCAAGGTTGAGAAGCTTGGAGGAATATGTAGCCAGCTGAGCTATATGGTGAGTTGGACTGAAAAGAAGAATGACCAGGAGGGATTAAACTTGGTGTCCTTTGCTTTTTTTTTAAAAGGAGTCAAGTGGTCATGCAAAGTACTTGGAGTTAGTGTGCTGTGTGTGTTTTTTCCTAAAGAAAGAATTGTACCTATTGAATACATAAGCCTGGTCTCATTATTTTGCTTATCCCTACATGTTAGGAGATTGGAAAGTCAATTCACTTAGTCTGAATGAAAAAGAATGAAGAAGAGGAATAGTAGAATATTATTATCAGTATTAATATTGCTGTTAATGAAATTATACTATTCTTCTTCATCTAATTAATTATACTTAATAATTAACAAATTATTAGTTAGAATAATAATGATGATGGCTAACACATATAATGCCAGCCACTGTGTTAAATGCTTTAAAATATTATTTTATTTTATCCTCACAACAGCCCTGGCAGGTAGCTGCTATTATTGTCCCCATTTTATAGTTGAGGAAACTAGAAAATGGAGCTTATGACTTGTCCAAGGTCATACAATTAGAAGTGTCTGAGACTGGATTTGAATTCAGGTCTTCTTGACTCTAGGCTTAGTGCTCCATCCATTGTGCTACCCATCTGCCTCCCTATTGCTCTTTCCCAGATTGACTGTTTTATTTTTAAAACATGCTTAATTATTGCTTTTGATTTTTATCACTGTTACATTCCAATAACTAATTCACTCTGAATCTTTATAACAGAAAACAGTTTAGTAAAACAAATTATTACAGTGATTTTGCCAGCCTTTACATGCAATGATTTATAACCTTGTTCCACCACCTCTATGCAAAGAAAAGGGGTGTGTTTCATATTCAGTTTTCCTGAACAAAAATTAGCCATTATATATAATCTGAAGTCTGTTATATTTCAGTGTAGTTTTCATTTACATGCTTCTAATCATTGTGTATAGTGTTCTCCCAGTTCTGTTTATGTCATTCTGCATCATAATTTGTTTTTTCCATATTTCTTTGAATGCTTCCTGAATGCTATTTGTAATATTTTGCTGAATAGTAATATTCTGTTACAATCACATACCATCATTTCAACTTCTGTCTTTTAGTCATTCAACTCTAGATTTAAATGAACTTTTTTTTTTTACAGAAAGACTGTTTTAAACATAAGAGCATCCACTATCAAAAGGCCATTTTCTCTCTGTTTCTTCTCTTTAAGGACAGAATCGTCAGACTTGTCTGTTTTTTGGCTGAGCTTGTACTTACTCTTGTAGAAAGAAGATGCAGAGTTTCCAAAAAGCTGGTGTGGCTTAAAATGAAACCCCAATATACAAGTAAGCAACAATAAAAAAGTGGATCTCAAATTTATAGCAGCTGTTTGGGAGAGACCATCACCAACTCTTTATCAACTTTTCATTGCAGTAAGGAGGCGATACTGAATTTTCAACATGAATAATTTCAATAATTTCAATATGAATAATAATAATAATGGCTAATACTTATGTTGTTCTTACTATGTGCTGGGTAGTGTGCTAAGCATTTTGCAATTATTATCTCATTTGATTCTTACAACAACCCTGGGAGATAGATGCTATTATTATCTCCATTTTACATATGAGGAAATTGAGACAGATAGAGGTTAAGTGGCCTGCCCAGGGTCACACAATTATAAGTGTCGGAGGTCTTCTTTGAACTTGAGTCTTCCTACCTTCTGGTCCAGCACTTTAACTACACCACTGAGCTGTCCGTGCCATTGAAGCATAAGTGATGATAAGTTATCCCAAGCTGGATGAGCTTTGATACATAGGGTTCTGGTGAGGTAGTGTGATGTTCAAACACCAACCTAGTCAAGTATGAAGAAGTTCATCACTAGTAGGCTACTTATCTCTTCTTGGGGCTAAGATTGGTTGTTCAAACTGCATAGCATTCAGCCTTTTTTGGTGTGTGTTTTTATTATTGAAGTCATTATGTATATGACTTTTCTGGTTCTGGTAACTTCACTTTGCATCATCACAAAAGTCTTCTAATATTTCTGTGAATTGTCTATATTTGTCATTTCTTGAGGTACAATAAAGTTATATTACCTTCATATGTCACAGTTTTTTTCAACCATTCTCTAACTGATGGGCCCCAACTTTGTTCTCAGTTTTTTTATTGCCACAAAAAGTGCTGATATGAATATTTTTTTATGTATAAGACTTTTCATATACCTATAAGGTAGACTTCTGGATCATAGGATATGAACAGTTCAGGGCTTTCTCCCAAATTCCAAATTGTTGTACACAATAGTTGGAATAAGCTCTACCAACTGTGTGGAAATATGTCCTAACTAAGCCACATTATCTCACATATTTGAGAAATGATATGACATAGTCAAAAGCATGTTGGAGTTACAAGAGAACTAGCTTCAAATTCTGCCTCAGATATTAGCTGTATGATCATAGGCAACCCTTGAAACTCTCAGAAGCTCAGTTTTTTTTTCCAATTGTAAAATGGGAATAATAATACCCTATCTACATCACAGGGCTGTCATTAATAATGTACATTTCAAACCTTAAAGAGTTTTATAAATAAGATTTATTATCCTAAGAGCATTCATAGATGAAAGTGGCAGAAGGATAATAAATGCATTTGTCAGCATTTTTGTAATATTTTGTTTTATTCATTAATGACCATGGAGCCATTCATTACTTTTAGACCTAATCACCTCCTTCCTGAATGTGCTATATAAAAAATAGAGAGGCTACTAACAAAGGAGTAGGTAGAACTACTAGAGGTATACACAGAGAAAATCTGTACTAGAGGAGACACAATTTTGAAAACATGTATTATTTTACAACATAGGATAACAAAAGAATTGGGAAAATTATGAATGAGATGATATTATTGCAGCAAGGTATAATGGAAAGAACACTCAATTTGTTCATAATTTAGAGGGACAGACCATTAGTTCAAATATCAATTTTGCTACTTAGTACTTGTGTGACCTTTGACAAGACACTAACTTTTCTGGTACTCAATTTCCTTAACTGGAAAATGAAGGCATTAGACTAGGTGGTCTCTTAAGACCCCTCCTGGTTCTAAACATATGGACCTATGCCCTTATGATTATGATTATACCTAAAGAAGGCAGTCAAGAGGACATTGTTAGCTCTTGACCTACATTTCTACTTTTTCAACTGTTACACATCTTTATGAGGATTATCTCTGTTTAGTATTAAGGATATTCTTTGATGTGATCATGAGAAAAGAACAGGCATATTTTACAAATTATTTTCAGCAGTAGACTATATCTTTAATCATAAATCACTGATAGGTACAGAAAATATTAGATTCCATTATACTGTTTGTGGCTTTAATTTTTTTTTTTTTGATTTGGTAGTATAAATTACAGTCTTAAAGTTGATCCTCCAACAAGTGGTCGCTCATGCATATGTAAGGTACAGGAGTCTTTTATAAATACAACAACCCTTTGATAATTCAACATTCAACAACCTTTTCAACAAACTTTTCAATATTAAAATTAAATAAGGCATAGAACAAGCAGAAGTGAAGTGAAGGGAGGGGAATAAGCATTTATATAGTTCTTATAATGAGTCAGGTACTTTGCAAAGCACTTTTTCCCTCCAATATTATCTCAAACCCTGCTAGGTAAATACTATTGTGATCCCTATTTTATGGGTGAAGAAATGGGATAGAAGTTAAATGACTTGCCCAGAGTCACGTAGCTAGTTGGTGTCTGAGGCCATATTTGAATTTAAGTTTTGCTCACTTCAGGACTAATAGTGTGTCCACTGCACCACTAGTTGTGATGCTTGGCAAAGGCGTTTTCCATTGACATGAAAAACATGCTGGGTTCAAATGGAAGAGAAATTTTATATGGATGGTGAAGTCTTACAGTTGTTCATGTTTGTGGATGCCATTGTGCTAATTGGCTCAAGTTCTAGACTTCACAGGGCTTTATTTAAAAAAAAAGAAAGCAATTATTTAAAAACATTTTGAATTAAAATTTATACTAGAGGGGGAAAATCCCAAATAGATGGAAAATACTTCTTGACTGAGCCGTGACATGCAGTTAGATGGTTTGTCCATTGAGATGATACATCAGGACGTATATTTAGGGCTGGTTTTGCTGATAGATAATGAATGAGCTGGGACCAGAACCAGATAAGAAAAAGAAAGCAAGTTGGACTGCATTAGGGAAAATTTTCAGTCATTTTAATGATCCCAACTTACTTCCTGTACAACTCCACACCTTTTACACTAGTTTTCTGCAAATGAAAATATTTGCTTATACATTATGGCCTCAATAATAATGATAATAATAAGTAATATTTTTACAGTAATTTAAGGTTTGCAAAGCACTTTATGTAAATCATATAATGTTATCCTCACAACAACCATGGGAGGTAGATGTTATCATGATGCCCATTTTAAAGACAAGAAAATTGAGGCAAGCATAGGGGTGTGTGTGTGCGTGTGTGTGTGTGTGTGTGTGTGTATGTGTATGGGGGGAGATAGGGAGATAGAGAGAGAGAGAGAAAGAGAGAGAGAGAGAGAAAGAAGTGGGGAGTGGATTCAACTACGTGGCTCAGTGCATAGGGAATCAGCTAGGTGGTTCAGTGGATAGAGCATTGGGCCTGAGTCAGGAAGACTGAAGTTCATATCTGGCCTCAAATACTTGCTAGCTGTGTGACCCTGGGCAAGTCATTTAACCTCTGTTTGCCTTAATAGGTTGGAGAAGGAAATAGCAAACTAGTCCAGTATCTTTGCCAAGAAAATCCCATGGACAATATTAATATGTTATGTTCCACAGGGTCATGAAAAGTCAAACACAATTGAATGACTGAACAACAAGAAGAACAAGGTATCTATCTATCTATCTATCTATCTATCTATCTATCTATCTATCTATCTAACCATATAGATAGATGCTGCAGGTGGATACTGAATTGAGTTCAGAAGCAAATGGAAGAGATAGGAAATGATTGAGTTGAGAAAATTGCCTTGTGCTTTTGATTACCTTAAGTTGCTTTCTGAGACAAAGGGCTGGCTGTTTATCATCAGTATTCTTTTTAACATCAGTATTCTTCCAGTGATGTTGTATGGTTGTGAGTCATGGAGTAATGCTGTGTGATTGTGCGTCATGCATTACCACAGTCTCTGAATAGTTGACATTGTGGGTCATCCAAAAGTCAAGGAAGAATTTCATGATGCTGATGTGTAGGCGGTAACATATTTATCAATAAGAGCTTGCACAGAAGGCAGAAATGAGGAAAGATGATGTATGACCAGAAAAGGAGGTGGACCATTCAGGTGGAAACCCAGGGAAAACTGAGAGACTTGGAGAAAAGTTGAGGGAATAGACTGGGGATTTATGGCAGGATATAGACACAAGCTTTAACCAGGAGGAGAAGATTTAGATAGGTTGCAGTATCAATCAGATCTCAGATGCACTGAAGTAAATGTTTCAATTCAATTCATCCCTCATTGCCTATGAGCTGATTCTAATAGGGATTGGAGTGGAATAACACTGAGCACCTCATTTGTGTGCCTTTGCCAAGGTAGGCAGAAAGAGGAGAGCAAGAGAGTTGACCTAAAGCAGGAACTCTTCCTGATAAACATTGAGGATATCACCCAAATATAAAAGGCATGGTAGGATTCTTTAGGTAATGGATGCAGAGTGTAGGCCAGAGAAAAACAGATGATTATGAGTCAAGATTCATATTGCAGTTGCCGTTGACCAGCACTTAAGCAACTCAGCCACTTTTATCCATGTTCTGTTTTGGCTTCTATCACTTTGACTTGTATTTTGTACCTATACCTATGTTTTGAAAATTAACATGTGTTCATTCTGTCTCTCTTCCCACTGTTTCCTTTCTCTTTCCTTTCTTCTCCTTGCCCTTCCTTGCTTTCTGCTTCTTCTCCTTTTCTTCCTCTCTTTACTGTCCCTATCATTTAATATTTGTCCCTTTTCCTATTATATTCTACTGTCCCTTTAAAGTGATGACATTGATCTAGTTTAGCCTAGTTGATATGACAACACAAGTAATGAATATAAGGAGGAAAAAAACAATCAAGTCAGTTTTTGAAATATCAGCATGATTGCCACTTGTTTGGAAGAACTGGGGAAATTACACAGATGTTTCCATATTGTGTAGGATAGCTTCATAATCTTAATTATGTCCAAGCACTGAATATTAGATCTGGAAAAAATGAGCTGATTCTAACTCATTCTTTTTATAGATGAGGAAACAGAGGCCTTTGACCAATTTTACACAACTAGTTTGTGGTAAAAATCAGGCTTAATGTAAAGCAAGGCAGTGGCCATTTACAAAGTGCCTACCATGTTCCGGGTACTGTGCTAATTGCCTGGGAACCAAAATGCAAGCAAAAAGAAAGGCAGCTTCTGCTCTAATGACCATACATTCCAATAGGGAAAGAGAACCCTTAAAAAGGAACTGAAAAGCAATGATGTTGAACTACAGAAAGTCAGAAGCACAGCTGGGAAAGCAATGAAGGTTGTCTATTCTGGGTCCATCCTCAAAATGGAAGCATTGGGAGAAACTCACCAATGAAACACAGGACCAGAGTCACAGAAGGATATTCTACAATGGGAAGGGTACAGGGGCAGATGCATGCTCTAGAGTGTGGGGTTCCAGGGTAAGGCTGTAGTTGAGGCGAGGTGTTGAAGTGCAGAAAGTCAGAAACACAGCTGAGATGAGAATTGTTGTTGATTCCTAAGCTAGTGTTTTGTTTGTTTTGCTGTTATTTCAAAATCCAAAGGTTGATATACTAAATACTGATGTAATAATATTTTTTTTGTGATGAATAATACCCCTCTATGATAAAAAGGGGGAGATGATTAACATTAAAGTCAATGTCTATAGAAATTAGAGGAAATACTATTATTAGATAAATCCAAAGACCCCAGCTTCTGGGATAAGAATCTACTCTTTGACAAAAACTGCTGGGAAAACTGGAAGAGTATGGCAGAAACTAGGCATAGATCAAAATCTCACACCATATGCCAAAATGAAATCAAAATGGGTTCACGATTTAGATATAAAGGCTGATACTGTAAGCAAACTGGGAGAGCAAGGAATAGTTAACTTATCAGATTTAAGGAGAACAGAAGTATTCATGACCAAACAAGAGATAGAGAACATTATAAAAAGCAAAATGGATAACTTTGATTACATTAAATTGAAAAGTTTTTGCACAAACAAAGGCAATGCAACCAAGATTAGAGGGAAAGTAGAAAATTGGGAAAGACATTTTACAACCAATCTCTCTGATAAGGGCTTCATTTCTAAAATATATAGAGAATTAAGTCAAATTTATAAGAATACAAGTCATTCCCCAATTGAGAAATGGTCAAAGGATATGAATAGGCAGTTCTCAGATGAAGAAATTAAAGCCATCTCTAGTCATGTGAAAAAATGCTCTAAATCAATATTGATTAGAGAAATGCAAATCAAAACACCTCTGAGATACCACATCACATCTATCAGATTGGCCAAGATGACAAAACAAGAAAATGATAAATATTGGAGAAGATGTTGGAAAATTGGAACACTAATACATTGTTGGTGGAGTTGTGAAATGATCCAACCATTTTGGAGAGCAATTTGGAACTCTGCCCAAAGGGCTATAAAAATGTCCATACCCTTTGACCCACCAATAGCACTTCTAGGGTTATATTCCAAAGAGATCATACAAATGGGAAAAGGACCTATATGTACAAAAATATTTATAGCAGCTCTTTTTGTGGCCAAGAATTGGAAATTGAGAGGATGCCCATCAATTGGGGAATGGCTGAGCAAGTTGTGGTATATGAATGTAATGGAAAACTGTTGCGCTATAAGAAATGATGAACAGGCTGACTTCAGAAAAACTCAGAAAGACTTGTATGGTCTGATGCTGAGTGAAGTAAGCAGAACCAGGAAAATGTTGTACACAATAACAGCCACATTGTGCGATGAGTAATAATGATAAACTTAACCCTTCCCAGCAATACGAGGATCTAAGACATCTCCAGAGGCCTCATGATGGAAAATGCTATCCACATCCAAAGAAAGAACTATGGAGTTTAAATGCAGATTGAAGCATACTATTTGCTGTTTTTTTTCTCTTCTGTTGAACTTTGTTTCCTCTTTCTGGTGGTTCCTCCTATTGGTTCTAATTCATACTTACAACATCACTAATGTGAAAATATGTTTAATAGGGATATATATGTATAGCCTATATCAGATTGTGCATGGTTTTGGAGAGGGTGGTGGGGAGGGAGGGGGAGAAAAATTTTAAACTCAAAAGCATATGGAAGTGATTGTTGATAAATCAAAATAAATTAATTAAAAAAGAAATTAGAGGAAATAAAAGAAATTATACATTTTCTTATCTATATTGATGATTATATAAGTTTGGGTCCAAGGCCTCAAAAATGGTTTGTGGAAAAAAATAGTACTTGGTAATTAAGAATGCCATAGTATGGTACATAGAGAGGGGGCTTTACAGTCAAGAAGAGATGGTTTTAAGTTTCAATCTGATGCATTTTGGCTGGGCAAATCAATCAACCTCATGGTGTCCCAAGCAAATCTCTAAGACTGTAAGTTACAGTGAAGTTGCCAATATGCATCGGTGAAGTTCCTCGTGAAGAGTCCTTATATAAGGACCTAATAAAAACTCCCTGAAGACTCATAGAGGATTATAAGGATAGGAACCATAGAGGCCACCTCAACTGTCCTCCTGCCTTCTACCAAGCTCACACTTAAATTATCTATTTAGAAGTCTGGCCTGTTTGTAAAGTCTTCAGGGAAGTTTCCTTGGGCTCCTTTAATGTTTAAATAACTTGAGCTGTTCAATTGGTCAGAAAAATCCTTCCTCTTGCCTTTTTACTGTGTCCTAATCTCATTTTTCTTAGCAGGGAATGGTAAGATAAATAGAATATCTTTTCTGAATATTTGGGCCTAGAATGATTTGCAAAGGTCTAAGCCTAGTGCTTACTAGTACTATTATCGTTAGAAAACCTGTAGGCTTGTACTCTGTAGGTCTTGATGTTCCATTGTCAGTCTAATTTGTGTGTTAATCATTTCAAAGGCAGCATTGAGAGAGATGTAATAAGTAAAGGCTGAAATAAGTCATGGGCATTAGGCTTTCTGTGTATGGCAACCAAAAACTAAAGAAATAGGCCACAAAAACTGGAAGGGAACCTGAGAAATCATTTAGTTCATGCTCTCTCTCCTTCATTTTACAAATGAGGGAACTGAGGCCCAGATAACAATAGCTGGCATTTATGGGGAGCCTTAAAGTTTGCAAAGAACTTTCTATACCCTACCTCATTCAAGTCTCACAACTGTATATAGGTCTGACTGTATTTTAAAAATAAGGAAACTGAGACCATATAGAAGCTAAAGGACCCTTCCTTCATGTTTGTACGTAAGTGTCAAAGATGGAATTTAAACCAAGATCTCATGACTCCTGATTCCACTACACTAGATTACTTTCTGGATAGGTTATATGACTTGCCAAAGCAACAGAGGATCAGGATTCAAATCCAGATCTTTGGGTTCCAGCCTTATGCTACTTTAAAAAAACAGTAATATTTTTTTCTCCCCCAATTACATGTAAAAATAATTTTTTAACATTTGTTTTTAAAAATTTTGAGTTCTAAATTCTCTACCTTTCTTTCCTCCCCCATCATTGAGAAGGCAAGCAATTTGATATAGGTTGCACGTGTGCAGTCGTGCAAAACATAGACCAAAAAAATAAAGAAAAATAAAGAAAGTTTAAAAAAGCATTCTTTGATCTGCATTCAGACTCCATTAATTCTTTCTTTGGGGATGGATAATATTTTTCATCATAAGTCCTTCAGAACTGGCTCTTGTATTGCTGAGAATAGCTAAGTCATTCACAGCTGATCATCATAAAATATTGTTCCTATATAAACTGTTTTCCTAGTTCTGACCACTTCACTTTGAATTAGTTCATGTAAGTCTTTCCAGGTTTTTCTGAGAGCATCCTGCTCATCATTTCTTATAGTAGCACAATAATATTCCATCACAATTGCATGACATAATGTGGTCAATCATTCCCCAATTGATGGGCGTCTCTCAATTTCCAATTCATTGCCACCACTAAAAGCACTGCCGTTAGTAAACCTCACTACGCTTTAGAGTATACCACAGAGGTTCTAGACACTTCTATAACCACAGCAGTAATTATTATACATGGAACAAAACACTTTATGTCTGAAAGACTCATTGTTAGACTGGACTTTCTGAAATGTTGATAAGATTTGTCATAAGAAGGTCTCTTGTTTCTTAAGTTTTTCTGTTCCATATCTAATGATTGCAATACGAATGACCACTTAGAAGTGCTTTGGGGATGGTTCCCATGTGTTTCCCTCTAAAATACTTTTCTACTGTGTAAACTTACAGCTGTTTGTTTGGCAGCAAAAATAGCTTGCTTTATAATGTTTCATTTTGAGAAAATTCCAAAGGAACAAATAAGTTATAGAAATTGTATTATTGTCATTCAATTCAGTAAGCCCCTAAAGTACTGAGGTAAAGAGGTAGAGAACAACTGAAATGTAAAAATTTGAAGTTGTTATTTGTTTTTGTAGTTCAGGTTTGGTATAAATTTTAATTGTTTCACATAGATCGTGCTTTCTTAAAATAGCTTCAAATTAAAGGTGTTCAGAACATCATCCCAGAACTGGGAAAGCTTCCGTTCTAATGTTACTACATTGGTGCTTTCCCAAGTGACATCAGTCAAGGTACTTGACTAGGCCTTCAGTTGGCCATCTGTAAAACCTATGAGCTAATGAAACAACTGTTTGACTCTTTCGCTTTCCTCCTCTGTGAAATGAAGGAATTGGACCAGATGATTTGTAAGACTGGTTCCAGCTCTGACATTCTGTGATGTGAAGGTTAGAACTATATATATATATACACACATACACATATACTAGTCAACATAAGTTTTAAAAAGGAAAAAAAGTCAGTCATCTCAGGATGTTTATGTCTATGCAATTCCAAATAGCTAGATACTTGGACCTTGAGGTATTGACTTCATTTTTTCCATTTTCAGCTGCTACATACTTTCAGCCTGTTTGATTAGTATTTTGTTACACATCAACAAAATATCCAAACACCCATCAGTATGATTAGATATTAATGGGAAATTTAAATTAACTATTGGATTTACTATAAAAGGAAAGATCTTATTTTGGGCAATTGGATAGAATTCAATTTTCCTAATTTTCAATTTAACCATGTATTGACTTCCCTAAAAATACATACACATCACCACCACCACCACCACCTCCTCAACCACAAAAATAGCTTTATCCAATTCTTTCATGAAAGACTTTAAAGAATATATCAACATGTATATTTAAGATTTAGCTGTATATACGGCTCTTGGGATTGATGGAAAAGAAAGATGAATACATAACACTTAACAATTTCCTAACAAACATATTTTGACTTTCTAAAATGATATTTAGAGATGATGAGAGTAATGAGATTTTAAGTAGTTTAGATGGAGCTTATCATTCACCAGGTTGGGATATATTTTGATGAATCAAATAGAATTATTATTGCCTTTTAGAACTGGAAATTTCTAAATTATTATCTAAATTATTTAAGAGAATACTAGCTGACATGTCATGCTTTAAACTTTGTACCATGCTTTGCGTACATCATCTCATGTGATCCTCAAAACAACTCTATGAAGTAGATGCTGTTATTATTTTACTGCTGAGAAAACTTAGACTGGGAAAGGTTAAACAACCTATTCTTTGTCTTCATTCAGACTGCTGTGTCAGTATTTTCACATTCCTTTCCCCTTGTCCTGACTTCATTTTCCTCTCTCTCCAATATCAACCCAATAGTGACCCATTTCAACTCTACACTGTCCTCTGCTCTAGAATTCGTTGCCCTTTTGTTGTATCACTGTCTCTCTTACCAACATCAACCCTGGCTTTATCTCGACATCTGCCTCCTCTGTTTCTATTTAGGAACAACTGTAGATCCTGCCAATTGGATACATTACAAATTCCTGACATCCAACTTCAGGTAGATGCTCACTACAGCAAAACTGTCCTTTTATTTCTAATTGATTCACCTGCTCACTCCCCATAGAAAATGTTTCAAACCTTCTCATCTCAAATCACCACCATTCCTTCTCCCATTTCTCTCCACGAAGAATCTTGCCTCCTGAGTTACTGAGAAAATTGAGGCAATTTGATGTGGACATCTTGGTCATTTCTCTTCATCTCAACCCTGCCCTTTGATATCATCTGCCACTTTTTTCCTCCTTTCTCTTACTATCTGAAAAAGAGATGGCTGAGACCAACTGCAGCACATGTATGATTGTATCTACTTCCATCAATCAACCAATCGGCCAACAACATGTGCTGAACACAGTTCTAGTCACTGACGATATCAAGTATAAAGAATGAAATAATCCCTACTTTCAATGAGCTTACACTATCGTGTAAGTTCATGGAAATGGGAGGGAGTTGGGAGGACAACATGTATATATTAAGATATATCCAGCATAAATATAAAACAACATGTTCAAAACTGAAATTAATTTTTTTCCAAAACTCATTTTCTAAACTTCTTTATATATGTCAAAGGTACCACCATCCTTCTAGCCTCCTATCTTTCCATTTTCAAAACCTTGGCATTATCCTCAACTCTTCGTTCTCTCTCACCACATATCCAATCCATTGCTGAATCTTGCCGTGTCTACCTTTACTACATCTTTTGTATCTAATTTAGCCCTGTCTCTATTTACGTGGCTATCACTTTAGTTCATGCTCTCAATTAGTTTAGTTCATGCTCATCATCACTCTTACTAGATTATTGCAATAGCTTCAAATATGGTTTCCCTGAATCATCTTTCCCCACTCCCATATATCCTCTCACTCGAGTCAAAGTAACTTACCTTAAGTGCAGATATGACTATGTACTACCTACCCAAGAGGCTTACTTGAATGGCTTTCTATTACCTCTAGCACTAAAAATAAATCTTTCTATTTAGATTTTAAAGGTCTCTACTACCTGACCTCAAACTATGTTTCCTCCCTTCTTGGACACTTTTATCTCTCCCTCACCCTGTGATCCATGCAAACAAACCTTTCCTTTGTTCCCCATGCCTTTATGTACTAGCCCTACCACATGCCTGGAATTCACTTCCTCATTAAGACTGTCTCTTAGAGACTTTTTCTTTCTTTAAGAGGCAGCTCATCTTTTTCATGAAGGCATTCTTGATTCTCTCCCCCTACCCCTCCAAGCTAATGCCCTTCCACCAAAATTACCTTCAATTTCTTGTATTTAACTACTTTTTATGTATTATATTTATTCACTTTATATTTATGCTGGAAGGAGTGGCCAAACTACTCAATTTGCATATGTGTATATACTGGTTGTCTACCCAGTTAAAATTTAAGCTCCTTGCAAATATGCATTGTTTGATTCTTTGTACACAAATCCACAGAGCCTGGAATATAGCAGGAACTTACTGAGATCGACTTTCCCTGGGTCAAATAGCTAGGAGATGTCTGACTTAGGTTTGAATACAGGTCTTCTTGACACCAAGTCTGGGTATTCTAACACTTACCCCATGCTGCCTCTTCACTATGTCATGACATTCATTAGTAGTCTGATGAAGCCTAGTGATCTGTTCTGAGAATGATATTTTTACTTGCATAAAATAAAACATAGAGGATTATGAAAGAAATCAATTATATTAAAATAGTTATCAAGTCAAGTTATCAAATTAAATATCAAAAAAAATGTTGTCAAAGGAAGAATATTCATGAACATCAGGTTAAGATCTGCTGTTGGGAGAATCTCATCATTTACATGTAAAGATATATTGGTTCTGCATGGTGTTGTGGAAAAAGCACTGAACTTAGACCCATATTTTCAAGCTTCATTCTGATACCAAGCTACGTGATATTGGACAAGGAGCTTCAACTGCCTAAATCTGTTTTATTATCTGTAAAAATGTATATAATAGTAATTATACTCCTTACTGACAGGGTTCTTCTGAGAAAAGTAGTTGGTGGGGGGAGGGAACAAGCATTTACTGAGCACCTATTATGTGTCAGGAACTTTCAGTACTTTGCAACTATTATAATATTTGATCCTCAAAGCCACCCTGGGACATGGCTTCTATTATTTCCCCCATTTTACAGCTGAGGAATCTGAGGCAGACAGGTCAGGGTCACACAGCTAATAAGTGTCTCAGGTCATATCTGAACTCAGGTCTTCCTGATTCTAGGCCTAGCCTTATATCTACTGTACCACTTAATTTCTACATTTGTAATTTCTACACTTGTAAACCAAGTATTTGGTGTGAGTTAATATCATCACTCGCCCAAAGGCACATAGCTAATGGTAGAACCTTAGTTAGAACCAACATCTATCCTGATCAAAGCAGCCTCATAGATACTATGTTTGTGGGGTTTTAGTTATTAATTTGTGAAATTTTAGAGCTGCAACTATTGAGATGCAAACTATTTTTATAGATGGGGAAACTGAGGCTCCTAAAATTGTACTTTGTCACCTCGACAAAAAATATTGCTGGAGCTGGGTCTCTAAAATGACACAGACACTGGAGAAAAAAGGGGGGAAAGTTAATCAAAGAAATGTGTTGTACGTAAAAAATACTAAATTTTCTACTATCTCTAAGGATCTTGATTTTTCATGTCTCCTACAGGTGCCTGTTTATGAGTGGGTGATAAGGCATTTAGGCCATACTGCAGTTTTTTTTGGAGGGGGTTATAATATTATTTGAGTAACATGGCATCAATAACTTCAACACTGTATTTAATAATATGGTCCAACAAAATATTTTAACTTAACATTTACTGAATTAGCTTTCAAAATATTGCCTTGCTTTATCTAGAAGTGCTGCTTGTATGTGTAGTAAGTTGAATAAGTTCATAACATGTTCTAATTCTACTAATGTGTGTATGTGTTCATTTTATAAAATAGAAGATTAAAGATATATTTCTCTTTTCTCCTCCTCCCACTCCTTCTACCCATATACTGAAGAGCAGGGATTGCTCTGGGTAATATGTATCTCTCTTTGATTGCTTATTTTCTCTTCCAGTTACTTGGGATGAAAAGGACATGGTTTTTCAGAAGTGGCCTCTCAGTCTATTAGTCAAAACATCAATTGTGACATCCCCCCCGTAATTATTTCCATTAGAGGAAAGAAGTAATGCCTATTTGGTTCTTTTCTGAAGCTGAGAACTCCAGGGATGTTTCTTTCTCCCAGCTTCCATGATCCCAAATTTTTATTTCCTTCAGACAAGCTGGAGGTTACTCTGACAACTGAGTGAAAGAAATACAAAACCTCACATATCTGACATCATTTTTTTCGTGATTTTATTCTTTTTCCTTCCATTCTACTGAAAGGAAGCATAAAGTACAAACTAGAAACAGGCTATTGACCTGCCTTGATATGGAGCACGCAGTTGTGTGAGCTGAAGATTTAAAGGCATTGAAATATGGGCCCTCGATTCTAATGGGGATTTATTTTATTAAACTCTAGTTGGTCTCATTTCACTGCCCAGCTTCAAGAGCAAAAAGACAATAAGGGATTTAAACTTAAGTGATTTTCTGCAGTTAAAATTGTTCTGGTATTTTAAAAAGCTGAATACATTGACATTTGCCAAATGTAAATGCATTTTCCATCAGCTCAGCCAAAAGGAGTTGGATGACTTTGTTAATTCCTCAAAGGAACTACAATTTGCTTCCCTTTCACAAGCTTTAGAAACTGGGGTTCTAGGTCTCTTTCCTACAAAGAGAAGTACCAGTGGAAAGGTACTTTGACTTGATTAAAAGACAGTGGTGTCAATGAAACACCTCAGGCCTTGATGTCAGAGGGAGAAGTAGACAGAAAACTTAAAGGAAGGACAAAGAGAGGACTCTCGACAATCACATCTGGAATACTGTGTTCAGCTTTGGATACCACATTTTAGAAAAGGCATTTATCAGCTGCAGTATGTCTAGAACAAGGTGGCCAGGATGGTGTTGGAACTCAAAGGCATGCCATTCTAACATGCATCAATTCAAGGAACTGAGGATCTTTGAACTGGAAGAGGAAAGACAGCAGTGGGAAGGACGTAGTAGCAGTCTTCAAATATTTTAAGAGTTATTGTGAAGAAGGAAAACTAAACTTCTATTTTACTGTGGAAGGCAAAACTCCATTGGACCAAAGGATCTATAGGTTTCCTTCTAGCTCTAGATATATGATCCTGTGAAGTTATAGGAAAGCATTTTAACTTAGTTTAAAGGAAAAAAATCTTAAGCATTAGAATCCAGAGTGCAGTGGCCTTCTAGATGTAAAGAAGATTCCCTCCTTGGAAATCTTCAAGCAAAGGCAGGTCCATTATTAGTTGGACATATTCAAAGGAAGATTTCTGCTTCAGGTAAGAGCTGGACTATAAAAAAGAAGAGTGATTCTGTTTATAATAGTAGTTATTGTTCAGGAACCAGAAGACCTTTTTCAGAGCTCGCCTGTTATTTCAACCTAGGTTGCAGGTTGACTTGCCTGTAGAGGCTACTTTTTTCCACCTAGACAAAAACTATTTCATATCCAAAAGTGGTCATTTTTGCCAATATGCAGCATTTATTAGCTTTACTGATGAATAAGACAAGATAAAACAAACCTAAAGGCCTTGGCCTAATGATAATCAGTAGTGGCCTCCTTTGTGTGCAAATGACAACCCATAATGATCTTTGTAAAAATATTCCCTGATTATATGTATTGCCTATTTCAAATTTATATTTTTAAGGGAAAGAGAATACCATTTTGTGCCCTGAAGTTATAATAAACCACCCATTAGAAAAACAAATGATTAGAATGACTGTTTTTAGAACTAGTAGAAAGTTTATGAGATAACATAGTTCAGATCTCTATCAGGACATAATAAAGTACCTTTCATGTGGTAGGAAACTACTAAAAGTTTGTTAAATAAATGAGTGAATTATTCTCATTTAACATTTACTTATTTAATGCAGTTCCTCTATTGCAGTCCTACTCTGATGCCTCATCACGATGTGGTTGTGACAGTTCTCAAAGACTATGTCATTGTAATTCAATCTCAAACAGATGTAACTGGGATGGAAAGCTATTGAGTATAGATCTAGTAAGATACTGTATGTGCCATCCAATGGCCAAATTAGATACATTTGGAGAAGCTCATCAGTAGAATAATGAATTATTTGGCCACATCAGCTCTCAAAGGCCAAATAGTAAATTGCAGAAAGGTTGCCATCATTTTTTGGTGAATAGAGTGCCCACACCAATGCAAGTACATTCTTGAAGTAAATAATTTTTCATTACTAGTGAATAAATTATATACTCATTTCAAAAATGAGGCAGCTAATTTTCAAAGTGCTCCAGTTACTGTGATCCAAGAAGACTGAAATAATAATTCATTAGATCATAGATTTAGAACAGAAAGAAGCAGTAGAGGCTATATAGTGTAACTATCAGATTTTTTGAGATGAAGCAATTGACACCCAGAGAGATTAGGGTAGTCATATGGTCACATAGTAATAAGGTAATAAGTTATCCAGTCACATAGTAATGAAGTGATAAGTAGCGTAAGTGAGGATATGTCCCCAGATCATCAAACTCCAAATCTAATGACCTTTCCATTATACCATGCTGATTCTCAGATGGGGAGGGGTCCTAGAAACCTGACACCCTTGTCTCTTATTGTACAAAACACTTTCTTGAAAACATATTTTTTCTTTCCACATGCTAGGATAAAAAAGGGGCTATATTATACAGAGTTCTAAACAGAATATTTTATATTCGATCCTGGAGGTGTTACGTATCGTCTGGTGTTTTTTTTGAATTGGAGTATGTGTGACTTGATTAAACATGTGATTAAGAAAGATCAGTCTGACAGCTTGTTGGAAGATGAAGGGAAAAAATTGAGGAGGGAGACCAAACAGCAGTCCAGGCATGAGGTAATATAGGGCTAGACCAGGATGGTGGCAGGATCACAGGAGATGGGACATATATGAGAATTTTTGTGAAAGTAAAATGGACAGGATGTGGTAAAATATTGGATATCAGAGGTGAAAGAGTGAAGAATCAAGGATAACACCTAGTTATGAGCCCGGAGAACTGGGAGGATGGTGGTACACTCAACCATAATAAGGGGATTGGGAAGAGTGGAGGGTTTTGGGGAAAAATTATCACTTTAGTTTGGAAATTTTGAGCTTAAAAAGTCTATGAGACATCCAGTTCAAGGTTTCCAATTGTCAGGAGACATCAGGAGAGAGGTTAGGGCTGGGCAAATAGATTTTTGAATTCTCTGTATAGTGATGAATATTGGAATACCAAAAACTGATGAGATCACCAGATGAAATGGCACATAGAGAGAAGGGCGTTCAAGACATAGCCTTGGGGGATACTCAGAGTTAGCAGACATGACTCGGGAGAAGATCCAGCAAAAGTGACTAAGAAGCACCAGACCAGGAAAAGGTAAATTAGATGATATAAGTGTCACAAAAACCTAGAGAACAGAGAGTGTGAAGGGAAAGAGGGATCAGCAAGATCAAAAGCTACAGAGACCTCCAGAAGGATGAAGAGTGAGAAAAGAGAATTCCTTTTGACAATAAAGACATCATTGGTAACTTGGAGGGAAGCAATTTCAGTTGAATGAAGAGGCTAAAAGCAAGACTGCAGAGAGTTATGAAAAGAATAAGAGGAAAGCAAGTGGAGACACTGATTGTAGATGACTTTCTCAAGGAATTTAGCAACAAAAGAGAGGAGAAATGTGGAACAGTAGTTCATAGGGATGCATAGATCCAGTGAACATTTATTGAAGTTGGAGGATACATGGACATCTATTTAGGCAATAGGGATGCATCCAGTAACCGAGAAGAGATTGAAAATTAGTGAGAATGGGGATGATAGAGGGGGCAAACTGCTAGGGAAGACAAGGTAGAAAGAGATCACTTGTACATGGGGACTGTGGTATTCCAGGACTGTTCATGTAAAATGAACAGTAGCTGTTAGACAGGAAGGCACATCTAAATGTTACTGTTGTACCAAATTGGACACTCATTTCTACTCCAGTGTGATGTACTAATAAGAGTGCCAATAGACTTGGAATCCAAAGTCTTGGGATCTTGGTTCTGATATTTACTAGCTATGCATGATTCGGTTTCAGTTTTATTACTTGCAAAATTGGGATAACAATACTTACGCTGCTGTGAGGAAAGACCTTTGTAATCTCAGAGGTGTCAGGTTCATTATGAGCTATTATTCAACAGGTAAGTTAAATTGCTTGTACTTCTTGATATTTAAGAAGTTGGAAAGAGTGTATTTTTATTTGAGATGTATTATTATTCTGTAATTGAGAGGAATATTTTGACTTTCTAGAAATTAACTATCTTCCTTTCAGTCATGTTAATAAAGCACAAATTAAAATTTCACATATTCTATAGTCCAAAACATATACAACTATCACCCTCTCTACCAAAAAGCAAGCAAGAAAACATACAACCCACCCCTTTTCCAAACATTCTTATTTTTGGTCACAGCACCAAAATCCTTCTCATCACGTGAGTTTACATGGCGTTGCAGTCACTGTCACCTTACCAGATTTCCCCACATCCAATCGATTGAGAAGTTTTGTCTATTCTTCATCTATAATATCTCTTGTGTCTATACTCTTCCCTCCACTTACTCTATCTATATTGTACCAATAGTCTTCCCTCTATAACCACCAACCTAATTACTGACTAAGGGAAACAGACAAGCCAAGAGTGACTCTAACCTTGCAAATCTGGGTCATCGGCAAGAGCCCCCTTGCAGCTGTGAAACTAGCTAATACGTAGGCACTGAAATAAACATTCTATTATTGGAATAGCCACCTAAATGATTTCTGCCTCAGATCTCTTCCATTATTTGCCACTTGTCCTTCCATGCCATGTAACTACTCAAAAAACTATGGATTCTCTTTAACATCTAGGATCAAATTCCAATTTTTCTGTTTGGACTTTTCCCACCTTCCCAGCCTCCTTTCACATTATGCTACACATTTTATAGTCCAATTAAATTGTTAGCTCCTGGAAGGCAGGTCTCTTTTATCTCCTTTTGTATCCCCAGCACTTAGCACAGTGCCTGGAACATAGTAGAGGCTTAATAAAGATTGATTGATTGGACGCTGTAAGTCTAGCCTTCTTTCATGTCCTTGCATAAGACATCCTAGGTTTTATCTCTGTACCTTAAGCACTGGCTGTCCCATATGTCTGGTGCACATTCCTTCCTTACTTGTGCCTCTATTAAAATCTTGTTTCTGCCAATACTCAGTTCAAATACCGCCTCTCAGATAAAACCTATCTGGATCCCTTAAGGTGCTAGTGCCTTTCCCCCATCAAATTATCTTGTATTTATTCATGTACCAAACATGTTGTATCACCTGATAGAATGGAAGCTGCTTGATGGTTGGGACTGTTTCTTTTTGGTCTATGAATGCCTAGAACCTAACATAACTCCTGGGACATAGTAGGTACTTAAAAATGCCTTTTGATTTGATGTTTGACTTTAGGTAGATTTTGTCCAAATAGCCATCAAAAGTTACAAAAGACAGATGACCAGTAGTTTTCCCCAATGAAACTAATGTAACTTTATTCTTCTCAAATCCTTGTCATTGCCTTCTGTTCATAAGACTAAAGTATCATAGTTTTAGAAGTACAAGAAATCTCAAAGGTTATCTAGTCCAATGCCTTCATTTGCTAGACAAGGAGGTCCGAAGAAGGGAAATGATCTGCCCAGGGCTGAACAGGCAGTTGATAGCAGAGCCAAGATTCAAGTCCAGGTCTTTTGTCTCTATATACTTTTGTGATAGGACCAGAATGCTCCTTTTTCTGTGCTATTACTTTCCCCCCAGATGTCAATAGTGCTATCCCTGGGACTTGATTGGTCCCAGCCTATTTAGGCAGCTTCCTGGTCACCTAAGAGCATAAAAATTTCTACTGCAAAAGTGGGCCACTCTGACTGGGTGGGTTTCTCAAGACTGTGTGAGACACCATGCCTTGCAATGCAGACTGGATATGAACAGTAGCAAAACAACTGAACAACAAAATCATATTATAGCTTTTTTTTAGCATTATTTTCATATGATTAATAGCTTGAATTTCTTCCTTTGAAAACTGCCTGATTGTCCTTTGACCATTTCCATTTTGAAGAGTAGCTCACAGTGTTATACATATGAATCTGTTCCTTATATATCTTGGCTATGAGGTCTTTATGAGATAAACTTGATACAGATTTTTTTTAGTTATCTGCTACCTTAATTTTAACTGCGTTAGTTTCATTTGTACAAAAAACCTTTTAATATAATTCAAGTGATCTGTTTTATCTTCTGTAATCTTTTCTATTCTATGTTTTATTATGCACTTTTCCCTTATCCACACATCTGAAAGATAATTTATTTCTTGCTTTTCTAATTTGCTTATGGTGCCACTTTTATGTCTAGCTTCTGTATCCATTTGAAGATTATCTTGTTATGTGGTGTGAGGTTTTGTCTATACCTAATTTCTACCAAATAGTTTTCCAGTTTCCCCAATAGTTTTTCTCAAACAGTAAGTCCTTCTCCCAGTAACTGGGATCTTGGGTTTATCAAATACTATGCCAATGTGTTCATTTTATTCTATATGTTGTAAACTTAATCTGTTCCATTGTTTGACCTTGCTTTGGTTGTTTCTTCTGTACCATTTTTAAAAAATGATTATTACTTTGTAGTGTAGTTTGAGATCTGGTACTGGTAGGTCCCTTCACTCACTTTTTTATTACTTCACTTGAGATCCTTTTATTTCTTTATCTGAATTTCTTTATTATTTCCTTAGCTTTATAAAGTAACCCTTTAGTAGCTTGGGTTGTACAGCACTGAATAAATAAGGCAATTTAGACAGTATTGCCATTTTAATTATGTTGACTCAACTTACTCATAAGAAATTAATATTTCTCTAATTATTGAAGTCTGTATTTTTTCAAAGAGTGCTTTTATTTGGATGACTATATGAACCTGGAACATTTAAACTAGTCAAAAAAGATTCAAGGAGTACATCTTAGAGTTCTTTCAGTATTTAAAGGGCTATTTCACGGAAGAGAGATTAGACTGTATTTCTTAGTACCAAGGACAGAGTTATGGGTGTGTGTTATTTAGTGGCAAATTTGATATAAGGAAAATTTTGTTAAACACTCCTTTATTTGAAGTCCTCAAGAAGATGTTAGGAAACTACTCAGGGAATGTTGTAGAGGAGAACTTTGGTGAGGCAATAGTTGAATTAGGTTCTTCCAACTCCGTGAAGTATTTATGAACATCCAGAGACTATTATCTAAAAGATAATAAATCTCTTCTTATATGTTTGCTACCTGTCAGATTCTAATGGCCAGAGACTCAAAGAATTTTAAGTTTCATATTGGCAAGGGAGCTCAGGGTTTACCTAGTCCACTCCCTGTCCTCTTTCAATATATGTTGACAATATCCCAACAAATGGTCACATAGACTTTGTTTAAACTCCTTCATTGAAATGATCCTCAGTACTTCATGAGGCATCCTATTTGATTTTCTGGCAGTTTTCATTGTCAACTCATAAAATAATTAACACTTGTATAGTAGTTTTAGATTATAAAATATTTTACAGGCTTTTCTTACTTTATCCTTAAAACAACCCTATGTATTTGGTTAGGACTGAGATTGAGGCTGGTTCTGTGATAATAATGGTATAAGTCAGAGGTTCCCGAACTTATTTGACCTACCACTCCTTTTTTTAAAAAAAAAATTACTCAGCATCCTTTTGGAAATCTACTTTCTTTAATCCTTTAACTTTTTAAAAAAAAATTGCATGATTTCAAAAATATAGAATTTTTTTAAAAAAATGACACACCTTAAATTTAATAATTTATTGTAAATTTATGGATTGTTTTTCCTGCATTGAAATTTTGATGATTCAATATTGCATCATGTAATCGTGTAGTACTGTATTGTAAACAAGTCATTACATGCACGTATTCCTGCTGATGCATGCTGGCCTTCCTGATAACACACAACAAGCTTGTCTGCCAACACTTGCTTGTTAAGACCTGTTGACCACTGATAGGTTATAACTTGCATTTTGTGTGTTTATTTGGAAAATAATGTAATCACTTGACTTTAACTCTGTTATACAACAGATGAAACATGTATGAAAGATTTTTCAAAATTTTCTTATCTTTTCTTTCCTTATGCTTCCACTCCCCCCTCATCTTTATTCAATGCCCCCCAATTGTACCCGAAGCTAATACCACCCTGCCTGGACTGTTCCAGTGTCCTACTTTGGGAACCTCTGGATAGGTAGTCCTGAGGGCAAAATCTCCCTGTAACAATAAAGGTCAGAAATTTTTTTCTGTAACTTATAGTCTTCAAGAATCACATTGAGCCCTGAGGTTAAATGACTCTCAGAATCCCCAGTATGTGTCAGAAGGGAGACTTCAAATCTAGCTGTCTATCCACTATGCAGTGTTGCCTCTTATGAATTAGCTAATGCATTTTTTTCTCCCTTTCCCTCTGCTTTAGAAATGATGTAACTAAGACTTTTAGAGATTAAGTGACTTAAAGGCCATTAATAGCTAGTAAATGACAGAATAAGAAATTGAATCCAGGTCTTCTGACTCCAAATTCAGTATTCTTTTCATCATAACACTTTGCCTTTTTCCCTTATAGTGAACTGAGATAGGTTTTCCTGTGACTTTTATTCATCTGCCCTACTTCTGCTTTCTGGAATCCCACAGATTAAGTCTAGCGCTTCTCCCAGATGAAGCCTCTCAAAATAAAGACAAATTATGCTCTGAGTCATCTCTTTTCTTGGCTAAACATCTCTAATACATTCAATCAATCTTCATGTGGTCTGGTTTTTATGCCCATCACCATGCTGATTCTCCTCCTCTGGACATGCATAATTGTGTCAATATTTCTTGTAAAATGCAATGCTTAGAACTAAATGCAATCTTCTAGTTGTTGGCTAACTTCCAGTAAAGAGAATTGATTATAAGGGGGCATTTTAGGAATCCTCCATCACCACTACTTGCCTTGCTCTGCAAACCATTGTTGTTCAGTCATTTAGCCATATCTAACACTTCGTGACCCTGTGGACCATAGCACATCAATACTGTCCATGGGATTTTCTTGGCAAAGATGCTGCAGTGGATTGTCATTCCCTTCTCCAGTGATTAAGGCGAATAGAGGTTAAGTGACTTGCCTAGGATGACACAATAAGTGTCTGAGGCTGATTTGAACTCTGGTCTTCCTGATTCTAGGCTCAGAGCTCTATCCACTTAGCCATCTAGCTGCCTCTCTGCAAACTACACTTTTATGAATGAAACTCAAGATCATGTTAGAGTAATTTTAGAATCAGTTGTCTTTGTGCAGGTAGATCATCAACTGGTTAGAATACATATTCAAATGAACATCAAATTAGTGGATAGTATGAAGATAAGAAGAAGTCACAGTTCCAAGGCAACTTGTTTATACATAGAGTAGTGAACACCACTATGGATTGGGAGTCAGGATGACTGTTTTCAAATCCATCCGTGAATTCTAGCTACATGATAATAGATAGTTGATTTAATTCTCTGAGCCTCAGTTTCCTCATCTCTAAAATGGTGATAATGATACTATTTACTTCACAAGGTTGTTATGGGGTTCAAATGAGATAAGTATATGTAAAACACTTTGCAAAAATTGATAGTATACATAAATGAATTATTACTATTAATAAATAGGCTGATTCACTAAATGGGAAATGGATAAATGTAAATATATTGTTTCTGGTGATAGCTATTATTTAGAAATATTTTTCTGTAACAATGTTGCCACAGTGAAGGGGCCAAAATAGCCCAGCAATTGCATCGACCAGTAAATGTTTGAGATCCTTACCAAATGGAGAGATATAAGCTCTAAGACTGACAAAATAATTTACAAAATGCCACAGAGGACAATTTCTGAATATTACAATCAGTACCATTTCACAAATTATTTTCTGAAAGCAGTTAAGGGAAATTTTGCACATGGAAATCTTTTTTGTAACCTCCAATTATACTACATCATTCATTGATAAAATTGGAAGCAGGACAAAAGAGAAAATGAAACATTCACCAACATTTTTACAATAACCTGTGCTCATTGCTGGTGACAATGGAACTGCAAAGTTTGGATTCTGAACACCTCTGTTTCTGATACGCTATAAAAGGAAGGGTAAATGACTCTTGATCAACTGAGAGGGTAGAACAAATGCTAAATGTGCAGTAAGAATACCTGGGTTTGCATCTTAGCTCTGCCACTTACCAACAGCATGACCTAGAGCAATTGGCTTAAGCTTACTGAGATAAAGTTTTTTTTGCAGAATGAGGGAAATTGGACAAGACGACATCAAAAGTTATTCCCAATTCTATATCTATAAACTATCTATGATCCTGGAAGAATCACTGAATGAGTTATTATAGAAACAGGTGTGTATATGGTATGTGTGTGTGTATGTGCATGTGTAATGTTCAGTGTTGGAAGCTCATCTCTGTCCTTTTCTCAACTCCCTTCTGCTCTTTTCAATATATTTAAAATGATTAAAATTAAAATGATTTCACTGATGATCTTTTCTTTCATGTGAATGCACTCTGTATTCATTTCCCCTCACAATTCTCCACCACCCTAAAATAAAAGTTTTTTTCTTTATAACAAAAAATGTATATTTAAGCCCAGTAAATTCATAAATTGAATATATCCACAGCTGAATAGCTCATCCTGCACTGTTAAGACAATCACCTTTCTGCTAAGAGGTTAGAGGCATACTTTGTCATTTGTCTTCTAGAAGTAGTATTACATTAATCAGTTTAGAAGTTATTTTCTATTGTATCATTGTCATATTTTCTCATTCTGCTTAATTAATTCTACATTAATTCATACTTCTTCCATGGCTTCTCTGATCATCCCTTTCATAAGCTATCATGGTGTAATAATATTCCATCTCATTTATATTAATCCATCTCATTAATATTCCATCTCATTTTTCCCATTCCCTGACTGTTGGGCACCCACTTTGTTTCTAGTTCATTGCTACAACATAAAATGTTGCTATAAGTACTTAAAAAATATGTATCACTCAGTCTTTGACCTTTGAGGTTTATACCTAGGAATGGTATCCCTGGTTCAAGGTTTTGTGAATTTTTTGATGTACTTTTCTAAAAAGCCCATGTTTGCAACACCAATATTCTTTTTCTTTATGTTACATGATTATGAATCATGAGACACCAGAATCTAAAAAAGCAACCTGAAGGTGAATAAATGGGCACTTACAAAAGGTCCACAAAGGATATGACTAAGGTATAGCATATCACGAATGTCGATGTGTTCACTAGAAATGGCATAAAAGTAAACATTAAGAAGAGATATGTTGGCCAAGGAGATGAAACAGTCACATACTGAGAATAAGGACTAATAAAGACCAAGCACATCCATATTTATAGTCACATGATCTTAATAAAACACATGGTGTGTTGGATATTTTCTCTATAAAGTATTTTTGGAATGGTATGGACAAGATATAGAAGTGAAACGAGATGGATGGACTGGCCCAATTTTTGTCTTCTATATAAAAATCTCATCTTTTGCCTCCATACCTTTGCACATTCTGCCCTCTATGCTTAGAATATATACTCTAGGTTCCTCCTTCCCTTGGAAGCACGAGGTCTCTTGGAGGCTCAGTTCCAGTACCATCTCCTTCAAGATGCTTTTCTTGATTCCTTCAATTGTTAGTTGACTTTTCCAAATTATTTTGTATTTAGAGGCAACTTGGTGGCATAGTGGCTAGAGTGCTGGACTTAGAATCAGGAAGACCTTAGTTCATATCCTGACTCAGACACTGAACTGTATGATCCTGGGCAAGTCATTTAATTCATTTCAGCCTCAGTTCTGTAAAATGGAAATAACAATATCTACCTTAACACAGTTGTTGTGAGAATCAAATGAGATAATAGGTATAAAGTACCTTACAAATCTTAAAACACCATCCAAAATATTAACTCTTATTATTAACCATAACTATTATTTAATTTGTTTATTACCTTTATCTACTCATCTCTGGACATTTTGCAACCTCCTAGTAGAATGTAGCTCTTTGGAGATAGAGACCATAGCATCGAGTTTTTGTACCCCACCCCCACTGTCTAGTACATTGTAGGCACTTAGTAAATGGATGTTGATTAATTGATTATAGCATGCGCTTGTGGATGGAGTACCTGTATCTCTGAGAACATGTTTCACAGTAGCATACAATTTACTCATAAGCTTGCAGTGAGGTAAGAGCAGTTAGTGTAGCCACATAAGTGAAATCACACATCCACTGAAGTAGGTTACAAGAATATCATGAGAAATGTTGGAGAATAACCTGTTACATATATTCTGCGTAACTATAGGTATTTTGCATTGTAGTCTATTCTATTGAGTATTGGTTTTCTGTACTTTGGCAATGTCAGTAATTCTGAGCTATGCTCATCCTTGACTAATATGACAAAGTCCACTAACTGGAAAGATTTTCCAAGTTGCCATTGGATGACTGACCTTCCCAGGATGTTAGCTATGTCTTAACCATAGGCATGTTCGGAGCATGGTCCAGGTGTGCCAGCACACCTGGACACAGTTGCTTCATGTATTATACTCATGAAGATTCTAACTATACTCAAACCTTTTTAGCTTGTTATATGTAAAATTTACATTTAGCAAAATTGGAAAATAAAATAACAAATGTGAATTATACAAAGGTCAGTTCTGGTTTTTTATGATTATTATTCTTGTCCTAGATGGCAACAATGTTGGGAACTCCCCCCACATGTATAACAGGTATGACAATTCATCTGTAACTTACAGACTTTGTTAGTCACTTGGAGCATTAAGAGGTTAAATGACCTGCCACTGGTTACACAATCTGAGTCAGGGGTAGGACTTTAACCCAGGCATCCCTGAATCAAAGACTGGCCCCAATCCACAATTCTATGTCGGAATACAGAACAATGCTAAATTTCAAACAATAAAGTTTGGCAAGAAAGAGCAGTGTTGCTCAAGTATGAATGGGTGACTTTCTAAATTTGAAATTTTTTCTATACAACTTTGAAATCACTGATCACACAATTGTGAGCTGTTACAAGGAAGTAGAACAATTGCAGAGAAGCCATATTATTCAATGTTTTTTTTTTTTCCAGGGTAGGGTGGGGGTGGGAGTGGGTGGTAATGGGCTTTTCCTTCATCATATTATGTGATTCATCTTAGTAACTAGGCAAGAACTTCAGCATTGTATTAAATTCACAAAGTTTGTCAAGGTTGATTAGTCATTATTCTTAGTCTCCTTCTATGGTTTCCTATCCTCTTATTCTCATCAGGCCAAGCTGCAGTTTGGAACATACAAAAGAAGCTATTGTTTTAGTTCTAATGCCTATTCCCTTCATTAAGTTCTTGTGTAAATTGAATGATTCTACAGGTTCTATTTGTGGGGGTTTTAGCCAGCAGGCTAGAATTATTCCTTCAAAGACGACTGGGGTATTTCTGTGGATCCAGTTATACTCAAGCATGTTCTGACTGAAGAGCAGAGCTATTCCTAATCTAGGGCCAATGATGCTTTGACCCAAGGGATACCAAAATTAGAATGATCTAACAAAACGTGTTGACTTTTAGCCTCACAGAAACAACAGAGCCACAGCAAAGAATAATGAGCTGAGATGGGAAGATTTAAGTTGGTAGATTAGTGAATCCAGCCATGTTGTTGTTGTTCACTTGTTTCAGTTTGTCTGACTCTTCTTGGTGCCATTTGGGGTTGTCTTGGCAAAGATATTGGAGTAGTTTGCCATTTTCTTTTCCAGCTCATTTTACAGATGAGGAAACTGAGGCAAACAGGGTTAAGTGACTTGCCCAGGATCACACAACTAGTAAAGTATCTGAGGCTGGATTTGAACTAAGGTCCTGCTGACTCTAGGCCTGCCAAATTATCCACTGAGCCACGGAACTGCCCAAATATGTTTTGCCCAGGTAGAATAGTTTCCAGTTAAGCCTTTGTCACCAGGGATTGGAAGCCACAATGTAGTGTGACTTCCTTTGCATAATTTTAGCTTTTTAAAAATGCTTTGGGAATTACTCTTTTCCTCCTTACGAGAGAGATCAATTTCTCTTTCATCTGGCCATTGTCTAACTGGAAAGATGATTCAAGATTGGGGCAAACCAAGTGTGTCCTCTTTGGTTTCTCTCAATTTCTCCTCTTCACATATCAGTCCTGGAAAGGAAGTCATGTTGTCACATTTGCTACGTGACACTTTTACTATAAATGTCTAAGAAGTAATTTTCCTATAAAATCTAGATGATTAAGTTCCAATAACTTATCATTTCTGCCACTCCTGACTGATGCCTGATTACTTTCTAAATCATTACTTTTGATCAACCCATTTTTCATCAGTTGGAATTCTTAAAATATATATATGTATATACATATATGTATGTGTATATATATATATATGTATGTATATATATATAAAATTGTCTGTCCCCCACCCATGCTCTTACCCCTGAATGGCTGAATAGATTCCTCAAATTTTCCAAAACAAATAAAAAAAAATCATGTTTGGGTAGAAACCAAAGATGGAAACTTGCAACCCAAAGGGGGAATTATTCATAAAATTTAAGTGTCCCTAAATTAGGGCTTATAGTGGAAACAGTTTCACAATTTTAATTATATTGGTCACTCTCCCCAAACTATATAATGAATTACAGTAGTACCTAAGCACCATGAGAAAGCCAAGGACAAAATGTCAGACCTAATAACCACATCAAGAAAGGCCCTCAATATTTTTTGCTAATTGTCTGCTCCCTACTAGGCATATGTTGCGACATGCAGACATGGTCTTCAGCAAAGAACTGGCACATCCCTGTCTTGCTTGCCCCCAGGTAATTGGAGTGGAAATCCAAGGGCTAAATGATTGATTTTTGTTTCTTTTGGTTAACTAAAAATATTAAAACCACCAGTCCTCTTTACACAAAAGCTGAGAGATTAAATACTTCTTTATTTTGTGGTGGACCATTTCCTTCAGTCTCAAATAGAATAGATTTTTTTTTCCAACACAAAGGGATTCTGGGAAACAAGGCAATTGCTTGACACTCATGATTGTGCTAAAGATTATCAATCAATAAAGGATTTATTTTTTTTCCTTGAAGAATGGAGAGTTGCATGGAAGGGAAACAGCTGTTCTAAACATTTGTTAGTTTTTCATCACTCAGGTTAGCTTCAGATAAATACTTTGGGGATGGGGAGGAGAAGTGCAGCATCTACTCTCTTGCCTCTGGTTTGGTCTTTCAGAGAATGTGATCTCCTGATAGAGAAAATCAATAAGCATAGAACAGAATGGTTGGAGATCTGGGATATAAAGAGATTTTAGTTCTAAGGTGAGGTGACTTAACAGTGAAACTTTGAGAAAAATGAAGACTTTATTAATGGTCTTGACTAAAAATCTTTGAAAACAAAAGAAAAAGTTAAGCCTTGGGATCACAGATTTAGAGTTGAAATGAACATTTGAAGTCTTTGAGTCCAACTCCATGATTTTACATGTGAAGAAACTGAAGTTCATAGAAGTTACGTGACTTGTTCAGAGTTACATAGCTTATAAGTGTCTGAGGTAAGTTTGGAACTCAGGACTTAGAAACACCAAGTCCCAAATGCCAATTAAGATTATTGATGGCAGCTTTCTTCCTTTTAACTGAACAAGTGTTTCTCAAGCAACCACTGTAAGATCATATAATAGGTTCTAGAATACCAATACAAAATGAAAACCAGTCCTTTCCCTCAAGGAGCTTATGCTTTATTAAGAGTAGGGGATAGATGCAAATGCTCATGTTTAGTTTATGCATCATAATTGGAAAAATGGGAGCAAGGACTAATAAGGGATCAGAAAAAGCTTCTTAAAAGAGATGGAGCATGAATTATGACTTGAAGAAAGCTATTGATTCAAAGATGCGGAGGTGAGAAGAAAGTACATTCCAGGTATAAGTGACAGTCTGTGCAAAGGTGCAAAGATGAGATATGAAGGTTGCAGAAGACAAATGTCCGCAAGAGATGGCTAATGTTTTCACAAATAGTTGGCTGACTGATAACTTCCTATTAAAAATCCTTTTATTCCTACTCTGTAGCCTAATGAAGTCAGAAACACTTATGCTGCACTAGCAACTGATTGTGAAATTTCCTTTCTTACCATAGCAGAAAGGGAAATGAATCTTGACAGGCTCCAGTAGCCAGGTCAATAGCCAAAGAATAATCATTTTAGATAACATCTAAAAATAAGGAAAGAACGATGAATAGCAGGTCTCTCCTGAAGTGTTTACTTACTCTAATTTGTCTTCCTGAAGTCAAATTCTGGCTGGTATATAGCACTAGCAAATGTCTCAAGTCAAAACTTTTGGCAAAAGTATATCATTTAGTAATCTTAGGGTTGAATTTAGATCTAGAAGGAAATTCAGAGGCCATCTAATCTAAATTCTTCATTTTACATGTGAGGAAACTGAGGCCCATAACTTCTCAGACCACTTCTCCAACTTTGCCTCCCTCATATTGTCAATGTTTCCACCACCGTGGCCTCTCCAACTGATTGGTGTATTCCTTTTCAACTTCCATTTAAGGAAGCACCCATGCCAGCTGGACAAGCTCTCCAGTTCAGCTTCAGTAACTGTCTCATATTAGCATTCCTATAGCCTCAATTTTATGTGTTATCTTCCTCTACTTATATTCTATATAGGCTCCTGATTGCAGGCATTGTCTATCTTTTTATTTGTACTTGTATTTTCAGGCTTAACCCAGTGTCTGGCATGTAGTAAACCTTTAATAAGTGGTCAGTCTAGTTTTCTATTTTTCTTTTCCTTCCTTCCTTTCTTCTTTCCTTCCTTCCCTCCTTCCTTTCTCCCTCCCTCCCTCTCTCCCTTCTTCCTTCCTTCCATCATTTTTCCTTGTTTCCTTTTTTCCTCACTTCCTCCTTTTTCCCTCTTTCCCTCTCTCCATCCCTCCATCCTTCCTTTCTTCCTTCTTTTCTTCTCTCCTTCCCTTCCTTCCTCTTTCTGTCCCTCCTTTCCTCCTTTCCTTCCTTGAATGACTTGTCAGAGATCACATTGTAAGCATTAGAGGCAGTATTCAAATCTAATTACTTTCAACTCCAGAGCCACTTTCTACTGTATAACATTGGGCCTAAAAGTTATCTTAAAAAATATTTAAACAAATCCCCTCACTCGACATATGGGGAAACTGAGACTGAGTGAGGGAGTGATTTCTAATCAACTAATAACTGCCTCCTATATGCCTAAAACTGGGGACAAGGGGTAGGAATGGAGAGAAGTACCCTCTAACCTTACGTTACTCATCTCTGTGGTCACAACACAACTGTAAGTCCCTGATTTTAAGACATAGGATAATTCTAGAGTGGGAAGGGACCAAGGCCATCCATCTAACCCTCTCATATTACATTTGAGGAGGTTGACACTCACAGAGGTAGGAAACTCATGCCTAAGTTTATGCCAGTAGTAAGTAGGTGGCCAGTGGGTAGAACACTGGGCCTGGAATCAGGAAGACTCATCCTTATGCGTTCAAATCTGAATTCAGACACTTTGCCTGTGTGGCCCTGGGCAAGTCACTTAACCTTGTTTGTCTCAGGTCCTCATCTGTAAAAATGAGTTGCAGAAGGAAATAGCAAACCACTCCAGTACCTTTGCCAAGAAAAACCCAAATAGGGTCACAAAGAGTTGGAAACTACTGAAATGACTCAACAACATAACAATAACATAACAACAACAGCACTATAGGCAGGATACTTTGAGAATAAACCGAAAGAAGATGGGTTTAAGAGTCAGGAAATACCTAGCTCTGCACCTCCCCTCCTCCTTGTGCTCTCAACTAGGCCAGCTGCTTTTCATTACATTCATTAATAAAACTAAGGGAGAGGCGCCTACTGTAGAAGAAGGATAAAAAACAGTTGAATATTACATTTAGAGTGACATATTTTAAGTCCTTGAGACCTTGATGGTTTCACAGTTGCTAATTTCTTAATTTGTCCTCCCCTTAAACTCTTAAATCCCATGATTTACTTGACCCTTCTATAAATTATGAGACCTAGAAGAGAATTTAAAGCTCCTCTAATCACAAGGGAAGCTAGGTGGCACAGTGGATGGCATTTTGGACCTGGAGCCAGGAGGACTTGAGTTCATATCTAACCTGTCACTTATTAGTGACAGTAAGTGAATCATTTGACCCCTATCTGTTTCAGTTTCCTTATCTGTAAAATGAGGACAAATAATAGTACCTTCCTTCCATAGTTGTTAAAATAAGATAAAATTATATATATATATATATGTATGTATGTATGTATGTAAGAAAAATATATAGACAAATATATGTATGTGAGAGTATATATATATACACACATATATATGTGTATGTATGTATATGTGTGTGTGTATATATATATATTTTTTAAATTTTTTGGAGAGATCTAGGTAGTGTAGCAGACAGAGTGTTAAACTTGAAGTCAGGAAGACCTGAGTTTGAATGTGGACTCTGACACTCCTTAGCTATGTGATCCCAAGCAAGTTGCTTAACCTACCTCAGTCTCCTTATCTGTAAAATGGAGAGATAAAATAACATTTACCTCACAGGGTTATTATGAACATCAAATGAGTTAACATATGCAAAGCTCTTTGCAGACCTTAAAAATACTATGTAAATGCTAGTGTTATTATTATTACTCTTACTAATAAATATCAATTTAAAAGATGGGAGTAGAGACCCAGAGAAGTGATGATTGATCTCTTTGTGAGTGGCAAAGTCTGGATTTGAAGCAGTTTGTTTGACTGCAAATCCAACTGGACTTTTTTCTTTATCACATTATCTTTAAGTAGCTTCCTTTCTTTAGTTATAATTTGTATTTTCAGCACAAACCTCTTTATGATCTGGTAATCATTACCAGATTGAGAGGAGCAAATCGTTACCAAAGGTCGGAGTTAGACTAGACACCCAGTGCAGAAGTAAGTCTTAGTCACAGTGCACACAAGCAGTGAAATAGGTGCATTTGTAATGTGTTTTGATCAGTTGTTTTTCAGTCATGTCCAACTCTCTGTGATCCCATTTGAGGTTTTCTTGGCCAAGATACTGGAGTGGTTTGCCATTTCCTTCTCCTGCTCATTTTACAGATGAGGAAACTGAGACAAACAGGCTGAAATGACTTGCCCAGGGTCACACAGCTAGTAAGTGTCTGGGGCCAGATTTCAACTCAGAAAGATGAATTTTCCTATCTCCAGGCCTGGTACTTTAACCACTGCGCCACCTAGCTTCCCTGTGTGTAATGCAGTATGGAACAAATAAGATCACATATAAACCACTTTGCAAACCTTTAGATTCTATGTGAATGCTGGTTGTTTATGTTCATTGCGAAACAAATGACTTGGTGAAGATTAGAGAAAACTTTGGCAGAGACATTCCTTGACACTCAAATGTCTGTTCACTGTTGTGTTGGCAGAAACTATCAAATGAATAGGTTACAATAGGGACAATTAACTGAAGTTTAGCAGTTGTACTTATGGCAACATCAAATGGAATCTGACACTAAATATGTTAGCTTGGGCAGTTCACTTAGACCACAGGTCTTAGTTTCCTAATCTCTAAGGTGTGGAGGCTACAGTAGTAGTAGGTCCCTTACAACACTAGATCAATAATACTAGAAGAGAGGGAGGAAGGGAGGGAGGAAGAGAAAAAGGGACGGAGAGACAGAGAGAGACAGACAGACAGACACACACACACAGAATATGAATGAGAATAAAGTAATGAAATGTGAGAGCAACTTATCAGACCTGAATGAACCACAAATAATGGGATGACTCTTCAATACAGAAGAATTTACAATTCAGGTAGCATTTTCATTCATGACTCCTTGAAGTCAACTTACTTTGTAAAACTCAAGCTATCATGCTATATCACTCTTCTTTTTTATAGCCAGACTCCTAAAAATACCCATCTACGCTAAGTGCCTCTACTTTTTCTTCACTTATTTCTCAACCCATTGCAATGTGGTGTTTGACATCATCACTCAATTCAAACTGTTCTCTCCAAAGTTATCAATGGTCTCAAAATTGGAAATATGGTAGTTTTCTTACAATTGTCCTCTTTCCACATGTCTGCTGTATTCGATACTCTTGAAAGCTAGACTTGCCTCAATATTTCCTGTCCTTTGGGTTTTTAATTGCTCACTCTCGGTTTTCCTCCTGCCTGTTCCTTCTCAATCTCCTTTGCTGGCTCATAATGCATATAATACCCCATAACTCTGTATATACTCTAAGAGTCTGTCTTTGACCTTTTATTATCTCTTTATAAAATATTTTTTATTTCACCAGATATTTCCAAATTACACATAAATTTTTTACCAAGATTTTTTTTAAAATTTTGAGTTCAAAACTCTCTCTTTTCTTCCTGCCCTTTTGCCATCTCTGAGAAGGCAAGCATTTTTATTTCAATTATACATGTGAAGTCGTGTAAAACATATTTAATATTAACCACACTACAAAAGAAAATGAAAAAAATAAACACAGTAAGAAGTATACCTCAATCTACATTCAGAGTTAATCAGTTCACTCTCTGGAGGTGGATAGCAATTTCCATAACGTGTCATTTAGAATTATCTTGGATGATTGTTTTGATATGATTAGTTAAGTCTTTCACAGTCGATCATCCTTATGATATTGTTATTATTGTGTACAATGTTTTCTTGGTTCTACTCAATTCACTTTACATAAATTCTTTCTATGTTTTTCTGCTTAGCATTTCTTATAGCACAATAGTATTCCATCACAATCAAATAACACAACTTGGTCAGCCATTCCCCAACTGATGGGCATTTCCTTAAATTCCAGTTGTTTGCCACCACAAAAAGAATTGCGATAAATATTTTAGTACAAATAGGTCTTTTCCCCTTTCCTTTGATCTCTTTGAGATACAGATCTAGTAGTGGTATTGCTAGATTAAAGGGGGTGCACAATTTTATAACCCTTTGGGCAAAGTTTTAAATTGTTCTCCAGAATGGTTGGATCAGTTCCTAACTCCACCAATAGTACATTAGTGTCCTAATTTTCCCACATTCCCTTCAGTATTTGTCATTTTTCTTTTCTGCCATGTTAGTTAATCTGATAGGTGTGAGAGAGTACCTCAGTTATGTTAATGTGCATTTCTCTAATCAGTAGTCTCACCACATTTTTTCACATGACTTTTAATAGCTTTGATTTCTTCTTCTGAAAACTTCCTGTTCATATCCTTTGACCGTAGATCACCTGGAAATGGCTCTTATTTTTATAAATTGACCCAGTTTCTTACTTATTTGAGTGTCCAATTAATTTTCTTTTCCATTGAGGATTTAATTGTAGTTGTTTTGACTTCGTTGTCTTCTTCTGAGTTTGTGTCCTGATCTTCCCTGTCACCATAGTAGCTTTTTATAGTCAGATTCTTTTTTGTTGTTTTCTTGTTTCCCCACCCTATTTTTTTATTCAAAACTTCATGTTACTGTTGGGCTCTGTTCCTGCCATGGGGGTGGGGGTAGGGATTTTGTCTCAAGGTTCAGGACTTTTCTTCTTGCTGTTTACAGAGTTAGTTCTGGTTGTTTGGAAGTTTTTGCTGCTTTCAAAGAGTTATGATCTGGGGTGATGTGTGGTCACTGCTCCCCAGGTCTGCACTCTGGTTCTTATCCAGGAAGGCCTCCAATCCTTTGGGATTGCAATTTATATTGCTCCTCAGGGCCCCTCCTCTCTTGGGTGTCTGGTCCTGTGTTCAGTGTTAGCACATGGGTGCCCTGTAATCTCTTTCTGACTAGGTGTTATGTCCTCTTACCATTACTGGCTTGAGAACTCCAGAAATTGCTGCTGCATCTATCTCCACCACTTAGTCCCACCACTGATATTTCATTCACCTTGACCATGGGCCAGCCTTCTCCTCCAGGTCACAGATCTCCCTTTTTACCTCTTATATTGTCTAGGGCTGGAAGAATGTCTCACTTTGATCTTTTCTTGGCTTTGACATTCTAAAAATCAATTTGAGGTATTATTTTAAACATGTTTGGCTTGGAATGTTGGGAGAGCTTAGCTGCTTTATTCCACCATTTTCTTTTATCTCTTTATTTGCTTACTTAGTGACCTCCTTAGTACTTATGAATTTAATTATCATTTCTATGTAATTTTGAATCTCTATGCAATATCGTCTTTTCTAAGCTTCGGTCATACAACTCTAATGCCTTTTGGATATTTCAGACTGGATTTCCTGGATGTATATCTCAAATGTAGCGTACCTCAAATTGAGCTCATTGGTTTTTGTTTGTTTGTTTGCACCAAACACACTCCTCTACCCTTTCTGTGATAGCACCACTATACCACAAGTCACCTAGGTTCCCACCCTGAACATTATTCTTGATCCCTTAACTTCCCCTATCCCTTTAAACTAATTAGTTGAAAATCTTGACCTTTGTACCTCCTCAATATCTCTCATACTTATTCTATTCTCTCCAATCACACAGCCATTACTATAGTTCAGTTCTAGAACCTCAACCACCTCTCGCTTAGACAATTGCAATGGTCTCCTAGTTGGTCACTCTGACTCAAGCCTCTCCTTCAACCCATCCTCTATGACAATTGCCAAAGCACTTTTCATAAAGTGCAAGTATAATTATATAACAGCTTCCCTGTGCAATAAACTCTAGTGCCTCCCTGCTATTTCTGGGATCAAATATAATTTTGTTTTTCTCTTTCACTTCTAAAACTTCACACAATATGACCCAGACCTAATGTTCTAACTTGCTTTGTTATATATCAGTTTCCTCCCTGCACTCTATATAACATGAGTTGCTTTCACACCTCGTTAGCTTTAAAGTAAACTCCCAGTTTGGTCTTATTATTAAGTTCAGTTCTGACCTTCTTGCTATTCTTCACAACGAATACTCTCTGTTCCTCTTCAACCCCATGTCAAGAATAGATGCCTATCTGCCTCAGAATTCCTTGTTTTCTTCAAAAGTCCATTTCAATATCACCTTCTGCACAGAGGCTTTGTTGATCCCTCAACCACTTTTTCCCATCCTATCCCGCACCTTAAATTACCCTTTGCTCATTTAAAATTTTTTTTCTATATATGCTTATTTATGTTTTCTTCCCTGATAAAATGTATGCTCTTCAAAGGAACATCTGTCTCACTTCTGCCTTCAGATTCCTATTACACAGAATGGTGATTGGTACAGAGTAGGTGCTTTAAAAGGTTTATTGATTGGTTATATAATATGAGTTATTATTATTAGTAATAAGCATAATAAGGAAAAAAAGATTCACAGAGTCGAACATGTAATTGCATAATGGTTAGAGAAGATCCATGAATGAAACTGGGGCAGAAAAATTAGATGTGACTTAAGGGCATAGAGACTTTGAAAGATATGTTATTGTTCACACTTAGATAAAATAACTTAATACATAACCATTGTGTCAGTGAAGGAGAGGGAAAAGGGAAGGATCTAAGATAATTCAGAGGTTAAGAACTTGAGTGACAGGGAAAGAAATAGTGGTAACCTATACAAAAATAATGAAATTTGACGGGAGTGCAGACTTAGGGCTAAATGTTATTAGTTTTTTACATGATAATTGTGAGGTGAGAGATAATAGCTAAACAAATAATTTTAATAGTTATTTGTATGGAAATGTTAATTGGACCTTTGAAAATGAATGAGATCATCAAGGGAGATGGTATAAAAAGAAAAGTGTCATGGGGGACATCAACATTTTACTATTGGTAAGCCTTGATTTGTATCTTGCCTAGAGGTCATATGTCCATCTGGTAATATTCCTGAATATTGAATAGTTGTTTCCATAAATGATTTAAGCTTTCCATATCTCTTTCATAAAGGTTCTAAGCAAATTTCTTCAATTCATGTGGTCTCTCTCATATCTCCTATCAAATTCATGTTTCTGGTCTGAATTCAAATCAAGCACCCCCCTGTCTCCCTGCCCACCTATTTCAGCAATACAGCTGAAATGATTGGTCCTAAAATCAATGAATGAATGTGCCTTAATCAGTTTCATTAATTTCTTTGTCTTTCTGTTGATAATGCCTTCAACCTTCATGCTAGGATTGTTTCTCTAAAACTTTTTCCATTTCAGATTTATATTTGAAAAAAAAATGTCCATACTCACAAATTGGATAGAGTCTGGACACATGATTTCATATGTATGGGGGAGCTGTCAGATGAGGCAACTACTATTACTGCAGGCTGACATTTTCTCTGTAATTAAGAGAGAGTTGCTAGAGCAGCAGTTCTCAAAGTATGGTACTGAGACCACACTTTTTTGCGAATCTACAAGGTCGAAACTATTTTCATATTAATACTAAGATGTTTTAATTTTTAACATGGTAAATATAATTAAATATAATACAGATTTAAAAAAAACTCTTTGGGTGGGGTCCTCAATAATTTCTAAGAATCTAAAGGTGTTCTGAGACCGAGGGTAAGTGATTTGCCCACTGTCATACAGCTAGTGAATGTGTGAAAGAAATCAGACTTGAATCAAGTCTTCTTGGCTCCGAGGTCAACTCTCATACTCCTATACCATGCCACTACATTAAATAATTAACAATATAATATTCCTTTTATTGCTTATGGTAGAAGCATGGTATCACGTATGCTTTCTCTATTCACTGTTAATTTCTTTAGAAACATATAAATTTTGAAATGGAAGGAATATCATTTCTGTATAAATGTATTACTAAATGGAAAAGAAATAGCTATTTAAAAAGTTCATGTTTTAACAGTAATTTAAACATAAATATCTATCTTCTTTCTTAGACCAAAAAAGGTGATGATTGCCTTTATACGAGCATTTTTATTTTATGTTATTTATGCCTTTTGCATTTTATACTACAGGTATTTCCTGACATACCCCCTCCCATCCCTAATGTTTCTATTTACATTGAACTTCTCTTGTAGCAAAGAAAAAACAAAAATGAGAGCCACTAACGACGAAACCTGTCTCATAGTGTCGTTGTGAGGATCAAATGACATAATATTTGTAAAGTAGTTAGCACAGTGCTTGGCACATAGTAGGTCCTTAAAACATGCTTTTCCTTTCTACTTTATGTTCCTTTCCTTTACAGTCACCACAACTCTCTCCTGAAGGGAAAGAAAAATGCTTACTCTTTTGTTGTCTCAACATTGCAATTAATCTGAGTTGAGCTGTTTTTGAGAATTGTGAAAACTGAGAATTTATATTTTAAATACTTTGACATCAATCCCCAGAGGAGAGTTCAAAGTATTTTGCTATATGCCAATTTATATACTAAAAATTGCTTATAGTAACAGCTGCCATTTAGGATTTGGAAAGGTTTTTATGCTGAGATTTCATTGTAGGGGATGAATAATTTTATATATAAATATATATGTATATATATGTACGTGTGTGTGTGTATGTGTGTGTGTGTGTGTGTGTGTGTGTGTTCAATTCTGCTGGTAAACTGTAGTTTTTTTTTTCGTTCTAGGAAAAGTATACAACTTAACTCATTGTCAGTCGATATACCCTTTAAGCTGCACAGGTGCCTGGGTACACAGACTCACAGTGACTCTCAACTGTTGTCCTGTGGCTAAAATTTCCTTTTAAAAATCCTACTGTTTCTGAGTCATTCTTTATTTGGTTGATTTTGCTTTCCTTTCCAGATGATCTATATATCCTAATTGATAGATTAACTGCTGTTGAATTGGTCCAGTTAGTTCATGGGATCTTGGCTGATCATTTAGCCTCCTTAGGAATAGAGTAGGTGACCTTATTTTCAAGTGGATGGGAAGCCATGAGTGATCACTTTACTATCAATCAACCAATAAATAAACATTTATTAAGGCTTACTATTTGTAAGTGTGCTAAGAGCCAGGGCTACAAAAAGAGGCAAAAGATAGTCCTTGTTCTCTAGGAGCTTATATTCTAATCAGGGAGACAGCATGCAAAGAAATATATATATATATATATACACACACACACACACACACACACACACACACACACACACACACACACACA
>NW_020954598.1:15614270-15754246 GCF_900497805.2 Vombatus ursinus
ACACACACACACACACACACACACACACACACACACACACACACACATATATGTAAAGCAATCTATATTTTATTTCCTATTCATCCCATATATATATATATTTACTTCCTATTCATCCCATATATATATAAAGCAATCTATATATGGGATGAATAGGAAATAAGTAACAGAGGAAAGGCACTGGAATTAAGACGCATTGAAGAAGGCTGCCTATAGAATGTAGGATTTTAGCTGGAATTTAAAGAAAGTCAGAGAGGTCAGTAGTCAGAGCAGAGGATGAAGAGAGTTCTAGGAGTCAGAGACAGCCAGAGAAAATGACCAGATCTGAGAGATGGAGTGTCTTGTTGATGGAACAGCTGAGAGGGCAGTCACTGGCTTAAAGAGTATTTTTTGGAGATTAAGATATGAAAAGACGCATAAAATAGGAGGGGGTTAAGTTATGGATGGCTTTGAATGCCAAACAAATAATTTTGTATTAGCCTCTGGAAGCAATAAGAAGCCTCTAGAGTGACAAGATTAGACCTGCACTTTATGAAAATTACTTTACTGGCCAAATGCAAGATGAATTACAATAGGGAGAGACCTGAAGCAGGCTATGGCAGTAATTCAAGCATGAAGTGCTGAGTGGGCCTTCAGTAGAATGTCAGTGTCAGAGGAGAGAAGGGAGCATATTCGAGAGATTTTGCAAAGGTGAAACCAACAGACCCTGGCAACAGCTTGAATATGGGTGGGGGAGAAAGATATTGAGGAATCCAAGATAACTTCTAGATTGTGAGCCTGGGGACTGGAAAGATGATGTTGCCCTCTACAGTAATAAGGAAGGTAGGAGGAGGGACTTAACAAGAAAGATAATATAATTTTGGACATTTTGAGTTTAAGATGTCTACTGGACCTCCAGCTTGAGATTTCTGAAAGCAAGTTGGAGATTGGAGGTCAGCAGAGAGATTGGGACAAGACAGGAAGATTTCAGAATCATCAGCATAGATATGGTAATGAAATCCATGGGAGCTGATTGGATCGCCAACTGAAGTAGTATAGAAGGAGAAGAGAAGTGGGCCTATGACAGAACCCTGAGGCACACCTGTTGTTGAGGGTATGATCTGGAGAAAGATCCAGCAAATGAGACAGAACGAGCACTTAGATACATGGTAGGAGAACTAGGAGAGTTTTCCAGAAAACCTAGAGAGAAGAGAGCATCAAGGAAGAAAGAGTCATTGACCGTGCCAAAGGCTGATGAGATGTATAGGAGAGTGAGGATTAAGAAAAGGTTATTGGATTTGGCAGCTAAGAAATCACCAATAACTTTGGGGAGAGCAGTTCTGGTGCAATAGTAAGGTTGGAAGCTAGATTGTAAGGGGTTAAGAAGAGAGTAAAAGGGGAGGAAGTGTAGTCACCTATTTATTGTAAATGAACTTTTCAATAAGATTAGCTACTAAAATCATCTACCAGCAGAAATCTGAAGTTACCTGAGACAGACTCAAAACCCTACATGAAAGTGGTGAAGGTGACATCATCATCAGGGAACAAAAGAAAAAAAAAGAAACAAACCATGTAAACATTCTGATGAACTTGTTAACAGATGTCAGCACTGCAGAGTGAATAATTCACTTGAGGGAAACTCTGTTCATTTGCAAAAAGAAAATTTTTATGATCTGATGTGGAATAAGACATCTTCCATTTGTTTGTGAAATTAAATCTAGACAATATTTATAGCCAATGGATTTCTTACAAGGACAGACAAGAAAAACTTCTCAAAATGTGAAACAATTGTCTTTGTTGTACTAAATTTTATTGTACCATTCAATTAATAAAAATACATAGATTTTCAATTTTATTGGAAATGAGTATATACATATACATGTATGGACATATATGTACATGTGTATATTGTAAAAGAATTTTAAAGTGATGTGTAATCATCAGGTCACATAATATTTCTTTCTACTCAGAGTTGTAACAAATCTGCATGGTTATTAAAAACTGTTAGAATATTGATGTCAGCTTTGCCTTAATACATGTTCAGACTATCATACTTGTCAGAGTTAAGACTTTATCAGAGAAGAATGAATAAGTCTCAATTACCTATATGAGAGAAATGATGGATTTCCTCCTTCAATTAGCATTCAGGTTGTATAATAATTAAAAAAGACTTAAAGGAGAACTGTTTGGTTCATATTTTTTAAATTGTATTTATTTTATTTTTAATTTATAAAATAAAACAAGCATTTCCATAACATAGTAGAACAATAAAAAGATGATTGCACATGAAACTACAAATCCATTATATACAACTTGCTATTCCTTTTAAATGTATAATTAAGTTATCATGCAAATTTCTTTTTTTCCTTTTTTTCTCCCCACCCTAGAGATGGCTACCATTAGATACAAATATGTGTGTGTATGTATAAATCATTCTATAATACTTCTATTTATAAATTCTTTCTCTGGATGTCACCACAAAGAAAGCTATAAATATTTTAGAATATATAGGTTCTTTTCCTTTTCCCTTAATCATCTTTGGAAATAGACCAAGTAGTGATATTGCTGGGTTAAAGGATATAGGCAGTTTAATAACTCTTTGGGCATAATTCCAGATTGATCTCCAAAATGATTAGATCTGTTCACAGTTCCAACAACGGTGAACTAGTGTCCTAGTTTTTCTAAATCCCCTTCAATATTTGTTGTTTTCCCCTTCAATCATTTTAGCTGATCTTATCGATGTAAAATGATATTTTGAAGTTGTTTTTATTTCCATTTCTCTCATCAGCAATGATTTAAAGCACTTTTTCATATGATTATAAATTGTTTTGATTTCTTCATTGGAAAACTGCCTGTTCATATCCTTTGGCCACTTATCAATTGGGGAATGACTTGTATTCTTGTAGATTTTACAAAGTTCTTTACATATTTGAGACATGAGACCTTTACCTGAGAAACTGTCAATAAAAATTTCCCCTAATTTTCTGCTTTCCTTTTCATCTTGACTACATTTGTTTTATTTGTACAAAACTTTTAAAAATTTAATGTAATTGAAATAATGCATTTTACACCTCACTTTATCTCTTGTTTACTCATAAATTATTCACCAGTCCATAAGTCTGACAAGTAATATGTTCTATGTTCTTCAAATTTTCTTCTAATATCTTTCTTTATATTTAGGTCATGTATCTATTTTGACCTTATTTTGGAAAATAGTATAATATATTGGTCTATGCTCAATTTTTGCCTTACTACTTTCCATTTTTCCCAATTTGTTTTTACCAAATAATGAATTCTTATAACCAAAACTTAAGTATTTTATTCCTGTGAAATACAAGGTTACGATATTTATTTGCTGCTGTAAATTGTGTCAACTCTGTTCCATGGTTCATATCATTATAATATTCAATGAAAGAACAGGCCACAGGAAATGTATGGCTGGTACTATGCTGAATATGGTATACATGTAGAAATTTTTAGCTTAACATAAAGATATTAATCTGCTCATTTAAAACTCATGACATGTCTGCTATGACATTTAACTATTATTAAAAGATGGCCTAAGGCTCTTATGATCTCAGATTTCTCTGGATGTTTTATGGTGAGATATATTTACCTACCTTTCAATGCTTTAGTATGATCTTTTAAATACTTCAGGGAATTTTTAACCTGTCTTTATCACATGTAATGAAAATGACAACAAGAGCCTCAGTGAATTTGTTTTTCATGCGTGCCATGGTATGGGTTTTCCTTTACACATCTCTCCAGAATTGTTGCCCTTTTGGTAAGTGAAAGTGATTCAGTAAAGATTTGTACTACTGACCTGAAAAGTATGTAAACATCTGTCAGAATGACCCACTGAAGATGGACCATTGCAGATTTTTGGTCAGGCTTGGTTCTTTTCTAATAATCACAGTGGCCATATGCAAAGAGAAGAATTTCAATTGAAACAAAATGAACATACACGATCTTTTTCCATTCCTAGCATGTGTAAAATTATGAAGATCTTTCATTGTCATAGCTGTAAATACCTTCATCATCATCATCATCATCATCAACAACAACAACATCATTGTATCTATTCTTGAATGTTTCCTTTAAAAGAATGATTGTTTCTGGCTCAGGACCATAAACATCAAGTGTGAAAACTTGCTAATGAATGACAACCTTGTCTAGAGGCATTTTCCCAGTTTTCCAATTTTATGTTTCATAAAATTACTTCTAAAATTTTTTTCATTTTAAGTCAAGTTAATTTTCCATTGAAGATCAATGGAAGATCATTGAAGAGAACATAAAATAGAATAAAATAAATAGAATAAAATAGAATTCTGTAGTGTTATCTGCTCTCTGATTCCTTGTATTTATTTCCTGGGAAAGGGGAAGAACCTGTTATAGTATGAATTTTCTCTAAGGGGAGACAAAATATGTGTGTGTATATATACACACAAAAATATCATGCCAGATGAAACCTCATGATTTCATTTTTTTAAAAAAAATCTTATTTTCAATATGTTTTTTTACATCACCTTCATTTCCAAAAATATCATTACCTATTCCCATACTTAATATGCCAACCTTTATAACAAAGAGTGTATGTGGGAAGGAGCAATTTATACAAACAAAAACAAAAACAAAGCTTTATGTTATACATAGTATGCCAGGCCTCTAGTTGCCTCTCTTCCATAAAGCAAGGGAAAGTGGTATTCTTTGGGCTAAAGCTTGGACTTTTTAACTATAGGCATACCTCAAAGATGTTATGAGTTTGGTTCCAGACTACCACAATAAAGCAAATATTGCAATAAAGTGAGTCACATGAGTTTTTTGGTTTTCTGGTGCATATAAAAGTTATGTTTACACTATACTGTAGTCTATTAAGAGGGCAATAGTATTATGTCTAAAAAAAACCCCACAATATATACACCTTAATAAAAATACTTTATTGGTAAAAAATGCTATCATCTGATCCTTCAGTGAATTGTAAACTTTTTGCTGATGGGAGGTTTTGCCTCGATATTGACAGCTGCTGACTGATCAGAGTGGTGGTTGTTGAAAGTTGAGGTGGTTGTGGCAACTTCTAAAATAAGACAATAATGAAGTTTGCTTTATCAATTAATTCTTTCTTTCTCTTGAAAAGGTCATTATAGGGTTATTAAATGGCCTGATTTCAACACTGTTGTGTCTCAAGGAATAGGGAAGCCCAAGTCAGAATACATACAACATTTATCATGTTCACTTTCTTATATGGGCACAGTTTGTGGTGCCTGAAAATGATTACAATAATCATCTCAATAGATGTAGAAAAAGCCTTTCATAAAACACAATACTATTTTATTCTAAAAATCCTACAAGAATTAGGAATAAAGGGATCTTTTTAATATCACAAAAAGCATTTATCTAAAGCTGAAAGTAAGCATCATATGGAATGGAAATAAACCAAAACTATTCTAAAATCCTATTCCAAATAACTACAAAATACATTAAATACCTTGGCATTGACTGACTGAAGCACAGAAAAGATTTGGATTGATTCAATTGCAAAGTACTTCTTAAAGAAATAAAGAGCCAACTAACAGCTAGAAAAATATCCAGTGCTCTTGGCTAGGCCATGCCAATATAATAAAAATGACAGTACTGCCAAAATTAATTTGCATTTTAATGCTATCCCAATCACATTACCAAGGAGATACTCTGTAGAACTTGGTAAAATAATAAAATTAATGTAGAAAAACAAAAGATCCAGAATATTAAGTGATTAAAACAAGTAGGAATGAAAGGACCATAGAACTTCCAGACCTCAGACTATATCTAAAGCATCAGTCATCAAAACCATCTGGTAATTAGTTTTAAAAAATAGATCAATAGAACAGACTAGACAAGGGAGAATCATAAACAATTGAGATATATACATATATATGTACATACAATACACATGAGTATGTATGTAATATATATAAGTATGTTTTTTACATAAACATTATATACAAAATATGTGTATAACATATACACATATGTATGTTTATATATAATGATTAATCATATTAAAATTAAAATATCCCAAACTATATGATCTCAATAGATGCAGAAAAAGCCTTTCATGGAGTGTTGTTGTTCAGTTGTATCCAACTTTTTATGACCCTTTTTCTGTGTATTTTTTTTTTTTGGCAAAGATATTAGAGTGGTTTTCCATTTCCTGCTCCAGCTCATTTTATAGTTGAGGAAACTGAGGCAAATAGAGTTAAGTGACTTGCCCAGAATCACACAGCTAGTGATTATCTCAGGCCAGATTTGAACTCAGGAAGGCGAGTCTTTCTGATTCCAGGCTGTCACTCTATCCAATGCACTTCCTAGCTGCCCTTCACAAAGTAAAATGCTATTTTACACCAATAATCCTACAAAGAATAGGCATAATGGGATCTTTTAAAACATCACTTTAATACTATTTTTGAAAATATTTTAGAATTCTGCAAATAATATGACTAAAATGTCCATAGCTTTTAAACTAAAGATTCCATTACTGGACTTTTACTGAAAACCATCAATAAAAAGAAAATCCCCCTATACTCCAAAATATTTATAACAATATTTTTGGTGATTTTTAAGGATTGAAAACAAAGTAGATGCCCCTCAACTGGGGAATGATTAAGCAAATAGTAGCACATGAATACAGTGAGATATTACTCTGCTATAAGAAATGCTGTGTGAATTCAGAGAAGCATTGAAAAATCTATGTGAATTGATGGAGAGTAAAATAAGCAGAGCCAAAAAAAAAATACACAGTGACTACAATAATGCAAATAAAAAGAACAACTATACAGCAAAAAAAAAAGTGAATGTAACAAAATTATAAAGACCAAGTGGGACTCACACAAAGAGATATGAGAAGAAACCCCTAACCACTCCTTTATGAAGGTGTTACACATTGCATATTTTCAGACTCTTTCAATGTAGTGATAAGTTGTGCTGACTTTTTTCAATCTTTAAAACTAGTTTTTATATGGGATGGCTTTCTACAAGGGGTAAGGAGAGGGAGAAAGATTCTTGGGATAATTATGATGTTGTAAGAAATAGGAAATATCAATAAAAACATTAAAAAATATGTGAAGACATGGTCACTTCAAGAAGGTGTGTTTTTTTTTAAATTAAAGAAACATTTTCTATTTCCTGTTTGGATGGAAGACAAGTTAGAGGAATGCTGGTTTGGACTTTGAACTTTCTCCAGATTTAACCTACAGCAGGTTTTGCCCATAGTTAACCTGTTTGTATCATTGTTATGAGATTGGGACAACCTTTAGGGTTTGTGGCTTCTTTTTACTTTGGATTCATTGCTTATTTAAAGACTCCAAAAATGCACCACCAGATCCCCAATAATTCTTGAACTTCCATTTTTATCCCAAGTGAGCAATTTCAAGAGTTGGCTATTTAATAAAGGCACTGTGGTATTGGTTGTCACTGTTAAGAAACATGAAATTTTTCATTACTTTTCAAAGTTACCAACAGCTTCTCGAAATATGAATGAAACCACAAATATCTGCTTTGCTTCTCCCTAACCACTTTTAAAAGTGAAATTTCACTCAAGGACCTTAAGGACTGGCAGCAAATTCTACACTAGGACTTTCAGGGTGTTTTCTTCTGCCAGTATCACTCAGATGGATCAGAGAGGGGAAACTTTGCAAGAATCTGAAGGTACACTGTGATCATCTCTTTCATTAAGGGAAAAAAAACAAACAAATAACAACAAAAAAAAATCATTGTCCAGGCAAGAAACACAGAAACTGAAAGTTATACATAGCACAGAATTCTATGTGCTCTGATTCACTTAAAAATGTGTTTTTTTTTTTAAGGACAGTCTTCTCTGAAGGAAGGAAAAGGAAAGGAAGGGGAAAAAAACAAAGAAGGAAAACCACTCTGTACAATTTCCAAATAGATGAAGTATTCCAATGCAACAGTGATGACTCAAGAACAGAGATAATTATGTTTAAGAGCAATCATATACATAAATGTATTAATATATGACTTTAATATTGTAAATAATATATGCATGTGCATACTCATATGTAATTTATATAACATTATCATTTATTCTAGTTCTTTAACTTATTTGAAACCAAAGCCTTTGGAGAAGATACACCTAGAAAAAGAAGGGTTTTTTTTTATTCTTTTATTTGCTTCATTACTTTTTTCCTATCAGAGTACTCTAAATTGTACTTTCTGATTTGTGGGCTATACCTTTATTTGTTCTTTCTTTATTCTTTCTGTGTGCCTTATGGGTTTAATGATAACATGATCCACCTTTGCTTTTATGTATTTGTTGTTGAATGGAGGTAGAGAAAAATCACAAAATGGTGCTGACTGGATCCATTGTAAATTTATGCTACATAACCTCAGCAAGGCCTTCATTGAAGCAAGGCTATCCTTTTCACACCCCTCTAAATGATATTGTATCCCACCCACCAAAATGGCTATTCCAAATCTTTTCATACTCCCTCAATCCTTGTGTGTGACTTCCTCCTCATAACTAAGGGTTTTGCCTTATACTTCACTCAAAAAAAAAAAAAAAGAGAGAGTGAGGCCATTTATGAGAGCTTACTTTTCTATCCACCTTCTCTTCATTATATATCACAGATATCTTCCCATGACTGTCCCCTCCGTTCTTGTCTCATAAGAAAAGATGGCCCTTCTTCTTGACCAAATAAATTCCTAAATGTTTACCCTTAAACTCATTCCTTTCCATATTCTCCAGCAGATCGACCCTTTATGATAACCAATCATACATTTCACTCTCTTTCTTTCCAGTGGTTGCCTCATTACTGCCTTAAAACATGTCTATATTCTCCTATCTTAAAACAATGACAAAGACAAACAAATGCACCACCCCTCGCTTCATCAGTCCATCATCAGTAACTATGTCTTTTATCTCTCCTCTGCTTTATGGCTCAATTCCTGGAGAAGGCTGTCTACAACTGGCGCCATTTGCTGAAAGTTCACTCTTTTCTAACCCTTCTCATCTCTTATCATCGAGATTCCCTCCTCTACTAGTCCCCTCTTTGATGGACATTTTCTTAGCTTTCAATTCTTTGTTATAACAGAAAGGATAATATCTGTTTATCTGTCTAGCCTTTTTATGTATGTGTCCTCTTCTTATTTCTTAGATCTCTTTAGGGTATAGGTTTAATAATGATATTTCTGGATCAAATGTACACTCTTTCATGAATTTGGGGGAACAAGTCTGGTCCAATACATAGCCTGTTTTTCACCATGGTATGCCATCACTTACCAACAAACTTGGCTCCTTTGTAGGGGCAGAAATGCCTAGCTGTAGGTCTCATTTCCCCAGCTGGTCAAACTAATGGCTGGTGATGAATACTGATCAGTCAGGAATTGGCTACCCTTTTCTGGTTCCTTTGGTAGTTATGGTACTGGGTATTCTCCTCCCCCACATCCACCTTCCTTATATTTCTGACAAATGAAATTATTTCATTCGTTTTTCTACTTTGAGTTTGGAAGAAAATGTCTTCAGCTTGCTCCTTCCTGCTAAGCTTCAGAGATAAGATTTCTCAGGCTTATGGGGGGAAAGAGGGAGCTATTTTATATGACATGTTAACAATATATTTCATGGATTGGATATGATATTCATATATCAACTGGAAAACATATCACTCACAAAGCATGCCTATAAATTAATGTAATTCTAATTAACAAAAGACAAACATGGTAGAAATATCTGTGGTATAATCAAGGAATAGAATGAATTCTAATAATAGGTTAGATTCCAGAAGAAGGAATCTGAGCTATGGAGAATCCCTGTGTCATTAGCTCAAGTAAGGATCAAACTTAGAAGTAGACTTCTTGTACAGTGCTTCTGCCAACCAATGGAAGGCTTCATTCTATTGATCACAATAAATGTTTTATGTGATTAATTGATTATTGTGTTGACATTTGAGACATGACAAATCACCTAACCCAACCAAATTTCTATTTATTTTTCACTTTTATTATATAGATTAAGCCCTGGCATGGGATCTGATGTGGTATTTGCAACCAGCTTCTATTTCTCTGTGTTGGTTCATTCATCTCAATTTTTCATCACATTGACATTTTTTTTTCACAGTGGTAAGGTAACCATGACCATGTAGCTACAACTCAATCTCTCAGAGACATGGAGTAATGCTGTGGAGTAGGAGACATCCTACTTCTACTCATTCCTCTAATTCCTGAGCCCTCATTGATGTGCTTCAGATTTACACAATATCAGTCACAATAGCACTATGACTCTTACTTATGGAAATGTATTAAATGATATAGTAAAGCAGAACTAATCATAACATTTACTGAAAAAAGAGAAGAACAAGAATAATAAAAAAAATTGAGTCCAATAATAAGCCCACATCACACTCTTCCACTAATGCACACAATTCCCATAAGGGATAATGAGCACGTACTTACAGAAAAGGGAAATACATGTGTAGAGAAAATCATATGACCAGAGAAATTCACAACTCTAGATTGTAAGCCTTGATGTACTTAGAGAACAGTCTCTACCATGTATCACCTGCTGGTGATAATACTTCTCTTTTATCTTCTCCTCCATTGGACCTCACAGCTCTCTGAACGAAAATGTTTCCCTGATTCTTTTGGGCTGCTGAACCAATATTGGGTTCTTCTTACCTGTAGATACTCTCCACAGGGTACTGAGAGAGTTTTAAATTTCAGTGATAAGCAGGTCCCTTAAACCACATTACTGTCATACTCCTCAGATCTGCTTTTTTCCTCTGAGGAGTTTCTCAAGCAATATATAGCAATAGGGGATTCTATGTTTTTTTTTTTTTTCCAATCAGCTCTCAGCAAAGCCATATCTCTTCCTCTTTTATCTTAGCTCACAGTAAAGCAAATGCAAAGTTCATTTTCCTCTCTTTTTCTCCCTCTCAAAACACAGAAGGCAATAAAGGGAAATGCAGGAAAACACCTGAAAGGTTTCCTTATTCTTGAGTTTTATAGTAGATGCTGCTAGAGAGGTAATAGTATGTTTCAAGAGAGTCAGTTCTCAGCATAGCAATGCATTTCTTCAAATCAGCACAGCTCTCTGCAGGAGACATCTGCAGATCATCCTGCATTCCAGATCATCTCCTTCCACCCTAGTATTTTGCATTCCATAAACAACTTTTCTTGTTGTTGTTTCTTTCTCCCGTGTGTCTTCTTCCAAGATCATCCTGTACTCAGCTTCTTCTATTTCTATTTCATCGGTTGTATCCCACCTCTCTTTTATATCTTTGAATACCTTGAATAAGGACCTCTTCATTAACAGTGACTGATCTCTACCATTGGATGAGAAACATCAACTAAAAAAAACATATTTTTTCCTATTTGGGTTGGACCCCAATGATCCTTATATAGTTATCTGAAAATTCCCCAAATATTTATTTATAATTTCTCACTTATTACCTTCAAGATTTTGAGAACAAATATAAATGTACTAGTGGACCACAAAACCCTGCACTCATTTTAAACTTTCAGTTCTCTTCCTTCAAATAGGTTCTCTCTGTATACATGTATCTAAGGGGCAGTTTGCTCTCAAGTCTTTAAGAAAGCTGATATCTCTTCTCAAGAATTTTCAACTGAGAACTTGGGTTTCTTCTCAAGATGATTTTAGTAGTGTTTCTTACACAAATATACACATTTTCCCATCCCTTTTCTGTAACCAAAAAATGCCCACATGTAAAAGGAGCAGAGCCACATGCTTATCTTTAAAAGTGGAAGAATTCAGAAGATCGTGGGATTTGAAAATGGCTTTTACCCATTTGTAGACTGGCAAAGAGATAATTCCAAGAATGGGATTAGGATTTTAAAGCTAGAACCTTGAAAATATCATGTGACTGACAAGACTTGATTATGTGACCAACATGCTTCATAATATGATGGGCACAAGTCCTCATTTGGCAAGCATGCTGTGTCATGAGGGACACACCTCATCATGTGATATACATGTCACATCACACAACAGAACACGTGGAACACACCACATGTCACACAATAATCATGTTACATCATGTGTCAATATACCTCATCATGCAATGGAAGGCAACATGGTATGATTAAGTGCACCTGACTAAATATTGTATGACTAAGCATAGCACTGATGAATACATCATGTTGATATTCATTGGAAGGTCAAATAGTGAGGCTGAAGCTTAAATATTTTGGCCACATAATGAGAAGACAGGTTTCATCAAAAAAGACCCTGATGTTGGGAAAGATTGAAGGCAAAAGGAAAAGAAGATGGAAGAGGATAAGATGGATAGACAGTGTCATGGAAACAATAAACATGAACTTGTACAGCCTTCAAGAGATAGTGGAGGACAGAAAGATTCAGTGTACTATATCTATGGGGTCACAAAGAGGCAGATGTAACTGGACAATAGAACAACAACAATAATGGTGTACCTAATCTATCCCACTGATCCACCACTCTATTTCTTAGCCAGTCCCAGATTGTTTTGATGATTTGCACCTTGTAATATACTTTCAAATCTGAAACTGCTAGGCTGCCTTCCTTCATATTTTTTTTCATTGATTCCCTTGATATTCTTAAAATTTTATTCTTCCGGATGGATTTTATTACAATTTTTTCACCTTTATAAAATAATTCTTTGGTAGTTTGATTGGTATATCACTGAACAAATAAATTAACTGTTGGGCAAGATATATTTTTATTACCAATTGAATATGTGTGTATATATATACATGTATACATACACATATACATGCACACACAAACATACATACATCTCTTTTTTTATAATTTAGATGTGAATGAGGTTTAAGAATTGCCACCCCTCTCCACCATTTCCTCCTTCAATGTAAAAGCTCTTCCTTGTACACCTCTTTGATGTGAAATAATTTCTTTATACTTTCTCTCCCTTCCCATTCTCCCAGGGATTCCCTCTTTCTCATCAATCCTTCCATTTTTTTGACATCTTCCCAACATAATTGAGTCATTCCTATCTGACTAGGTAGAATACTTCTAACTGACCCTAATAAAGACAATATTCTTAGAAGTTACATGTATCATCTTCCCTTATAAAAAAATAAACAGTTTAACCTTATTGACTCCCTTATGATTTCTATTTCTCATGTCTCTTTTTATGCTTTTCTTGAACTTTGTATTTGAAAGTCAAATTTTCTATTCAGTTCTAGTCTTTTCATCAGGAATGCTTGAAAGTTCTCTAATTAAATGTCTATTATTTTTTCTTTTGAAAGATTATGTTCAGTTTTGCTGGTTATGTTATTCTTAGATGTAATTCCAGATCTTTTGATTTCTAGAATATCATATTCCAAGCCTTCCACTCCTTTCACATGGTAGCTGCTAAATCTTATGTGATTATGACTATGGTTCCATGGTATTTGAATGATTACTTTCTGGCTACTTACAGTATTTTCTCTTTAATCTGGGAGCCCTGGAATTTGGTCATAATATTTCTGGGAGTTTTTATTTTGGGATCTCTTTCAAGTGGTGATTAGCAGATTCTTTCAATTTTTATTTTACCTTTTGGTTTTAGGATATCAGGGTAGTTTTCATAAATGATTTCTTGAAATATGATGTTAGACTCTTTCTCTGACCATGGCTTTCATGTAGTTCTATAAATCTTAAGATGAGCCTTAGGAAGAATCATTCATCTTCCCTCTATTTTCCAACTCAGTTTCTTTTTCCTAATGAGGTATTTCAAATATTCTTCTATTTTTTTCATTATTTTGACTTTGATTTTTTTCCCCTTGATGTCTCATGGAGTTATTAGATTCCACTAGCCCAATTCTAATTTTTAAGGAATTATTTTCTTCAATGAGACCTTGTACCTCTTTCCATTTGGCCAATTCTGTTTTTTAAATTTTTCTTGCTTCTTTTACCATGTTGTTAGTTGTCTTTTCATAATTTTCTTTCTTTGCTCTCATTTCTTTAGTTTTCCCTCTAACATCCTTGCTTGATTTTAAAAATCATTTTGAGCTCTTCCTGAAATTCTTGTTGGGCTTTTTTCAATTCACACTATTTTTACTTTGAGGCTTTGCTTATAGCCATTTTTACTTTATCATCTTCTTCTGAGTTTGTGTCTTGATCTTCCCTTTCACCATAGTAACTTCTTATGGTCAAGTTCTTTTATGTTGTTGTTTGCTCATTTTTCCACACTATTTGATTTTGAACTTTATGTTAAAGTTGAGCTATTTTTCTGGCATGGGGGTGGGGCACAGTCTCAAGCTTCAGGATTTTTTGCACTTCTATTTTCAGATCTAGTTGTTGATGTTTGGAAGTTTTTGATGCTTCCAAGTTATTGTGATCTGGGGAGAGAAGCAGTCACCTCTCTCTTAGTCTGCACTCTGGTCCTTGCACTGGATGTGCCCCTAATCTCTTTGGATTCTAATCAATGCTGTTCCTTAGGGTCCCGGATTCCTTGGGAACAGAAGTAATATTGCTGTCGGGGAGCCTTGCTCCCTTGATGCCAGAAATGATACTCTTCCTCTCTGTCCCTCATCTGTTGTGACCAGAAGTAATACTGCTCCTCAAGGCTCCCACTCCAATCTTGACTGAAAGTGCTCCTGTCTGCTCTTGAATTATGACCCAAAAGTGGATATAGGCAATGAATTTTCCAAACAGTGTCTGGTCTTGCATCCAAGTGCTAACAGAGAGGTCCCCTGTAATCTCTTTCTGACCAGTTGCCAGATCCTCTTACTGTCTCTGGCTTGAGACTTCTTGAAGCCGCTGCTCCTTCTGATGCCACAACCTAGGCCCACCACGGGTATTTCATATATGCGGGCTCCAGGCCAGTCTTCACCCTCGCATCACAGATCTTTTTTCCACCTCCTTTGTTGTCTTGGGCTGGAAGAATGTTTCTTTTTATTTATTTTTGGCTCTGCCACTCCAGAATATTATTTGAGGCCTTCTTTTAAAGATTTTTGGAAGTGGATGTTGGGAGAGCTTGACTGAGTGCTTCTGGGGTGGGGAACCTGCAGCCTCGAGGTCATATGTGACCCTTTAGGTCCTCAAGTGCAGTCCTTTGACTGAACTGGTTTAGATTCAAAAGTCAAAGGGCCGCATTTGAGGACCTAGAGAGTCACCTTTGGCCTTGAGAACACCGGTTCCCCATCCCTGGACACTATGCTGCCATCTTGATTACACCCTTGTAAGCAACAAAAAACTTCCTATTTTCTATAAAAAATATTGCTATCCTTCTAATCTCCTGGATCGGGGAAGGGCATATATATATTGAAATATTCTACAATTAATTATGTCAGATCCTTAGCTGTGCAGGACCAATTGAGAGGAGAATTTGGGATACTATCAGTAGATGGTATAACTTATGGATATTTAAGAATATTTATTTAATTTAGCAAGTAGAACAAATGTTCTAATTGTACGTCCATTAATTCCCATTGCAAAGAACTGTTGCCCAACAACTCTTTTCCTTCCCAAGTTATCTGGTTATTCTGTGATCAAGCTCAATAACTAGTGTGACAATGTAAATCCAAACTCACATATTTTATAGATGTGTTTATTCATAAATAGAATTTTAGTTATTTGAACAAAGCAGTTATGCTAGATACTTCATGTATAATTCTTTCATAGTCTGTAACTTAGAATCTGGAAGTATGTTTTCACCATATAGAGACATCTATTTACCAAAATGTTCTTTTGCTCCATAAAATGCCCTGCCCCCACCCCTCTTCCCCCCTCTCCCCTCAGTGGAAAGATAGGAATAAAATGGTACCACAAGAAGATTTTTAAACTAAAGTGTAATATAGCATGTCCTAGATAAACATATCCTTTTAAAGGATAATATATTCTTCACCTGTTGTCCCTAATCATATCCTTTTAAATTGGAGCTTCATTGATTAGTTTTCTAACTTTCATGATGAACGTCTTATTTTTATTCCAATGAAAGGCTCATCTTAAGGAAATTTCGGGAGAATAAAGTAAACCAATCAAAAGGGTTGATATAGTCTCAAAAGAAAATTTCAATCTAAGACTCTACCCCTTACAATTTCATTTACTAGAATTTTTGATTGAATGAAAGACATCTTTGTTTCATAGTGTGTGCTCTAGGTTAAGTTAAATTTGTAAATTATTCCTTGAGAATATTTGAAAATCAAAGGAAACTTTCAAGGTGTACTATTAATAGAATACAAAGTAATGGATTTAAGAGGGGAAGGCAGGAAAATGAAAAATAGTGAGATCTTATTTTTGTGACACAGCTGATGGAGCTACCATAGATAACTGCTCCTATTTTGGTTCTGGCAGTTTTGAATTCCCTTAGTGGTTTCAAATGGATATGGAATTACTCCTTCATTTCCTGCCTTCAGATGTATTCTGTTATCATAACTGCTGAACGCCACTCCCAAGGTGACTACATTTTCTGTACTTGACAGTTGGTTTACTTAGCTCTTCATTCGCATAGTGAACTTACTCCTTACATCTGTATCTCTCAGCTAACAAAAACATTGATTTTTGTTGAAATTTTTTCCTTAATATCTTTTTCCAGCTGTCATTGTCAATGGCTTCCTTAGTTCTCTGCTAGTGTAATGACTTCCTTAATGCAAGAAAAAGGTCCCCTCAACATACACAAGTCCTCTTGAAATCTCACAAAACTATTTTTTGCCCTACAAAGTTTTAAGTTTTTAATACACCTTCTGGTTCATGCTGAGCCCGAATCTCAAACTTGCAGCCCTGGAATTACAGTATCATAAAACTTAGGAGGTGACCTCTTTGTGGGTTTAAGTGCTGGTATGAGAAACTAGGCCTCACTGTGAAAGCCAATGATAAATCTTCTCCTGGCAGGGATTTCAGCAGGATAACTGACTTAGGTAATGCCATAAATCTATTGAATGGTTGAACTGGGAATAAAACTAAGATTTTCTAACAGTGATTTTATACACACACATGCACACATACATACACATATATGCACATATCTATATACGTATATGTATATACACAACCACATGTAAACATATACCTTGATAACATTTTTCAATATAATTGGTTTCTTTTGTGATTTTATGTATTTTATTTGCATTTAAAAATATTCTGAGCCAGGGACACATTGGTATTACCTGCATTCCAAAGAGGTTCATGACACAAATAAAGATAAAATTCCCTGATTTAAATCCAAAAAAGGCAGCGTGCATGATGTAGTGGACAAACAGCAAACATTTATATAAGGCATTTATTATGTGCCAGGCACTTTGCTAAACACTGAGGATACAAAAACATAAAAAAATTACAGTCCCTGCATCAAGGATCTTTCATTCTAATAGGGGAAGACTACAAACAGAAAGGGGAGCTGAAAAGCAAGAAGAAAGGGGGCTTAAGAGTAAAGTCTGGCCAATCAGTGATGACTAGTATTGACCTTCCCCAAAATGGAAGGGAAGAATTTACCAATGAGAGATGCTTTCCACAGGAGAAGAATGAGGAGGGAGGCTGAAAGCATATTTGCATAGTCCAGGGAATAAGGAATGGATGGACAGAGATCTGACCTTAGAGTCAAGAAGACCTGGGTTCAAGTTCAAGTTCCTCACTTGAGGTAGCAAATCATTGAACCTCTCGGTGTTCCAGGCAATCCTCTAAGATGTAAGTTGCAACAGCGGTGCTAACCAGCAATGTAGACAAAATTCCTCAATGAGAGCTCCCTACGTGAACGAAATCACAGGCCTTGCCCCTATTTAAACAAAAAAGGAAACGATGACTTTCTTCATTGGATTTCTAGTTCCGTGTGTGTGCTTGGGCTGAGTGCTACAATAATATTCCCAAGATGTTAAAAGAACAGAAGGAAGGTCTCCAATATGCTGGATTCATACCTTATGGAGGGTATTCCTAAGGTAATGAATGATTATACAAAGGTTCATAGCTTTGGAGCTTAAAGGGACCTAAGATATCAATAAGTATAAGCCCTTTATTTTACAGATTAGAAAATGGAGCCTGGAAGAACTTAAGTTGCTTATCCAGAGTCACACAACTAGTAAAGGTTTGAAATGAGATTTAAACTCAGGTATTCCTGACTCCCAGTTCAGCTTCCCATCCCCTAGGAAGTCCAGGATAAGAAGGCATGGAAGGGTTGTTTGCATTGTCAAAAGAATACACATATTGAAGAGATCATAGGTCCATTAAAGCACTAAAAATTAATACAGTAGGAGGCAGTAACAGTGTGTACCCACTGGGTCATATTGAGAATACAAGTACTGCTTTAATCAGGGTTAGTCTGGCCCAATGTGAGCTCAAACTTAGTGACCCAGTTATTGCATGAATGTGATGTCTCATTCAAGTGAAAAATTAAACCAGAAGTTCAGTAATGATGGGAAGTTCTAATTTACAACAGAATGGCTTCCTCAAAATGAGACAGCTTGCCTGGATCCAATCAGAACCTTTATTTCTGAGTTGGTTCTTTGTAAAAAAAAAAAGCCAATCCCGGGGGTTGTAAGTGGGGTGGAAATGACAACTGAAACAAATGTGATGTAGTTAATGTGCCAGTTTGTCCAGAGCACAAACTTCTTCTTGGGAATAGTAAGATACTTCAGAAAGTTCATTGGTTATATTAAATTATTAAGATCCCCTTAGTAAGTTAATACAAATGTAGTCCACCCTAGGAGAAATAAATATATAAAAATCTGAAATTAGAAAGAAACATAGTTCCTTTAAATGACAAATTATCCTGAGACACTTAAAATACCACATGATTAAAATGACAACCTTTCAAGGACACATGCTTAATGGTCATTGTCCCCATTAAATATGACTTCCAATCAATTGAAGTTACTAGACATTTTACTAGACTCTAACTTCCTCTAGGGCAGGAATCATTATCATATTTAAATGTCATTCCCCAACCTCCAAAGTGCTCTCTCTATACACTGTAGAAAATGCAGACAGGAAATTCTTGATGAATGAATGATAAAGGTGAATGACTTTCTCCTTGAGGATGTTCATATGTGAGAAAAAATGAATTCATTAAATATCTAAGAATCATTTATACTTCTGAAAGCATTGTTCACTCTGGGAAGTTTTTGCATATTAATTAATATAACTGAGAAGTATCTTAAATGTTTAATTTTTCATTTTGCATTTATACCACTTTGCCTTTTCTTCAAGGAAAGTCCTCAGCAATCAGGTCTAGGGATCCTGCAGCTAGAAATGGGTAGCAGTGTGGGATGGGGTGTTAGCCCTTAAGAGAGTCTGCATGGGTGGGGATTTTCTTTGGACTGAATGCCTACATTGGCAAGCTCAGAGATACGTTGGCCTAATGGAGTAAATTAGTTTATCAATAAGTATTTATAAGTCATAGGCAATGTCTACCCAAAGTCACTTGGCTAAATTTTTCTTTTAAAGGTAATGAATTGTGGGATAATATATTCAGTATCAAAAGACTTTATAGGTCATTTCATCCAACCCATTCATTCTATGGATGAAAAGAACTTTGGTACAGAAATGTTAGGTGATCTGCCCATGGTTACAAAGAAAATAAGTGAAAAATCTGTGATATGAACCCATGGGGTTTTGCCCTATATGACACTTTTAATTTTTCAACTGGTTATATTGGCATATTATAAGTAAAATTATTATTAAAGAAGCTTAAGGTTACTAAAATAATTTTTTCCTGTTTAATATTTCTGATTCTTTTTGTTAAATTTTGTTTTTTGGTAGAATCACATGGAAAGTCACCAGAGATGTTCATGAATAATGCAATCTAGGTCTAGATTTGCTGGTGATTATTTTGTGGAACCTAAAGATGATTCATATATTGATGGAAAGATATGGATCCTACTTTTCCTCAAAATTGCTTAGCATATTCAATTAATGCCATGGAGGTAATGAGCTTTTAGAAAACAATTTGATTCAATGAACATTTATCAAGTGCCTACAAATTACCAGGCACTCTGCTAGATACTGGAAATACAAAGGCAAAATATAAAACAGTCTGCTCTGAAGGCCTATCAAGAGAACAGGATTTATTAAGTATTTATTACGTGCCAGACTCTGTGTTTACAAATCCAGGCAAAAAGAAATACAGTCACTCTGCCATCTTAAAATCAAATGGGAGAAGATACACAAAATAGAGATAGAAATAGGTGTGGTGGAAGGAGCAGAAGGGGTTGTGGGGGATATTGATGGTACCCAATGTGAGGGCATGATGTTGAAGTCTGGAAAGTAAGAAGCACAGCTTATAGAGGAATGAGAGATGGCTGGCCTGAGCCCCTCGCCAAAATGGAGGCCCTCAGAGGAATTCATCAGTGGGAGAAGGGGGCCAGCATAGCATAGGGAAATTACAGGCTGAGGCTGCCAATGAGGCATGATGTTGAAGCTTATATTATACTGAGAAAGAATGCTGTAATTTGTGTGTCCAATTTCATTCTCATTATTTAAATTTTATTTACCATCAAAAATGCACCTGACAGTTAATTCCTTTTCTCTAAAAGTATATATAACGGTTGAATTTCCTGACAGGTAGGCTTATTTATGTAACAATTATCTTTTCAGTTCTACAAAGCACCTTTTCTCATAAATTATTTCATTTAATCCTCACAACAAACCTGTGAATTGAATTCTATAGTTACTCTTTTCCCAGTTTAATAGCTGAGGGAACTGAGGTGTAGAAAGCTGAAACAATTTGTCCATGGTGACACAACTCAAAAGTTTCAGAGATCAGAGATTTGGAACCTGGATTTCTCCTGATTTTAAGTCCAACCTTCTTCCACATACACTGTTGCTTATCATAATCACTACATATAATTATTATGATTGGGTAAAATTTGTTTTAAAATGTGATATTCCTTATTCGAAATCCAAAACTACTTATTGAAATGATGGTGACATAAATTCTGAAAATTTTCAATTTTTTGATACTTAGGACAAAAGATTTTTGCTATTTATCTGAAGATACACTTGATTTACCAGAATCCTAAAGAAATGGCATATTCTGGTTAATTAAATTTTTATTTTAATTAGATGTGAATAAACAAACAAAATAAAACAATTGTTCCAGTAGATGGCTAACCAGTTTTTTTTTTATAAAGAACAAAACAAAACAAAACAAAAAACCATGACCACATTTTCCTGACCTAGAAAGTACAAAATATTTTAGATATTAGGATCTATTTGTAATGATTCAGGATTCATAGTGTATCAGAGTCACAATGCAGATTTCTGAAGGTACTGCGTTAAACAGTTGAGCTGAATCAGAATAAACACTATGGTACACCTTGAAAGTTTTGTTTTTTGATTTTCTGATATGAGCCTCCCGTTGGGTTATTTAATTAATTTTCCTGAAAATAAATTGGACGAAAAAAATTGTCGGTGATTGGGCGCTATCGTTAATCAAGGTTTTAGTGCAGGGCTTCTTAACCTGAAGTCCATCAAACCCTATAGCATGTGGAAAGATTTAAGGAGTTCCTTTGAATTTAGGAGAAAAATCAAATGTTTTTTTTTTTTAACTAACTTTTAACTGAAACTTAGGGATTTCTTTTCATTAAGTATGTAACAAACTTTTTTTTTTTTTTGAGAGGGAGGGTCTTTAGGTTTCACCAGACTTCCAAAGGAGTCCATGACACAAAAAAGGATAAGAACTCTTGTTTTAGTGTATTACTCTTATTCAGATTTCAAATATGCAAAATCTGACAGTAGCATTCATGAAATAAGATAAAATTTCAATTCATTGATTTTTAAAATATCAGATTTCCTCTCCTATAGATAATTTAACAACCACAAGATGGCAGCAAAGACTTAAAGAAAGGAGCTTGTTACCATATTAAAAGTTACCCTAAATTCTCTATACCAATTCTCTGTTATTGGAGCAACCATTAAGCATATTCTCATGCCCAATTCCCAAAACAGTTTTGCTATTGCATAGTATATAATCAATAGTCTTAATAGAACAAGCGAAAAGGTTTTTTTTTATTTTTTGTTCTGAGTAGAAATTGCCTTTATTCTTTCTTAGTTTGGTAAAAATGTAATTGCTTCAGTTAATTATAATTTTAGTTGAAGTTTTTAAAAAGCATTTTTATAATAAGATTCATGTTTTTTTAAAGTTTAATCTTAAAAAAGAAAACATTCCTGTTACATATTTGGTTCTATTCCTTAGCAAATATTATCATATTTATTATTAATTAAAATAATTTATCCATTTTGTACATCTGAAAATTTTGAAGTATTCTGACCTTTGAAAGTTTAAATATACATGTATATATGTGTATATACATATGTATATGTATTTTACATTCTCAGGAATTAACATGGAAAATTTACAAAGAATCCCCAGCATAAACTTCATTTTACATTACTGTGACATAGAACACTATGACTACTAATTCCTATTTTTTTTTTTGGCATTTGCTCTAAGGTTCGAAGATGAAGTGGGGTAGGAGTATAAATACACTGTATTTGGAATCATAGTATTTTGGATGTTGAGTAATTTTAGAGATCACCTAGTCTAAACATCCACCTAATTTACAGATTAGAAGATTGAGGTGAAAGAGATGAAGTGATTTGCACAAGATTGCATCAATGATAAGCAGTATAACTCTTTGCTCCAATCCAGCACTCTTTGAATTGCATAGGAGATCTGGATTCTAATCCTGATTCTATTATCACTAACTTGCTCTATAATTTCAACCCAATTATCAAATCTCTCTAGGCCTCAGTTTCCTCATCTCTAAGATGAGAGAGTTGGACTAGCTGACCTCTAGGCTTCTTTCAAAACTGTGAAATTCCAAGATTCTTGTTAAATTTAACCTTTTGGGTGCTTTGAAATAGAATCCTAGAAATTACAGTTGCAAAGAAATTTAGAGATCGTCTAATTCAATCCCCTTTCTTTTCAGATGAGGAAATGGAGGCCCAGAGACAGAAGTATCTTTTCCCTGGGTTACATCGGTAGAACATGTTGTTGTTCGTCCTGTTTTTGAAAAGGACCGATGACATCACAAGTGATGTCTTGACCCGCGTGTGAATTGGATTCAAGTGAGGCAGAGTTGCACAAAATTGCTAACCTCACTCTCTCTTCCAGAGTCATCAAACTGCCGTGCAAGACAAAATTCAAGACAACTGGAAATAGCTTGAGATGCAGCGAATAACCTTGGTGTCTTCAATATCTGAGCAAGCTTGAAGTGTTCCATAGCACCTGCTTCAGGCACTTTTATTGTCTTTGGACAAAGGTTCTCATCCACCCATTCCTCGAGGGGTAAGTCTTCACATGGTTGGGGTAGACATCCCTCTAATTCATTGATTGGTTTGAGGCCTATAGGTTACCCTCAACCTAGTTTAGCCTGTTTGCTGAGAGTTTTACCAGGGTGTGACCATTACACATGCTATCTCTTTTTGGAACCACAGGTGAGAGTAGGACACAGAAGAATAGGAATTAGCTACTCTCAAAATATTTGAAAGAAATCATTTTAAAGTTTAGGACATGACAGCCTCTATTATAAAATAATAAGAATATTATCTGTACTCTTATAGGCAAAGCTTATTATTAGAAATGGCCCATCTGTCATCAGAATCTATTTAGTAGTAGTGGTGGCTTAGCAGGAATCTATCATTGTCCCTTATCAATTGACTTTATGCTTACCTAAGAATCTCAGATAGATAACTATGGAATATAAATTACTTTCTAATTGTACTGTTAAATGGCATCCTGAATTTAAGTTTGCAAAGGGCAAGGACTTCCATATTTTTCTTTTACCTTTTTCCTTTTTTCCTTTGTATCTCATGGGCCTAATGCAGTACCTTGCACACAATGTGTGTTTAATAGTTTATAACTGCTTTGAGCCCCAGAACTTAAAAAAAATTCTTAACTATACAATAATATTGTTGTAACTGCAAACACTTTGTAACTGTGTTGATTCAAGTAGTTTAAGCTCTCCATTTGTAAGTCCAGGGAAAAACCATCCTGCTTTACTGTAGAGAACAAATAATAATGAGCCACACACTTTCAGTCTGCAGATGCTGGTGATGGAATAGATGTGATATTCATATTCTCTGATGTCCAAAGGGAAATGAAAAATACCGTTAACTTACAAAGTAAATGTCCTAAAATAATTGTCTGAGTAATAACTCCTTTATCTAACTTTATAGTTTACAAAGCACTTTGCTCACAACAACCCTGTGAGATAAATAATACGAATACAAGCAGCATGAACTCCATTTTACAGATAAGGAAAGAGGGATCCCAAGAGTCTGTTCTTTGCTCAGCATGGCATAATTAATTATTTGGCCTTATAAAGCCCTGCGTAAGTTAACCTTATCCTACTTTTCCAGGTTTCTTACAACTTACTCCCTGTCACATACTCCATGACAGAGGCTTTGTGGCTATTCCACAAATAAGACACTCCATTTCTCAACTCAGGAATTTTCTCTGCTTGTTCCTCATGCCTGGAAGGCTCTACCCCCTCATCTCTGCCTACTGACTTCCCAGAATTCCTTTAATTTCCAATTAAAATCCCATCCTCTAAAGGAAGATTTTCCTAACTCCTTTTAATTCTAATGCCTTCCCTTTCTTATTTCTTATTTCTCCAGCATATAGCTTGTTTGTACTTATTTGTTTGCTTATTTTCTCCCCAATCAGAGTGTGAGCAGTTTGAGGATTGAGATTGTCTTTTGTTTCTTGTTTGTATCCCTGGCACTTAGCATGGCGCCTGGCACATAATGGCTCTCAATAAATGTTTATTGACTTGCTGACCCAGGATCTCTTGCTAAAAATCCAGTATCTTTCCACTATCTTGTGCTTCTGTTTCGGAAATAATATCATCGTGACTTTCTTACATATATATCTACTAAGTGAATGTCAACCTCCCACCCTAAAATATCCCTATTTTCTCCCAAATCTCAATATTACTCCATCACTAGGTACATGAAGTGCCAGAAACTTCAATAATTCAAACTAACTTGGGGCTGAAGGGAAAATCGTGCTTGTCAGCCTGAATTGTCTAGGCATTTTAAAGAAATATAGTTTTTCTACTCTCAGGTCTATAAAGTAACTCAAATGGGACTAAAAATCTAGAAGGAAAGGTAATGCTGAAATCACTTCCCCTCCCTGCCATTTATCCACATACACAAAAACCGTCATAATTCTCTAGCTCTACCTTTTAGTACGCACAGTGGAAGAGGATTATTTGCAATCGGTATTTGGCAATGAGAGTATCCATATAGTTTGAGAATACTATTAGATTGTCACCTCTTTGAGGACAGAGAAAAGTTGTCTTACACAACTTTTTTTATCCCACACAATGCCAAGCACAGAATGGGAACTCAAAAATACTGTATTTAGTGAACAAAATTTTTTAAACTTTGGACCTCTCCCCCATAGTCTTGAGTACACTGCCAGTTCTTATTATGTATGAAGAAAGGTTGGCAGAGTGTGACAAAGTGCAGAGTACTGGTTCTGGAGTCAAAAGACCTGGGTTCAATCCCACCTCTGCCATTTACTACCTGTGTGAATTTGTGCAAGACACCTCTCTGGGCCTCAGTTTCCTCATCTGTAAAATGAGTAGCTTGAATCAGATAGCCTCTGAAGACACACCCAACTTGAAATCTATGATCCCATGATCCTATGATCTAAAAATGAATTTCAAACTTTTGGCCCTCTTCAAATAATTGCAAAATCTGAACTTATGGGACTTCAATTAATAAAGTCTCTATTCCATCAGACCCCCAAGCCTGAGCAGTAGGAAGAGCCTGGATCCACTTTGGTGTTCCTGCTTATGTTTTTTCCTCAGAATGTAGGGGCTTACACTTAGCCACCTGATTGATGGGTATGCATTTCCTGCCCATATGATGAATCAATTATATGATTAAAGCAAGCTAGCATTAATATAGTGCTTGAATGTTTGTAAAGTGCTTTATATTCATTCAGCCTAATAACAATTCTGTGAGGTAAATGCTGCTGATCATATTGTCTCCTTTCTATAGAAAAGAAAAAAAAAATGTTCAGTGCTTTATCCATGGCCACATAGCTAGTATCCTTAATAGAATTTGAACTCAGGCCAGCTTATAGGCAAATCCAGCATTCTGACTACTCTGCCAGGGCTGCCTTGGATCATGAAGTCTAACTCACTCATTTTATAGATGAGAAAATCTAAGGACACGTAGTGAACTGGTCAGTTGCAGAGATAGTTTTCTAACTCCAAATAAAATACTTGTGCCACTTTCCAGTGCCATCAGGAGATGATACTATTTCTATAAGGGTAAAGAACAGCTCTCTTCCTTCAGCCATGAGGGAACTGTAACAGATAGAATGTAGCAGAGTGAGATGAGGAATTGGGTTGGAAATAGGAAACATTAAGCATCCATGAACCCTCTGGCCATCAGCCAATGCTCAAGTCAGTACATGAAAAATTTGAACTCAAAGTTCCATTCAACAGGCTTGGATTGGCCACTGTTTTATTACATCTCCAAATATTTGTTTCCTATTTTGTAGGCATGGATTCATTGCACTAAGTAGTGCCCTTGTGACCTAAAATAATTAATGGAATTTCCAGAGGTGCTTAACACATAAACCAGACTGTGACTTACATCCTGGTTGAATACAGTACAATAGATTCTTTCAAAAAAATGTTTTATATACCTTAGAGTTTCCCATCACACTTAGTCACTTTTAGTTATACGTCTTTCTTGAATTGCTACACATATGCATATACGTATGTGTACATATATAATTTATCATATAAATAAGATAAATACATATAGCACATGTGTGTATTCACACATACATGTGCACACATATATATTATACTTCTGTGTGTATACACTTACATATATGTAGGTACACACATATTGTACTTCCCTCCCTTGTTGCTTTTAGATGACTTTTCCCATACTCATATTGATGGTCACATGCCTTCCTAAATACATTTTGAAACCATACACTTTTGATCTTCTTGGAATTCTGGGGTTAGCTAGATGGACATAACATCCTAACTGACCATTCTAGAGAGCTTGTAAAAGAAAATGTAGCCTTATGTTCTTAGAAATCTCCCCAGCCCCTAGCCCTTAGAGGGGCTTCTGTTTTCCTTCCTTTTCTTCTGTCTCTCATTTCCCTTTTGATAAAACAGATTCTAAGAGAGAAGCTGGAAAAGTCTTTATTCCAGCACAGCTGTAATAAATATCAAGCCATGCACCAGAAGACAATACTACAGCTGACAATTTGAACAAAAGTCCATGTTTATAACAGGAAAAAGAGAACAAGATCGTTCCTGTCAAATCTCCAACAGAGGTTATTCCTCCACCCAACCCCCTTTGGTTATTGACACCACGCCTCATTTGTCTTCTTTCTCATTATTATTATCCTTCAAAGAACCCTGTCATGACAAAGGGAAATAGTTATCACGAAGTGTCAAATAAGAGCAATTATGCTATCTATGCCTTTGATATCCAAAACATGTAGTGTGGGGCTTTCTGCACCATAAGGATGGGTGACAAGTCCTGTTGGATCCTTGGCTAGCTAAGAGGCAAACGTTGTGAAGTGGATTTGAACTCAGAATATCTAGGGCCAAATTACTTACCTCTCTGGCACTTAGGTCCCCTATCCATAAAATGAAGGATCTGAGCTAGATGTTTTCTAAGGTCCCTTGAGGCCTTTAGTTTTATAATCCTGTGCTCAGAGATTGAAATCAACTGGGCCCAAAGCATGGAAACCATTGAGACTGTTTAATAAAACCTATCAATTGACTATTTATTGAGCTCCTGCTCTGAGCTGAGTTTGTGTGGTATATTTATATGGGTATAAATGTCAAGAAAAGAACACTGTTTGGCTATACTCAAAGGCAATTTATTTGTAATGCTCTGCCTGTGTGTGTCCTGAGCTATCCCCAAGGGGCAGGTCACAATTAAGAGTCCCTAGAGCTGACTCAAACGTCCCTCCCAGAATTTCCAGAGCACTAATCCCACCAAGTGCATGCCTTCTGAAAACTGTCTGGTATAAGAAAAGATCATGCAATCAGATGACCTGAGCTTAAATTGTGGCCTTTGCTATTTTCACACATATTGTGGTTGTTCAGTCGTTCTGGTCGTGTCCAACTCTTCATGACCTCATTTGGGGTTTTCTTGACAGAGATGCAGGAGTAGTTTGCCATTTCCTTCTCCAGCTCATTTTACAGATGAAGGACTAAGGTAAATAGGGTTGAGTGACTTGCCCAACGTCACACAGCTAGTAAGTATCCGACACCAGATTTGATTTCAGGAAGATGAGTCTCCCTGTGTTTAGGCCTGGTCCTCTATTCACTGTGCCACCTAGCGCCTCTGTCTTCTATATGTGTATCTGTATACATGTCATCTACTGTAGAGTGTAAGCTATCTGAGGACAGAAACTATAGTGTGTTTCATCTTTTTATTCCCAGCCTTTAGTGGAGTATTTTGTACACATTAGTTGCTTGTTACATTTTTTGTCAAATTAAATTAAAATAACAAAACTGTGGTCACTTATCTTTCTAACTCTTTATGGTTACCAAATACATGGTGTACATTTTTGATAGAGTCTTAGATGCAAACTCAAGAAGACCTGGGTTCATATTTTGCTTCTGAGTCCAGCTACGTGACCTCAAGCTATTCACCTGAATTCTTTGAACCTGTGTTTCCTCTCCTGTAAAATGAGGTGGTTCTATAAGAAAGTCTTTGAAGTCCCAGCTATAATTCAATTCTTTGAAAGTACTTTACATAGATTTTCTCAATTAAACCTCACAACAACTTTTTGAGATGGAGAGTAGAAAAATCATTCCCATTTTATAAATGAGGAAACTGAGATACAGAGTGGCTAAGAGGTGATTTTTTTTCCCTAAATTCATCTAACTGTAAGTGTTGGAGATAGAATTTGAATCAAGGTCTTTTGACTCCCATAAATGGATATTTTGTAGCTCTTTTTTCCTATTGTAATTACATCTCACAGAAATCAAAATTCCATTGGTTAGAATGTGAACAGTTATGAAATCTTCATGCCTTGAAGGACAGAGACCTTATCTTAGAGCTTTTGGATTATGTTGAACAGATGAATGACTGATTTCCTAATTTACTTCTGACTCTGAGAACTCAATATATTTGATCATACTAACAAAGAAAAGTCAAGTGTCATTGGGCTAATTAACTCTTTCAGTCTATGAAAATACAATTCTGAATGTGTGTTCTATGTATCTGAGAAGGCAACTCTCTAAATAATGAATGACTTAGCAGTTGAATCAAAATTACCCTGCCTGTACCCAGAAAGAAGGAACAAAATAGTAACTAAATAGAATGAACAATTTATGGATTTTAAAATGATTACTTACTCAAACTATGCCAATATTTTTATTTTTTTAAATTTTTTTTTTATTTTACCAGTTGGGTTTTTGTTGTTTGTTGCTGAGTTATTTTTCAGTCATGTCTGACTATTTGTGACTCCATTTGGGGTTTTCTTTGCAAAAATACTGGAATGGTTTGCTATTTCCTTGTCCAGATCCTTTTACAGATTGAGGAAACTGAGGCAAACAGGGGTAAGTGACTTGCCCAGGGTCACACAGATAGTAAGTATCTGAGGCTGTATTTGAACTCAAAATAGAGGAGTCTTCCTGATTCCAGGTCCAGTATTCTATTCACTGAGCAACCTAGCTGTCCCTAGTTGGGTTTTTATATTTATTGCAAAATGAGTTTACAAGAAGAATTTTATGTTGTTTCTTTTAAATTATATAATACAACACCAGGTTAACAGGACATTTTGCAATACCCAGATTCCTGAACTTCAGATTTCATTCAACTATCTGAATCTGGTTAACATAACTGATATTTTTAAAGTGATGTTTTAAAAGATGAGTAATTAAAAAGATTTTTACAAGGTTATTAAGCTGCTAGATTACAGAAGTGAAGTGGCTACCTATCTGTATTTGCACAAGGCATTTTTAAAGTCTCTTTTGACTTTGTTGTAGGCAAGACAGATATGAAATGGCATGCAAAAAGGGAGCTTTCATTGCTACTGACCAGGGACCAATGAATCTATTAATAAACATTTTAAGTACTTATTATGTGCCAGGCACTGTGCTAAGTACCGGAGATACAAAAAAAGCCAAAAAGGCTATCCTTTTTCTAAAAAAACTCACAATCTAATAGGACCAGAAATGGAGAATTTGATGGGATGTGCTACAATGGGACCAATATTGAAGCAGGATGGGGGAAGTTAGAGAAAGCTAAGAAGGGATTACAGACCAGGGAGTTCCAGGGAATATAAGGTTATTGCTCAGGTTTGGAGTAGTCAAAAATGAGAAGAATTCTGGAAGAACCTTGCAATGAGTAATCTTTGGACACTGTTCGCTCAGGTTTTTTTTTTTTTTTTGCGTATTATTTGCCTTACTACTTTAGTACCATCTATGACATCCAGTACTTCTGGAATGACCTTATAACTATGGCAGATGTCACCTTTTCCCATTCTTTCCAGTCTAGAATTGGCAGAAAGAGCATGCATCGGGTCCATGTCAATTAGAGTTCTCATCTTTTATGGTCAATATCTTCATTGGTGACTTATCTGATGGAATACATAGATGATATGCTTGTTGATTTGGAGGATGACGCAAAGTTCATTGGGATGGCTAATAAATTGTATCAACACAATAAAGATGCTCAAAGATCTTGACAGTATGGAATAATGGGTCAGTTATGATCAATTTAAATTCAAAAGGGATAAACGTGAAGCCCTGCCTTTAGTTCAAGAAAATCAACTGTATAAACACAAAATGTGTGGAGATGTGGCTAGATATCAGGTGCTGTGAAAAGAAGAACTTGGGGCTTTTGTGAATTGCAAATTCAAGAGTCAATAGTTACAACTTGGCTGCCCCAAAACCCTCAAGGGGATCTTATTTGAACATTTCACCAGATCTATGAGCTTAGCACCGTGGGACCTTTTTTCACTGCTACAGAGCACAAATCATCTATGTGGTTTTGAACTTTTCCATGAATTTTTCATAGTGGAGTCATTCAATGGGCCAGAGACTGTATTCGGATTATTTTAAGATTCTGTAGGTAAATGCACAGCACTGAGGTGTACATCATTATCCATATAGTATTGTGAGGAAAAGCCCTGTTTTTGATATCAGAGTACTTCAGTTCAAATCCCACTTCAGACACTTGCTATCCATATGGGTGACCTTGGGCAAGTCACTTAACTTCCCCATTTATCTTTTTCTAATAAATAAAGAGATGGGACTAGATATCTTCTAAAGTCCCTTTCAGGTCAGTCTGTAGTTCCTTATCCCCACTTTGTGAATGTTTGAAATGTACACTAATTACTTTCTTGTAGTAAAGCACAAGAATATTTATTTTTGAGACAATCGGTACAATTTTGACAAGAATTGGAAAGACCTCAAGATTACATTTTCATTTTTCAAGTATCTTAATTACTTTAGAAAACATGCATTAGAAGAACTGAGTGTGATAGATAATAGAAGAAGAATCCCCAAGGTAGGGATGATAAACATTCCTGAGTAGGCCAGATCTTTCAGTGGCCTTTGAATCATATCATGAGATCCATTGCTTAGACCTGGCCCTGGGAAAAGACATGCAATTAGGCTATAAATAGAAGATTCATCAAATTATCTTTGATCAAGAACAGCTGAACATACAAATATAACTACAGCCTAAAGAAGTTATTTTTTTAGTTGGAGAATATTTAGAGTCTCCAGGCCTTGTGACATCCTTGGGGATTCTGTTTAATGCTGTGGCATAGCTGCCTTATGTTCAGGATATGATAGTGATGAGGCAGATGTGTGCATTTTAGAAACAAGAAATAGAATTAGAAGTTCCATTGAAGGTTTGGATGCTACTCTTTGATGTGCAACAGATTTTTAATGAGCTTACACTTTAAATATTGGATTTAAATAATTTTGATGAACTATTTCAGCCTTGATCAGTTTTATTTGTTCACTATCACAATGGTCAATATTTTTCACCATCGCAACTCAATACCTGGAAAGGACCTCAGATATCAATGAGACCAACCCCTTTGTTTTAGAAATGAGGAGAATGAGGCCCAGAGGGAAGCAGACTTTTACAAGATTGCATAGCTCATTAATGGAACATACAAGACTTAAATCTATTTGTCCCGAATCCTTATCAAATATAACTTGTACATGTAAAAAGCAGAAGGCTTTGACATAGGTGGCATTGAAAGTTGTCTGCCATGATATCATTTGAGAAGCCCAAGAGATAATCTCTACAATACTTATGAAATTTCTTTGTTAAACTTAATTACTTTGTATTAAACATTAATTCTCTAATAATTTTCTAATAATGAAAATACTCCTAAGAGAGATAGCATATGAAATTGTTACCCTTTGTTGATCTCTTTGGTATGAATGAATATATAACATTGCTTTCTTTCATAAAGCTAATTGAGATCAAATTATTGAAAGACTGGGAGTTTTGATGCAGAAGGAGAGAGGACTTAAAAAAATGCTATATGAGGTTTGGTTGAAGGAACACTAGATCTATGATTTTATGAATAATATCTCCCATACTATTATCAAGTAATTAAGATATTTGGAAATATGAAATCATTTTACCATAGTAATTTCATTCTCTTCTTGATTACTTGGACATCTTGTCTCAAAAACTGTATTTATTTGAATTTGTCCAAAATGCCGGAGTTCAATATCTCTACATTGCTTAAAAAGAAAAAGAAAAAAGTCATCTGTTGAACTGTGTTGTATAACTGACCAGAAACTAGCAAATATTCTGTCCTTAATATTATATGTGACACATATATACATATATATACATATATGCACATGTATATACAATCTTACATAAAGAGTGAGATACTAAATATAAAACATATACATATTTACTAGAGTATATATGCTTTATGTATACTTTACATATTTAATATTTATTATATTACATTGCTACATTAAGTATTAATATGTCTAAATCTATCTATCTATATTTACTCTTCAGGTAAGATTGTAACTAGTTCTAGGGACATTACTAAACCAAATTCTTCCTACATTTTGTACTGGTTTTATCTGTTGTAACTATCCAGTGGAATTAGGAGGATTGGGGTCTTCTCTTTAAGATACAGTTAGGATTGCAGTTTTCCCTCAATTCCATTCAGTACCCCTCTTTGTTGATGAATTGTGCAAATGATCACTCCTGGTCCACTTTTTAAAAGCACAAGGACCTATTCAGTCCAATGATATGGAAGTTTCACATTACAGTATAAATTTCACCTTGCTAAGCAGTTTCTAACCACTGGAGGTATCAAAAATGGATGGACTGCCTTTAGAAATAATGAATTTGTTATCACTAGACGTCTTCAAGAAGAGATGTTGGAGGTGATTCAATCTTTAGATATGTGTTGGGTTAGATTCCTTTTAAAACATCTCTCTAATGTGATTTTTGAGAACTTATAGAATCATAGTCAAAGAATGGAAATGATTTTAAGGGCCATCTGTTCCGACTCATCCCTCCCAAAAGAAAAAAAAGATTCCATGCTTCAACATGCCTGACGAGTGGTTCAATATTTGCATGAATATCCCTAGTGAGAGTGGGTAACACACTACCTTGTAAACCCATCCCACTTTGGGATAGCTATTACTGTTTGATTTTTTTTCCCATTACTTCAAGCCTAAATTTGTTTCTTCGCAACTTCCATCTATTATTCTTGAATTTACTGACTAAATGTAAAAATTAGCACTCATCTTCATTACTTTAAAAGGGCTATTTTCTTGGAAGTAAAGTAGAAGACATTACTTGACTAATATGAAGAGCACTTAAGTCAGAAGGGCTTTGTCCAGCTTAACAGATATCTGAATTCTCTCTTCCACCCCATCCTGCTTCCTCCTCCAGGTCAACCAGGCTACCTTGCATAGGTTCATCAAGAAGACATGATTCCTTTCCAGCTGCTACCAATAACAAACCTTAGATTCAATCTGATATTTTTTTTTCTAGGCCAGGCCCTTGCCAGCCTAAGTCTTTTTGCTTCTGGTTCATATTAAGTATTAATATGTCTAAATCTATCTATCTATATTTACTCTTCAGGTAAGATTGTAACTAGTTCTAGGGACATTACCAAACCAGCATTCTACTTACTTAGTCTCATACCCTAATACCGAGTCCATATGAAACTTTCCAATATGTTCTCTGCAACTTGTACTGTCCATTACATTTTTTATCCTATGAGCACACTTGTCTCTGTTCCTTTTTTTAGGTCTTAGTGTTTTTTCCACACCTGTCTCCTTTCAGGGATCTTTTCTGCCTTCTAGAAATAGCTATGTAGTAGAAAATACATTGCATTTGAGTCAAGACCCTCATTCATGTCTTCTTTGGCATGTGTTACATATGACTGTGCACATGTCATTTAATATCCTTAAACCTCAGTTTCCTTATTTGTGATATAGTGATAAGAATACTTGGATGACATCTCTTGTAGGCTTATTATCAAAATCAAATGAAATACCATAAGTGAAATGCATTGTAGGGATCTATGTAGCTTAGATTTTATTTATTTCTGCCCCCCTATTCTGGTTTATTTGGTTGATCTCTCCTCCTGACCTATCACAGTTTACTATAGCATGAATTGACTTTTATGCTTAATAACATAAAATATATGATCATAGTACACATACAATGCAACATTTATTAATCATTTAATAGGTGCAATGGACTGTGATATTTCCTGGTGATACAAAGAACATGTGCAATCCCTGTACTCAGGCACTGAGATGGTGTAGTGTATTAAACACTGGGCCTGAAGTCTGGAGGACCTGAGTACAAATCCAGCCTCAGACACTTACTAGCTTTTCAACCCTAGTCAAGTCACTTAATCTCTGTCTGCCTCAGTTTCCTCAGCTATAAAATGGATATAATACTTGCATCTACCTCCTAAGACTGTTGTGAGGATCAATAGAAATAATATTTTCAAAATACTTAACACTGGCCTTGCACAAAGTAGGAATGCTCAATAAATATTTATTCTCTTTCCTCAGGAGTTCACAAACTAGTAAGGAAAGGGAAATATGATAATGTATATGGATTAATGTAAATCTTGCACGTGGTTCAAAAAATCAACTTCACAAATACATGCTGGGTAGGTTATGGCTAAATGACAGTTCTGAAAAAAAGATGCGGAGATTTTAGTAAACTAAAATTTTAATTAGTTAACAATTTGATGTATCAATTAAAAACTAATTTGATATTAAGCTACATATAGGGAATGGTACCAGGTCACGGAGCACAGTTGTCTCCCCAAATCAGAACATGGTCAAGTATTACTTTCTGTTCTGGGCAGCACGTTATGGCAGAGATATTTGTAGTTTACCAACTGTTGGTAGAAGAGGTAGAGATAGAGGATGGAAATAATGCTGCTGAAGGGCCTTGAAATCATACCACATGTGAAACTGAGGACTTTAGGAGCCTTTAGGAGCTGCAGCCTTTAGGAGACATGTTAGGGGATCGAGGAAACATGATAGCTGTGTTCAAGTATTGAAGTTTTGACACAGAGAAGAATTGGACTTTGTCTGTTCGTCTCCAGAGAATAGACTTAGGAGCAATGGGTTGATATTGCAAATAAGCCTGGAACCAAGTGATTTTAGCTTAGCCCATCTTTCCTGACATCCTTTCATATATTTGAAGGGAAACAATGAGCAAGTTCTTCTTCTAAGTCTTTTCTCAAAGCTAAACATTCACATTTTCTTCAACCATCTCCACTTTCTGAAATTGGGAAAAACAAACAAACAAAAAAACAAACTTGTTAACAATGCAATCTATACTGCAGTGGAATGGACTGCCTCAAGATATGGTGGATTCCTCTTCACTGAGAGTCTTCAATCAAATGGTGCATGATTAGTATGCTATGTCATACAGGAGACCTCTGTTTAGAGCCAATCTGTAGTATGTGGTCTCTTAGAACTCTAGGATTTCTGGTTTTTCTATTATAATGTGATACATTCATAAGAGAGGGCCAGATATAAGATATTAAAGGAGAGCAGGAAACTGTTTCTTAGAAAGATAAAGCTAATAAAGCCATCTCTCTCTCTCTCTCTCTCTCTCTCTCTCTCTCTCTCTCTCCTTCCCTCCTTCCCTCCCTCCCCTCGTTTCTCCCTCCTTCCTCATTAAACTGTTTCTCTTTGGCCCCAATAGCACCATGGGAAATGCGAAAAAATTGAAAAAATCAATGGAAGCATGCAGTAAAACAAACCTCCTAACAATTAAGAGTTTCCTAAAAGTGAAACAGATTGCCTTTGGAGGTTAGTGGTTCCTCCTATGTAGTATGTTATTGAGAGAATTCTTGTTCAGGTAACAGGTTGAACTAGCTGGCATTTAATGCCTATCCCAACTGAAATTCTCTGATTCTACCCCCTAAATCATCAAATCAAATGAGGATACTTCTATTTCTGCATTACCCACAACTAAATCTCAGACTGTGAAAGATCTGAAAACTTATCTCCTAACTAGCATACGATTTCACAACTTAGTCGATGAACTAAGGGGCAACTAGGTGGTGCAGTGGATAGAGGAATAGTGGACTTGGGATGAGGAATACTTGACTTCAAATCCTCCCTCAAATATTTATTAGTTATTTGTCCCTGGTTAAGTCACTTAACCTCAGTTTTCTCATCTGTAAAATGAGGATAATAATGTCACCCACTTTATAGATTGTTATAAGGATTAAATCGAATAATATTTGTAAAAGTGGTTTATAAACCTTAGAGCACTATGTAAATGCTAGCTATCATTATGATACCCCATATGGATTCTATGTTCCAGCCCAATTGATTTCTTGCTATTTCTCATGCATAACACCACAACTCTCATCTACATGTATTTTCATAGACTCTCTCTACTACCTGAAATTCACTTCTTCCTCAACTTTACCTTTTGAAATAGTTTCTTCAAAGCTCTACTCAAATGCTGATGGCAATGTGAAAACTTTCTTGATATAGTCAGCTGCTTATGTGTAAGCCTGGTAATGGCCTTGTATTGATACTGTATCTTTTTTTTTTTTTAAATTTATAGGTACTCAGTTTTTTTCACCCAATAGAATGAAAGTTCCTTGAGTGCAAAGACCATTAAGGATTATTATTATATGCCAAATAGGCCTGTTTATACCTTTCTTTATATATCAAGGCTTAGCATAGTACCTGGATTATCCTAGGAACTTAATAAATGCTTGTTTGATTGATTGATTAAAACTTCCTTGATATTTCCCTCTTCCCCCTAGCTGAAATTCTCCCTCCTGGAATTTCTCTCTTACCCTTATTAGATTCTATATTATCTTGCATTATGCTTGTTTCAGTGCATGCTATATCCCCCCAATAGACTGTAAACATCTTGAAGGCAGGGACTGAGTTTTCTTTCATTGTCTGTAGAAACAGTCACAGTGTCTCGCATATGATTTATGATTAAAGGTCCTTGTGTTGAATTTGAGTTTACTCAACTCAATTCATTTCAGCTTTCACCTTCCCAGCCTTGTTTTTTCTCATTCAGCTTTTACCTTATTCTTTCCTTTGGTCCCTACTGCTCCCCCCTGTCCCCCAGTTTTGCTGATATCTAGCCACTTAGAAAAAAGGGTCATTATATAGGCATTTATCAACATGATTCTGCATATTAAAACACACATATGTATATATGTTTATATATATATAAATATTGTTGTATATACATATAATATATATACACATATATACACATAAATATACATATATAGTTATTGTTGAGGAGTTGTTTCAGTCATATCTGACTTTTCATTTGGTATTTTCTTGGCAAAGATACTGGAGTGATTTGCAATTTCCTTCTCCAGCTCATTTTACAGATGAGGAAACTGAGATCAACAAGGTTAAGTGACTTGTCCAGTGTCACACAGTTTGTAATTCAAATTTGTCTGAGGCCAGATCAAGGTGAGTCTTCCTGACCTCTATTCGCTGTGCCACCTAGCTGTCTCATGTATGCAAATACATATATACACATATTGATAGACAAATGTGTGTAACTACATGTTTGTCAAAACAGGTAAAATATGAACATGATTATAGGCATATGGATTAGATAGATGAGTATTATCTGTCAGTAATGTAATAGGTTTTTCAATCACTAATGAATTATATAGAAGCATTAGTGATCAGGTATGTTTGTGTGTCTGTTTCTATGTTAATGTGTGTTTGATGACTAGACCTACTCAGTGGTCCTTACTCAGTTTTACATAGATGTCCATTTCCAAAATGTATTTCCTTTCTCAGGGGGCAAAAGCCTCCAAATTAATATTATTTCAAACAGCCGATTACTGAGTCTTAAATAGGTCTTGCTTTATGATTTTGTTATTCATTTTTCTGCCTGCACCCTAGAACTATGACTGATAGCTGCATAGATGTCCCTAATCGTAATTAATCTCTGTAATACTGGGTTTTAAAATATCTAAAAAACCAGGAGAAGCTCCATTTGACCTGTCCTGGTATGTGCAGAATGTATGACTGTAAATTTTACTGCCTCTCTCGGGGAGACAAAGTCACTCCCTTTGCTTCTGATCATATCTTTTATAAAACAGTATAATTTGACCTGTGCACTATGGTTGGGGAAAAAAAAGAAAACTGCCAAGTATATTCAAGGTAGGGATCAGTTTCAGCAAGAATCAAGTCTTAAAACAGTAAAAACATTTGTATAATTATTTAACCTTTTTTACTTTGAAACTACTTGTATTATATCCCACAAAGAGTTAAAGAAATTCACTGCAACATTAATCAGTTTAGAGGATTTTAGAGAAAGTTGACATGGATCCTTTATCTACAGGATAACTAATAAGTGAAAATTTGGAAACACTTGGATGATAAAAATCAAAGTTTTCACTTTTTGTACAAGTGTTGGGAATTGAGCAATCATAGTCAATATTTACAGTTAACACTCTATGTTCCATCCAGCTAAACTAGCTTTCTTGCTGTCTCTGAATATAACATTCCATTTCTGTCCTCTTTGTATTTTTGCATTGTCTTTCTCTGATTCCTGAAATGCACTCCTTCCTGTCCTCTACCTTTTGGAATCCCTGGCTTATTTTGAGTCTTACTGCTACCTTCTATACTACCTCCGACATTTTCTGTTCTGTTCTCTTTCCCCAAATTACTTTATCTTCTATATATTTTATGCTTATTCATCTGTGAATGTGTTTTTTCTCCACCTCCCCCTGCCCCAATGTCAGTAGAATATAAATTCCTCAAGGGAAGAGATTTTTTTTTAATCATTGTTTCCCTGAAGTCTAGCAAAGCATTTGGTCCTTATGAAATGGTTGTTAAATTGAATTAAATTGGAGAGAATTTTTTCCAAAAAAGATATTTGATGATCAAAAATTTTGTCAGAAAAACAATAGAGGAACCATAGGTATGTGTTCTAGACTCTGACTTCCCTTTTTGCTTCCTGTGCACAGTAGGGCACAACTTCCTTTGCTCATCTCTAGGTGAGATGGTATGAGCTATATGGTGAGATGTCTCCCCATAATTCTCTGGGCCCTCTGTAGCAACACTACCTTATATAAGGTGTAGCTGGCATCTCCCTCATTATTAGATGGCTGCATGATGAAAACTATGTGACCATGGTCCTTCCTTGAACTTTGTCCTCAGACTATTTGTCAATGGAGGAATCACTGCAGAGTCATTAAGAAAAGAATGACTTAATACTGTTATTCTTTTATTTGTGAACACCTCTATCAAATTTAGGCAGGTATTGGTGAATTAAGGCTGAATAATTATATCAATGTCTACTTTGTGCCACATATCGGGAACTCAGATTCAGATTGGTTCCAGAGAAAAAAAAATATTTGTTGAGCACAACTTGAAAAGTATAACAATAACTTCCAAAACAAGATGTTCTTAAGTCTTCAAAACTAGCCAAGCGATGAAAAAGGAAAGTTATTTCATGAGGTTATTTCATGGGCTTGGGGGCATCTTTCACCTGTGTATAAAACAAGGATTTTTACTCCTTATGGAACAAAAATAATATTGTGAATTGTGTTTCAAAATTGCCTCAACAGATCTAATGAGGTCACCTGAAAGCAAAGGGCACCAACGGCTTTGTTAAGTATAAGAAGGTATTTAAAATATAGGGATTTTAAATGTCATGAATCTATTCTTTGGGATAAAAGTCGGCTGAAAGTAAATAAATTTAGTTGAATGTTCTTAAAACTGTACATAGACAATTTCTCTCCTTCTCTCTCTACCTCTCTCTCCCCTCCCTCCCTCTCTTCTTACTTCTTTCCTTTCTTCCTTTTTTAATTTCAAATACAAAAACAGAACTTTGGCAAGAAGAGTCCTTTAGTAGTTGATCTATTGAAAAACTGTTTTTAATACTTTTCAAAACTATGGTCAGAGAGAGAATTCTTAACCCGATATGGGAAAGAGGCAATTATAAAAAAAAAATCAATCAATAAACAAGAATTTGCTGAGTACATACTATGTGACAGGCACTGTGCTAGACACTGTGGATATCTATATCTATATCTATATCTCCACATATATATATCTATCCACATATTTACATATATATTTGTGTATATATATTTATATATATGTAATATGTATATAATATGTATATGTATGCATGTATATATACATAATTTCTACTCACAAGGATCATTAGATTCTAAGTACATACAAAACAAGAATAAAGAGAATAAATATAAACAAATCAAAGTAATTAACTATACTATCGCTTAAATGGTAAGACAGTAGGAACTGGGATGATTGGAAAAGGCACAATGTAGAAAGTAGTGTCTGAGTTGCATCTAGAAGGTCAAGAGGCATTCTGTGAGGGTGAAGAGAATACATTTCAGGCATGAGGGATGACTGGCAGGTCAAGATGTGGAGCACTAAGTGTGAAGAACAGAAAGAAGGCCAATTTGGCTAGATTACAGAGTATAGGAAGGATAGGCACTATGAAGCTAAAAAGTTAAGTTGGAGACAGGTTGTTAAAGGCTTTGAGATCGCAACAGAAGAATTTGTACTTGATGCTAGAGGCAATAGAGAGCCAATGGAATTAATTGAATAGGGGACTGATGTGGTGAGATCTGTGCTGAAGAAAAGTCACTTTGATGGCAGTTTAAAGGATAGACTGGAGGTACTCAGAGGCTTAAGGCAAGAAGACCAATTAGGAGGTTGTTGCAGTAAATCAAAAGAGAAATGATAAGGTCTTGAATGAAAAGATATGATCAGAAATAAAGGTGAAGACATCCTCTCTCTCAAAAACTCCTTAAAATTAGTTGTGTGGTAGGTGTCTGAATAGATAGAAGGGAATTGATGCAAGATTCATTATGGAGGTAGAAATGGTAACATTTGGAAACTAATAGGGTATGTGAGGTAAAGAAAAATGAGGAGTTGAGGTTACAAACCTTGGAAGCAAGAAGAATGATGGTGACTTTGAGAAAACTTTGGAAGTTTAGAGGAGAAGAGGATTCGGATGGAAGAAGAGTATGAGTTAAGTTTTGAATATGTTGAATTTGAATTATCTCCAGTGCATCCATTTTAAAATATCTAGTAGACAATTGGTGACTGAAGGGCAGAGGAGAGACCAGAACTGAATATATGGTTGAAGATAAAATATAAAAAAAGATACTTTTGATTACATGAAATTAAAAAAAGAACTCTTGTAAGAACAAAAATAACAGAACTAAGATAAGAAAGGAAGTAGTTGGGAAAATATTTGCATCATGTATTTTTGATAATGGTTTGATATACAACATATAAAAGGAGAACTAACACAAATATGTAAGATCAAAAGCCTTTCCTCAACACATTTGTGATTAAAGGATATGAACAAAAAGTCCCAAAGAAGTGACAGCCACATGGAAGAATTCACTAAATCACTAATAAGAGGAATGACAATCGAAACAACTTGTAGAGTTCACCTCACGTCAGCAAATCATCAAAAATGAGAAAAAAGAAGTTTAGAAGAGTCATTGTTGCAGGTGTTCTGGAAAGATAAAGACATTAATGCACTGTTGGTGGAGCTGTGATTTAAACATTCTGGAAAGCAATGTGAAAGTATGATGAGAAAATGTGATAAAGTGATCTCACTTTGAGGCACATACTCCAAGGAAGTCAATGATTTCTTTTATTTTTGATTTATCAAATAAAACAAGCATTTACATAACATACTACAACAATAAAAAAGATGATTGTACATGAAACTGTAAATCTACTGTGTACTATATACACTAAAATATTTATTTCAGAACTTTTTTGTTGGAAAAGAATTGTAAACAAAGCAAATACCAAATGATTTGCTCAACAAGTTGTGGTATAGATATATAATGAATTATTAATACTGTGTTTTAAAAAAAATGGTGGATATTGAACAAATGTAAAATGAAGTAAGCAGAACCAGAAAGCAATATACAGTGACTACAACAATGTAAAATACCTAGAATATAAGAGGCTATTGATAAATGCTTATTGACTAAATGGAAAGAATAACAATAAAAAATTAAAATTGATGCTGTGAAAGCAAAGCTCAACCTCTAAAAAGGAATACAAAAATACATCTCCTTCCCTTTTCTCACAGGTAAGGGAATGACAGATGTAGAATGATGTATACTGTGAGATTAAGTTAAATGAATGAATAAAAAAAGTATTTATTACGTGCTTATTATATATAAAACACCTTTAAGTGCTGATGATACAAATAGAGAAAATAAGTCCCTGCTCTTAAAGAGTTCACTTTCTAATGGGACAAACCACATACGGAAGGTTTCTGCTACAAGTCAGATGGGAAAGGTCTTATGGTCCATAAGGTTCAGTAGCAAAGAAAACCTCTTCTTTAATGTCATTCCCATTAATAAAATCATGTCAGTTTCTGATGTTGAGCCATTTGACAGTGCCATTGATGGCTACCACTTTGTTCCCTAGGTTGGCAATAGTTGTGGCTGCAGCACCTTCAGGACCAATTGCCAGCTTGTATCTCCACAGGAATTGCTTCCCAGGGTGATGGCTGAGGTTACTGGGCTAGAAGTATTCCTATTTCCAAGGTTCTTGGGTTTATGGCACTGGACTGTCTCCCTCAGTGTTTGAGATCAAATTGTAGTCAAGGTTGTGGTTGGGCATTTGACTTATCCAGCACATGCTGCCTCCTATTTCTTTCTCAGAGATCTCTGTTGCTCAGGTTGGCTTGCCTGACCTTTGGCTGGCAAGTTGGTGCATGAACTGGTCAGTTTTCCTAAACTGTTTTTCCCTCATTCTTTTTTATTTTATCTTTTAAGGAATTGGCTTCGTGAAAAGGGCAGGTGCCGAATATGTTAAGTGTAGGGTATTATAAAAAAGTGTGTGTACACATATACATATTGTGTGTGTACACATATACATATTATGTGTGTATATATACACATGTATATATGTGTATATATATAATACAAATATATATAATACATATATACATATATATGTGTGTGTATATATCTATATATCTATATATATAGATATATAGATATATAAACACATACATATATACGTGGTGCTGGGACTACAAAATGAATAAATCTGTAGCCAGTATGGTCCTGAGCCTGTCTAAGCTTAGCTAGCCTAGTCCTCAGACAAAAAGGCTTTAATGTGTCTCTAGGCTCATACTATCAGCTTGGAAGGAACTATTTAATTTTGTCTCCTGCTGCCATAGACTTAGAGATCCCAGAATCACCTCCACACTATAATAAAAGGAAGGAAGATGTAGAAGCTTCTGAACTGGTTTGACTATAAGGGAAAATACATCTAACTCTAGCTCATAAAGGTCAATATGGGTCAAGCACATTGCTAGGCACTGAGGATTCAAATACAAAGATTGGAATGATCACTTCACAAAACACAAAAATATGATTTGAGATTTAAACACAGACATACAAACAGCTGTGGATTTCTTTTTAAGCATTGTTAACACCTAGGAACAAAGAAAGACTACATTCTATGATTAGCTTTGGATTTTGCGGAGATGTTCTAAAACATGGTGTGATAGAGAGAACAACGCAGGAGAAATTGGGCTTGAATCTTAGCTTTGCTATGTTTGCTACCTGTTTGACCTTCAACAAGTTAATTCTTTCATCTTTAAAATGAATGTTATGGATTCTGTGGCTGAAATCCAAGACCCTTCCAGTTCAAATTCTATGATTTTTTTGCTTTGAAAGTCTAGAGGACTTGGCCCATTAAGCTATCTATATCTTTCTGGATCTGTGGCTTATTAGCTGAGATTAAAAAAGGCATATAAATTTTAGCTTGCTAAACATGAAATAATGAGAAACTAAAAGTGATTTGCTCAAATCATTACTTAATAAATACAGTCAAATGGTGATTTTAGTATTTTGTTTTAATAATATTCAAATGCCTTATTAGTAACTTGGCATTACCCTACAACTGTTCCCTATTTTACATTTAGGAAATATAGTTGCCTACACAGTGTGATTTGAGGGGTGCCAAAACACCTAGAAGTCCCCCATCTTATTTAGTAACTTCCAGTGATTCCCTATGGCCTCTAGGATCAAATATAAACCTTTGTCATTGAAAGACATTTCCAGTCTGGGCTTTGCCAACCTTCCCAATCTTGTTAAACTTCATTCTTCTCTACACAATCAACAATCTAACAATATTGGCTTACAAATACAATGCTCCATCTCTGTGCATTTGTACTAGACATCCCTTATGTGTAGAACGCTCTGTCTCCTCAGTCCTTGCCTCCCAGCTTTTCTGCTTCCTTGCAGATTCACATCCAATTCCACCATTGGCAGGAGGCCTTTCCCGGCCTGCTCCCTACCCCCACGCCAGTGCCTTTGTTTGGGGATTACCTTCAACTACACTTAAAGAATTTGAAATGCCTACTTATTTGTATGTCTTTCCTCCCATTAGTGCTAATTGCATTGTGTGGCACGGGGTAAATTGTGTGTTAAAAAATGTTGATTGACTGACCTGAAACTTCAAACCAAAATTTGAGTTATTTCTCTGGATTAAGACAATATCTCTAGAACACCTTAGTTTACATACAAGGAAGTCATTTGAGAGAGAGTATAATGGTATGGACTTGTTCCCACCTATGTAAATGTTATCATGGATAGCCGTAGAATCCTAGAGCTAAAAAACACCTTACACATTTTTCAGAGGCATGGAGGAGGTGAAGTGGATAGTACACCAGGCTGGAGTCAGGAACACCTGAGTTCAAATACAGCCTTAGACATTTATTAGTTTGGTGACCCTGGGCAAGTCATTTAACCTCTGTCTGACTCAATTTCCTCAACTTGCAAAATGGGGGTCATAATAGTGTCTACCTCACAAGGTTGTTGTGAAGATCAAAGGAGATAGTATTTGTAAAGCATTTAGCACTATGCCTGACCCATAGTAGGTGCTTAATAAATGTTTATTCCCTTCCCTTCTTTTATATTAACTCCATGCTTGATGCAGAAATCAACATCCAAGATAAGAGATTATCCAAGTCCTGATTTAGTACCTCTGGTAGCAAGGACCTCACTACCCAGTAGGACAATACATTCCCCTTTCAGGCAACACTAGTCATACGGAAGTTATTCCTACCTATGACTTCTATTCATTGGGCCTACTTCTTGACCATGTATCTATACAAAACTAATGATTCCACGTGACAATATACTAAACATTTCACAGTTACAGTTTGCTAAGTCTTTGCTTTTCAAAACTGTTTTTTAGCCATTTTTCAGTCTTGTCCTACTCTTTGCGACCCCATTTTTGGGGTTTTCTTGGCAAAGATACTGGAGTGGTTTGCCATTTCCTTCTACAGCTTACCTTATAGATGAGGAAGCAGAGGCAACCAGGGTTAAGAGACTTTCCCAGGGTCACACAGCTGGTAAGTATCTGAGGCCACAATTTGTTCTAATGAAGATGAGTCTTCCTGATTCCAAGCTCAGTGCTCTATCTACTGCACCATAGACACCCTTAGTTCTTTCTAACAAATCTAACTAATTGGTCAAATTAGCTAGCTGTTACCTGGAACACAGAATGGGAGACAGCAGAGGAAAGTTTTCCTGAGAGAGGATTGGTTTTGAACTATGCAGGAGTGCAGAGGTAGCCAAGCAGCAGCATGTGGGCACTAGATGCTTGGACGGGGCAGGGGAGTAGAGGGAAGGATGCCAAAACGGGAGGCGAATAGAATGCCTGGAGAAAATTCCCTACCTTACAGTTTTGCCTAAGGCTGGGCTTGCCCATAACCCATACCACTTTGCTAACAGTGGTTGAGGCAGGTTGTAGCATCAACATGAAGTGATATTAGATACAGCATCTTTACAGTTCTCCCTGCTTGCTGCTACCTGCCTGCCAACTGGAGTCTGGACTGTGCAAGCCTTTTGCTAATCACAGACATGTCTGTTCCAGAGCAGCCATGCGTGACAGACCCTGCCCTTCCCCCCCCCCCCCCCCCCCCTATTCAGTCTGAAGAGTTTAGCAGTTTTTGTTTTCAGATTAACCTCATTTAGGGGTTAATTTTGTTTCATGGCTTGCAAACACACACACACACACGCACACACACACAAGAGTAGATGGTGTAATCAAAGAAATGTATGACAGGAAAAGAGGATGGGCAGCTAGGTTGCTTGGTGGATAGAGTGCTGGGCCTGGAGTCAGGAACATCCGAGTTCTAGTCAGGCTTTAGACACTTGCTAGCTGTGTGACCCTGGGCCAGTCACTTAACCTCTGTTTATTTCAGTTTCTTCCTCTGTAAAATGAGGATGATAATAGCACTTACCTCACTGGGTTGTTGTGAGGGCCAACATAATTGGTCATAATTGTAAAAAGCTTAGCATAATGTCTGGCATGTAGTATATGCTACATCATCATCATCATCATCATCATCACGTGGCAAGAGTCAACAATAACCAGTGCAGAAGCTGTGCACTCCATTACCCCTCTTGTAACATCAGGGGCAACTAGGTGGTGCAGTGGATAGAGTGCCAGGCCTGGAGTCAAGAAGACTCATCTTCCTGAGTTCAAATCTCGCCTCAGACACTTACTAATTATGTGACCCTAGACAAGCACTTAATTCTTTGCCTTAGTTTCCTCATCTGTAAAATGAGCTGGAGAAGGAAATGACAAACCACTCCAGCATCTCTGCCAAAAAAATGCCAAATGGGGTCACAAAGAGTCAGACACTACTGAAAAGTGACTGTTTAAGAAAAAAGTCAACAAGTTGAAGAACAGCAATATGAGAGTAGCCAAGATGTTGGAGGTCTGAGGTGCATGTAAGTTAGTCAAAGGAACTGAGGATATATAACATGGAAAAGAGAAGATTCAAAGCAGACATGATAAATGTCATCCAAAAATTGAAAGACTATTCTGAGGAACTAGGATTAGCTTTTTCCCACTCCTACCTTTCCAGTTTTCTTATACCTTGCTCCCCATCATGATGTACTTGATCTAGTGACACTGGCCTCCTGGCTGGTCCTTGAACAAGACCCTACATTTCTTGGCTCCTGAGCATTTTCTTTGGCTGTCTCTCGCGTCTGGGATACTTCCTCCTCTGCTGTGATTACTGATCTCTCTGGCTTCCTACAAGTCCCAACTAAAATCCCACTTCCTCCGGGAAGCCTTTCCTAACCCCTCTTCATCCCAGTGCTTTCCCTCTTTTATTTCCCAGTTATCATGCATATAGCTTGCTTTGTATAAGTGTATTTGCAGGTTGTTTCCCTCTGGATTGTGAGTTCCTTGAGGGCAGGGGCTATCTTTTCACTCTTTTTGCATGCCTAGTTCTTAGCACAGTTCCTGGCATGTGGTAGATTGTTAATGAGTGATGGGTTTCTCTGCTTGTCTCCAGAGAGCAAAACAAAGATTAATAGATAAATGAGCAAATTAGAGCTTGATATTGGGAAAATGTAGTAAACATTAGATCTATCTGAAATTGGGCTACCTCAGGAGGTGGTGGCAGGTTCTTTCTCATAGGAAGTCTAGAGGCAAATCGGTGGTATAGTGGCTAGAGCACCGGACTTGAAATCAGGATAAACTGAGTTTTGAATCCTGACTTAGCCATCTTCTAGCTTCATGACCCCCAAACAAGTCACTTCACATTTCTTAGCCTCAATTTTCTCATCTGGAAAAGTTGTGAAGATTTCATGAAGTGATATATTTGTAAAGTGATTTGCAAACCTTATAATGTTGTATCAATGTTAGTCATAACACTTGTCAGATATGTTACAAAGGGTATGAGTTGGACCAAATGGCCCCCTGAGGTTCCTTTGAACTGTGAACTTCTGCAACTTACTGCATACTGCATTCAACCTTCTTTTCTCTCTCACTTCCCATTTAAGAAATGAACACTGTAGGGGGCAGCTAGGTGGCATAGTGGATAGAGCACCGGCCCTGAAGTCAGGAGGACCTGAGTTCAAATCTGGCCTCAGACCAAACACTTGACACTTACTAGCTGTGTGACCCTGGGCAAATCACTTAACCCCAATTGCCTGAAAAAAAAAAAGAAATGAACACTGTGCAGTTTGCTTGGTCTTAACTGGAACAAGTGACTACTATGGTAGGAATTTTAGATCAAGACAGTTCTTTAGTAGTCAGGGCAGGTGGGAAGAATCATGGGATATATAGTTGGAAGGAAACTTAGAGGACATCCCCTCCAAAACCATGATTTTTTTTTCTGGGTGGGGAGAAACTTAAAATAATAATGCCCCAACACACACACACACAAACAACAATAACAACAACAATAAATGAGGACGAAGGAAGTTATGACTTGCACAAGATTATGAAGGTAGCAAGTGACAGAGCTAATATTGGGCCCCAGACCTCTGACTCTATACCTAGCCCTTGACATTGAACCAGGATGAGGAAGGCAGATATTATTGCATAAGCAGGATATTGCAGCATCCCTCCAATCATACGATGGAGACTTTTGCTTAAGACTGATTTTAGGAGAAAACATTGACCTATGCTTTAAATAGTAGAGTCCCTGAATTGCCTTTGATTGGGAGCAGCTGAGCATGGAATTACAATGGCAGCATAAAGAAGCGGATCATTTTTTTCGTTAGAGAATAGTTTGAGTCTTCAGTCTTCTCAGAGTACTCTTGGAGTGGTTGTTTGCTGCTTTACCATGCCTACCTTTTGCTCCAGGATGTGACAACAATAAGGCAGACGTGGACATTTTGGACAGAAATAGAATGGAAAAGTTCAAAGTTTGACTGAGCATGCAAATGCTACTCGATGAAAAGCAACTGATGTACGACTATGTGCAAACACAGTCTGGCCATGATGAAGGACAAGTCAGTCAGTGGGAAAAAAACCACTGAGGATAATTTTAACTGACTCATTCTGGCCTGACTGATTTTTGCCCCCACCGTCACCACAGTCAGAATCACATAGTGGTAAAAATGGAAGGAAACGTAGAGATTAATGCTTCTAATGCCTCATGTTTTAGAGGAAGAAATTAAGATGCAGAGAAAGAAAATGACTTTCCTAAGGTCACATACATAGTGGCAGAGATTTGATTTGACTTTCAAATTCAGTTATCAGATGAAAAAGAAACAAAATTAAAAAATCCTCTGTAGTATTGCACAGAGCCTAGAGATGTTAAGTCACATAGCTAGCAAGTGTCAGAGACAGGAATCCAGTCCAAATTTTCCTAAATTTAAGTGTAGTACCCCTGTCCATTACCCCACACTTTCAAATTTCAAGATAAATGGGAACACACCAAATATGAAAATGTTCCTACTTGACATTTTTTTCTTTAGTTCTATATGTAGGTTATCCCTTCACATGATCACAAAACTGACTAGACTACAAGTCTTGGTCCAAGTGGCAAGCCAGACTAATTTGTCTTGGAACAAGTGAATGAATGAATGAAAAACAAACAAACATTTATTGTGTTTCCTATGTGCCAGTTACTATGTTAAGCACTAAGGGATACAAATAGAAAAGAAAAGCCCCTACCTTCAAGGAAGTATAACTGGAAGAGACAAAACATATTGCCGAGTATATAATGATAATGAAGAAGTGAAGAAATTTAAAATGCTGACTTGTCCCCATTTCAGAGAACGATCATCTTATTAGCTCTTATTGGGGATCTGTGCTGGTGAGCGTGGATGGCAGATTTATCCCCATATTTTTGCTTCTGTTCCCGTCCATGCCTACATGTATGCTAACTTAAATTTACTTTTAAAATTTTTCTTTCTCACAGACTTTGAGTTGCTCGAGGGAGGATTTTTCTTTCCTTTTCAGCTTGACAATTATCTAATTTTACTGTGAGGTTTCATTGATGTATAGATTCTTTCAAGTATTAATTATGCATGAGAGTGATATGTGGCCTCATTGATTCAGAGAACACTGAGGCCAATTGTATTTTCATAATAGGTGTGTAACCATAGAATACAGATATACATTCTATAGTGTTACTCTTTCTATTTTCCAAAAGGTGAAGTAAAAACCTGAACAAAGACCTGGCATGTTCCCCAAGTTGCTGGATAAATAAATCCTTCAGTATTGATTTAAAATGATGAGCTTGCATTGATCTACCTTGCCAATACTTTATGCAAGTGAAGCCCCAAAGACATCCAAATAAAAACAATTTAAATCACTTAATAAACAGGATTACCAAATAGTTTAAAATCTAGCAGATGTCCAGTCCATCAGCCAGCCTCCCCACCCCAGTATCCTTTGGGAATAAGATGCATTTTTCTTTGAAAATGTAATGGAAAGAAAAATAAGTTTGGGAATTACCAACTGTTCAAAAATAACCAAACAATTGTGAAATATTTAAATAGTAAACTAGCTCTTTTTAGAATATATAGAATGGTGTCTTTTGTATATCTGTTTTGATTTGGTTGTCATTAATATATTATTTTAGTAAGCATGGGCTTTTATTTTTGTTTTGTTTTTCAGTACCATGAACCACATTTCAAAAGTGAAAGATATCTTCATTATTTAACCACTTATAGAAATTTTATTAAAGGTGGGAAGATGACTGCCTAAGTAGGTGAGGGCATGCTTTTGTGACTTGACTTCACTATAACTCTATGTCAGATTTCTTTTGATTCCAGTTATAAAACTTCTAATAATTTTTCTTCCTCTTTTGAATGTTCTCAAAAATAATTAAATACTGGGAGAGGAAAATCAAGAACTAACTTTATTATTGTCATTTCTTCCCTAAGAATGTTCAGACCCTCCTCCTCTCTTTCTCTAATAAAACTTATCAGCAGTGTGTGTGTGTGTGTGTGTGTGTGTGTGTGTGTGTGTAGCATGAGGTACTTCTTTGTCCTATCAGTGAGTGTCCCATGTCAGCTCACCCAGTATATACACAATCTTCTCTAGCAGTCTAAAAAATGCTTATGAAAACATAAGATAAAACAAATTTCAAAAGCTAAATTTAAAAAGTTAATTGTAGGTGTAGGGAAAGCAAAATAATAATTCTATAGGGCCTTAATGTATAATAGATAGTTTCCTCAAAACAAATCTGTGAGATGAGTACAAGTTTAAAATATAAAAAAAAACTAAGGAAACACAAAGGCAATCCTTACTGCTTTCAAATTACATCCTTGACATGGTTTTGCTTTTTGGTGTAAAGAAATAAAATGCCTTCAACCCTCCTATCTCCCCCAAATAACATCACTGCACAGAACTCAAACATCATAGAATTTAGAGTAGGAAGAACTGTAAAGGGCAATCTTGTCCAATCTAATTACAATCAGTCCGGAAACTAAATCTCAGAAACTTTGGATAATTTGGCATAGGTCATAATGTTGGCACATATAAGAGCTAGTTTTTAACCCACCCACCCCCCAAGAAAGCCATCCCTTAAAACATATTTAAAAAGAGAAAGAAAAAAAAAGAAAAGGTCATTGAGCAACACCAGGGAACACATCAATCAAGTGTGACATTATGTGTTGTGTTCCACACCCATGGTCCCCTACCTCTACAAAGAAGGGAGGGAGTTGCATTTTCATATCTTTTCTTTAACACTAAGCTTGGTTATTATAATTACACAGCATTCAGTTTTGATCTTTGTTGTAGTTCTTTCCGTTTACGTTATAGTAGGCCTTGTATGTATTTCTTTTTAAGAAAAATTTTTGGTTCTTACTTTTTTTTCAGGTCATATGAATCTTCTTATACCTATATACATATGTACATATATACATATGAATAGAAATACATATGTATGTATATATGCATATATTATATATATAGTTATATAATTAATTTCTTATGGCATTGCATTTATCTACCACAATTTATTTTGCCATTCCCCAATCAATGTGAATCTGCTTGGTTTTCAGTTTTTTGCTGCTACCAAAAGTGCTACTAAAACTATTTTGTTGTATATTTGATATTTCTTTTTATTTTTGACCTCTTTGGGATATATCCCTAGCAGTATGAATTCTAACTTAAAGAGTGTGAACAATTTAGTCATTTTCTTAACATGATTCCAAATTGCTTTCTAGAATGTTTGGACCAGTTTACAGCACTACCACCAGTATATTAGTGTTTTGGTGGACCTCTTTCTGCAATGCTGCCAACATTAATTTTTCTAACCTTTTGTTATTTTTGCCAATTTGCTGAATGTGGGATAGATACTGTTATTTGAATTTCTCTTATTAGAAATGATTTAGAGTAGTTTTTTTATACAATTGTTAATAATTGGTACTTCATGTTGTCAGATCTGTTTATATTCTTTGTCCGTTTGTTCATTAGGGAATGGCTATTGTTATTAAATATTTGTTAATTCCTTATGTCTTTGATATCAGAGCCTGTTCAGAAGTATCCAATATTAAGATACCCCCACAAACTAATTAGATGCTTCTTCTCTTATCCTAATGATAGAGATTTTTGTAGTGGAAAAGGTTTTCAATTTCGTATAATCAAAAATGTTTATCTTTTGCTATCACCATTCTTTCTTGTTTGGTTATGAATTCTTCTCCAACTCATAGTTGTGAAAGGTACTTATATTAGTTTTCTACCTTTTTTCCCCCCATATTTCTTCTTTGATACTTAGGTTGTGTATTAGTTTGTATTTCATTGTTCTTTATAGTGTAAGATGTTGGCTAAACTTAATTTTTGCCAAACTATTTTTAATTTTCCCATGAGTTCTTTTAAAACAGGGATTTCTACCCCAAATATTTGATGTTTTATTTTTAATGTTGGGTTGTTGAGTTCATTTGTTCTTGTTCCACATGTATTTAGTCAATTCCATTGATCTGCTTTTATATTTTGGACCTATATCCAGTGCTTTTGATGATTATTGCTTTATGGTATAATATGAGATCTAAAAATGCTATTCTCCTTAAGTCTTCCTTTTTTCATGATTTTATTTGAGAGTCTAGACCATTTTCTAGCCACATCAAATGACTTTAATGTTACTTTGATTGGTAGAACATTCATATATAAAATGACATAGTTAATGTAATTTTTATTAGATTGGTATAGTCCAGTCACCAGCACAGAGTACCCTTCTGTTTTTTAGTTTCTTTTAAAAATATTTTATAGTTTTTTTTGTAGTTACTGTATACTGACAGATTATCCCAGATATGTTATATAAGCACAGGGTCATTTTGAATGGATTCTTCCTCTTTTATTTCTTTCTTTTTGGATTTTATTATTGCTATATTGAAATGTTGTTGACCTTTGTAGGTTTATTTTGTAACCTGCTACTTTACTGTTACTATTAATTTGTCAATTATTTTGTTGATCATCTAGGATTTTCTAAGTGTACCATCATGGTCAGCAGAGAGGGAAAGAATTGTCTTCTTTTTGCTGATATTATTCATTTCTTATCTTCCTGTTACCTCATTTCTACCACTATTATTTCTTGAACCATGTCAAATAATAGTAGAAAATGGGAACAGCTCTGTTTTACTCCTTGATCTATGATTTTTTTTTAAAAAAAGTTTCATCTATGACTCTTATGTAGATTTATTTTTTTAATTACTTCAAGTGAGTGCAAAACTTTGTCTTTTCTAGGAACAACTCATTAAACATAAAGATGCCAAGGAGAAAGCTGAGGCTCTCTAAGTTAGAAGACTGACTAACATTTTGAAGTCAAACCTAACAGGAATAGTACATTCAGAGCATTTAACACATATATCAACCATTCTGATCCCATACTTTTGGCATGGCAATTGATCTAGAAGGCATCCAACATCATATAATGATACACTCCAAAATATCTATAGAAACATTAGAAAGAACTTCCTTGTCAAAAAGATAAAAGAAGATTGATGTCCTCAGAGCATACAATAAAAAGGTTAAGAATTTACAGAAATAATTTTTGAATAAAGAGACTTAACTTAAAGCAAAAGTAAAGGTCAAGAACTGGTGTATACCACTGCATTTGTCAGATGCGGCCAAGAGGCCTATGATATACATAAGATCCAAGCAAAGAATCAAAATCAACACAACGGGCAAAATCCCCGTGAACTCAACCAACAATAGGTCAAAAAGAAGCATAAACAAATGGCTATCATAAATCCTTCCATCTCTATAAATAAACGAGCATTTATTTATCCTCCCTTTTCTATAAATCCTTCCATTCTAGGATTTATGATAGCAATTCAAGAGCTGGCTATTCCCACCAAATACTATAAAAAAGTTATATTTAAGAAGCCCAGAATTATTTATTGATGTAGGTCATGCATTGAAATGGTGGAATCTGTAACATATCACTATAGGTTGCAAAAATTAACATCTGCTAGATGTCTAGAAACATATGATCAGAAAGCTAGAATTACGTGCCAGAAACTTGGGATATAATGACACATGAAAAATCCTGATACAACAAATACAAACCCCAAGATATCTCAAAAATTAAGAAAATAAATTGTACTGGATTCAGAACTTCATTACAAATAGAATTGTTGCCCAGAACTGTCCAGATATAACATTGCTACATAGAAATTTAAGAACAACATTCTTAATAGATGTCACCACACAAATAACCATAATCTCAAAACTAGTTAGAATCAAAAGCTTTCAAAATATTAAGGCTTAGCAAAAGAAATTAAAGTCATGTGGGCAGAGTACATGAAATCCTTCTCTTTCTGTTAGTGTCCCCAAGATGCTTTCAGTGAGTCTATAAATGATGATTTTACATCCCAATATCATTATCAATTACAAAAGCAATTATTTATTTACTTGCTCAGTAGTCTTAAGAATATTAAATATAGAAGAACAGTAACGGGACAGTGACTTGTCCTCAGACCTGTTTTAATAATAATAGCTAAATTTATATAGTCACATAAAGTTTTCAAAATGGGCTTTTACTTTATCTCATTTGAACCTCATGGAAGTTCTATAAGGCACAAACTATGTGTATTATTATCCCCAGTTGGCAGATGAGGCTGGATTCACACATCTAGTTGGTTTCAGAGGAGAGTTTGTGCTTAGATCTTGCGGTCTTCTTTTCAATATACCACATGTACTTCGTGGTGTTGAGAAGGGCTAAAATAATATGAATTCTCAAAAGCATTATACATCGTACTTGTATAGGAAGGGGTGAGAGGTGGAAAGAGGATGAGAAATATTCACTTGATACTTAACAAAAACAATCAATCCTGAGCCTAACATTCCAGGATCTGTGCCTGAGCCTGGCTGCTGGGTTTTAAATGGCTTGTCAATGAATCATTTTACCCTGCTTAGATTTCACCATTACTGCCATTCATCAAAGGGCAAGTAGGATTTATTAAGTGTCCTCTTGTGCACTTCCGCCTGGACAAATGTAAAAGATGCTTTTATCCTTTTCAATAATCATTGCTTTTATCCCCCTGTGTTTTTATTGGAAAGTCTTGGGTTTTCCCCCCTCATTTTTCATTTCCTCTTGGAGCACGTTAATAATCTCATTATTCTTGTTTGGCTGCCAAAAGCTTCATTCAACATTTTGCTTCTATATTTATTCTGAAGATCTAAAGTGAGAGAGAATATATAAGGAAACTTAATTTCCTCTTCTTCACCTCTCCCAATCCTGCCTTCTCTTTCTGACCTAGTTCTATCCCATATTCCCCCAAGAAGTCTTCCCTGACTATCCCAGCTCTATACTCCAATATTTATTGTTGCAGCCACTCATTAGGCAATTAATCACGTATTGCCTTGTAATGTCTATTCTGCTGTATCTTAAACTCTTATTTAAGTTGTGTTGCTGTATGATTTTGTATCTGTCTACATCTTATTTGGGTTGTTTACAAGACTGGGAGGTCCTTGAGAGAGACTGTCTTGTCCATATTTGCATCTTTCATAGCACATAGAATGGTGCCTGGTTTATAGTAAACACTCAATGAATATTTGCAGATATTGAGTGAAATAATAAATTGCACTTCTTCATTCGCAGAACCTTGCATGTAATATATATTCATTTATTCAACAAATATTTGTTAAGCATCTTCCACGCCACTTAACGTCTGTTTTCTTCTGTTTCCTCAACTGTAAAATGAAGATAATAACAGGATCTACCTCACAGGGTTATTGTGAGGATAAAATGAGATTGTATTTGTAAAACACATAGCAGAGTGCCTGGCATGTAGTAGGCACAACATGAATTCTTATTGCCTTCTCTCCTGCCCTACTGTGTGCAAGACTTTAAGGTAGATTCTGGGAATACAAAATAGTTATGACTCGGAACCTATTCGGAAGTGTTTACATTCTCCTGGTGGGAAAGGGGAGGGGAGGGAAGATAGGTCATTTCCTACAACATAAGGGAAAATGGGTATAAAGGAGAGTTTCAGGCAAAGTGATAGGAAAAAAATATAAGGAAGGAAGAAGTCAGGAAAGACTTCATAGTGGAAGTAGCAGCTGGGGTGGTCCATAAAGGAACTTCAAATGATGAAGATATGTCAGAGTGGTGAAAGGTCTCTCATCCATTGTGGATGAGAGACAGTGTGAGCTAAAGTGGAGAAATGAGAGTGGATGTCCAATAAATGTGTTGACCAAAAAAAAAAAGGGATTAAAACCCCCAGAAACTCTTAGCAAACAAATTAAAAAATTGAGACACAGGACAACGAAATGCAACATGGATTTGGAATACACTATCATTCCTGTATAGGAGGGGGAGGGTAGAAGATCATGAGTAATATTACTTCATAAAATTGTAAAGAAGAAAGTATGAGGGGAAAAAGTCCACAGAAAGCTTGGCATGACATCAAGTTGAGCCTTATCTCTAAGAGAATCCATAGACGAAATAAGAAAAGAAATAGAAAAAAAACAGAACAGATTTTTCAGCCTTTGTATACATCTCTTTTATCATCGGTGACAGTAAATCCACCATATTTAGACTCACACATTTGCCTCAAAATAGAGTATAGATGTAGGAAAAGGGATAGCTATTGGACTTGTCCTTTAATTGGTATCAACAACTCTCTGGGGAGGAAACTTCCTCTATCAATGTGCCTTGTCTGCCACTTACCATCCTAAAGAGCTGCTTAGAGAAGTGAGAATTAACTTGTGAGTGGTCATATAGTCAATATGTGTCAGAGATAGACTTGAACTCAGGCCTTTCTCCCTCTAGGCCAGCAGCACTCTATTCATTATGCTCCTTCCCTTGTTATAAATTGAAATGACATTTTAGAAGAGGAAATTGAAAAGAACAGCTTCACCAGACCAAATAGAGATAAAATCTCTGCAAGTGATGGCATAATCTTAATAGCATTGAACAATCATTTTAAAAGTTATTTCAGGGAAGGGAAGATGCACACACACATGTGTATACATATATGTGTATAAATATATGTGTACACATGTATGTGCATACATATATGTATATATAAATATACATGTGTGTGTGTTCATGCATACATATACATATACAAATATATACATTAATGTGTGTATATCTATACCTATATATCTATTTTCCATATCTATATCTATATGGGGCAGGAACTCAAGGACCATATTTATATATCCAAAAGCAATAGAGAGATCATATGAAAATACTGACCCATATATCCTAGAAAATCTTTATGAAAATCATCTGTTCAGGTATCAAGGGCATCCTGAATGGAAATATGAAAAGTGAAAAGGAAAAACTTCTGAACGGATTTTCTATAGTTGACCCCAAAAAATCTTTGATACAGTAGTGCAAAACACAATTTTAAAAGCTCTTCTCCCTCATTTAAGGATTCTCTCATGCAAGATTATATAAGCCTCATTGATAACTGGATTCACAGAGATAATTTTGCTCAGTAACCCCTTACTGAACTATGTCAAACAAAACTTAAAAGAGGGAAACATCTGTTCACCAAAAGTGCTTTTCACTGTCATGGGTGATATGTTGTGTTGGGTGCAAATGGAAGGATTCTTTAGAGATGATGAGGTGCTCTGATGCTTCTCTTTGCGGATGTCTTGACATGGTTGCATTAAGCCACAAAAATACTAATAGGATCTCCTCAGCAAGATTCATGTTTACTCCACAGGTATTTACCAAACACCTCTTACAGAAACAACTAAATGGATGAAACATACCTGTTGTCCAGATTACGAAATACGGACAGTTCACTGAATTAGCACATCAGTACATACATCTAAAATAACCACTAAACATGGATGATGACCTGGCCCAGAATAAAGCTGAAGGAAGAGAACAGATTATATTGTATTTGAGAAACTGAATAAAGTAGAATGTTTCTCTCCCAAACCCTATCCCTAGAATACATGGCAAAAAGGCTTGAAGTCGAGCCTTTTTCTCTTTGTATCTCCAGTTTCTAGAGAACAGCGAAATAGTTCTTGGCCTCCAGGTGCTTACATTGTATTAGAGAGACAACATGGACATATATGAGTGTTTGTACATATATTTCTATATACATATTATATATATATAATGTATTAAACAAAATTAAGGTAATTTTGAGGAGGAAGATATACTAGCAGGTGTGTGGGGGGAGGTAGGGGAATCAGAAAGGCCTTATAAAAAGTGGTGCTTGAGCTGAATTAAAAAAAAAACTAGGGGTTTCAAGAGGTAGAGGTAAGGAAGGGGTACATTCCAGGGATGGGGCATAGCCAACATAACATCACAGAGATGGAAGATGTTGTTCCATATGTGAGGAACATTTAAACTGTGTAAGAAGTCAGTTTGACTGAACCAGAGAGAAGGTAAAAGAAAATGATATTTATATTAAAGCTGGAAAGCTAGGTTGAGAATTCTTCAGAGTATCCAGGTTGGGGTGATAGGTAGGGCCTTGAATTGCTATGAGGGGGCACAGAAGTCTCAGAAGGATTCTAGATGGTACAGTTGACTATGCTTAGTATCATGTTTGCTGCAATGGGAGGGAGTGGCTCCAAGCTTCAGAGTCAAGATCCCAGGGTTGGTGTCAGCAGAGGGGAGACTTCAGTGAGAAGTTCAGGCAGAGTTCGGGGGCCATCCCATCCATTTCCCCCTTTCCCATCCCTTGGGTGATGTGAGTTGGTGGAGGTAATTCCCATCGGAGGTGTTCATTGTGCTGAGAAAATGACATATTTTTCAAGTAAATTTATGATCCAGGGGCAGCTAGGTGGCGCAGTGGATAGAGCACAGGCCCTTAAGTCAGGAGGACCTGAGTTCAAATCCGGCCTCAGACCAAACACTTGACACTTACTAGCTGTGTGACCCTGGGCAAGTCACTTAACCCCAATTGCCTAAAAAACAAAACAAAACAAAACAAAAAATTTATGATCCAACACTTTTGTATTACTGTGACCTATGGGTTTATTTCTTACTCAGTTACTTCTCCCCTTATCCTTGTGATGGGAAAATATAATATCTTGGTCTTCTGAGCCATGGAGGAGAGAAGGGACAACAAGACAGGTTAAAGGACTATATGTTATCCATGTGTAGATCCAAACAGAGTTGTATGTCCATCTTCCATACACCTGCTGATAGAATATTCCTGAAACACATGTCTTATTATGATCCTCAACTGTTCAAGGACCTTCCCTGGCTCCCCATTGCCTTTAGTTAAAATACAAACTTCAGGTTTGATATTTAAAGTTGTTTACAATATGGCTTCAGGCATGTTGGACATTACTCCCCCACCTCATAAATTCTACTTTCCAATCCTATTGGACTCCTTTCTGCTCCCCATACTCTCTTGCTTTTGTTCTTTAGCACAGGCAAGAATGCATTCTCTCATCACCTCCTCCTGCTAAAATCTAGAGCTTCCTTCATACCCCAGCTCATTTACCATCTCCTACAGGAAGCATTTCCTCATCCCTCTTGTTGTTAGCACTCTCTTCCTATGCCTCAAATGATCACTTGCATGCTTACCTGACTTCATGATTCACCACTGCCCCCAGTAGAATGGAGTCACCAATGACTTTATTTTTTATTTTCTCACTTTGTCTCTTGAGTACCTAACACAATTCCTAACACATAACAGGCACTTCATAAAAACTCTTTGGACTGCATTGGACTATGTATACTATTACTACCGGCAGGTACAGATGACTAGATTAATTACATGCAATCCTCAGTTTAAGGAATCAAATGAGTAGTTCCTTTTTGTGTATGTTTTTGCTGTTATTTCCTATTAGTAGCAAGTATTTTTTGCTCCTTCTACATATTTGCTATTTCTCCCATGGCTTTGGGAAGAGTAGAATGCTCATTTTAGTGTTTTTCCCTAAAAGTTCCTTGTGATGATATCTAAACAGGGGAACATAAAGTTTATTACCACATCTGGGATTGTTTCATAGCTCTTCCAATTTGAGAAGCAGTCTCCTTTTTCTTTTAAATCATGATTTATACATCATCTGATCAGTGACAGTACAATGTTTATTAAATGTGCTAAAGCTCCAAAATATTAACTATTAAAAAGTCTCTACTCAGTTTTCAAAGTGTCTGAATTTCTTAAAAATCATTTAATAAGAAAATTAATAAATACATGAAGAAATAAAATTTGATATACAAATTTACTGGTTTCCCCCCACATGACCCATGTTCTATTTTCTCCTTCTCCACCATCCTCTTTACAATTTTCATATCACTAAGATAGGCCTCATTTGTTCTTCAACCAGAGCCAAATTCTACTGAACCCAAATAACATGGAAGGGGATTAAAAAGCATGCTAAGTCTCTTTTAGGCTAGCTGCCTATTTTTCATCAGATTTATTGTGATAAAGGCTATTGTTTACATTTGTGTTTCAATGAAAATATCATTTCATATTGGAAGAAAACTTTACTTTATTTGAGGAAAGATCCACTGAATGTCCCCCATTTAGGACAAAACCCATTATTCTAATATGAGTGCCAATTTACCTTTGATTCAAATTTGTTTCCTAAAATATCAAAATGTCAAATTATGAAAGTTTGATGAAACATGGTTAATCTATTACTGTATAAATATAGAACTGCAAGGGACCTCAGAAGCCAATTAGCTAATCTTCTCATTTTATAGATGAGAGAACCGAGGCTCAGAAATTTTACTTGACTTGCCCAGGTCCCCTGGCTACTAAGTAGTGGAGGCAGGATTTGAGCCCAGGTCTTCCCTGACTCCTAGTCCAGCACTCTTGACACATGTTGCCTCTCCTAAGGACTATCACCCTACATCAGTGTTAAAACACCTCTGTTTTACCCATACATCTTCATAGTTATGAACATTGTATTTTTGGTTAAAATCTAAAGTCTGATTGAAAGAGTAGTGGTCTAATTATTATATTGTGTTGTATTGTATCATATCATATTGTATTGCATTGTATTGTATAATATCAAATCATAAAATATATCATATCATATTATTGTTGTGCCTTATTGTATCATATCATATCAATCATATAATATTATTTCACATAGAACATGACAAGGCTCTTTTACATCAGGTTAATTTGAATCTGAAAAGGGTATGTTCTATCTTCTGAAACCAAAATGGTGGATATGATCATTTACTTTATCTTCTCAACCCTAAAAGGAAGCTTTCACTCTCCTCCACTGCCCAAGTACTTTGTGTTTTATTCATTCTTTGGCAAAATTAAGTCTAAGACTACTACTTATATAAAATCACCTGAAGTTCATCATGGAAATGAAAATAAGCATTTAGGTCCTAGATAGCCTGTCATATTTGAGAGTTTTAAGGGATATCACCAACCACCGATCTCTTTACATTTTAAGAAATTTTTAAATGTTTTTATTGTGTAGGGTTTGTTTGTTCGCTTGTTTGAGACTTGTTAAAACTTGGTACCTTTCTCCATTTTTTATTATATTTAACCTGCCTCTTTTTCTTCAGAAGTGAAGAGGCTTGGGAAAAACTTGTTTCAAGGAGGAGAAGGTAGGAGAGGGCTGTGAAACGTGCTTTTGCTAGTTTCATAACTAGGAATCCTAGCATTTGAGGTAAATTCGTTTGTATATGGAAGGAATTAAGTTATGAACACTACTACTTCGTATGAAGGTAGACTAGAGACAAGAGTAAATGGAAGTCAAGGAGCATGAAGCATGCCAGAATACTCAAAGGATGCCGAAGTGCTAGTAGAGAAGGAGACAATGACTCACTTGCTAAACTGATTGGGATGGAGAGAGAGTGACCTGTAAGGGCCTAGGTAAGAGTATTTATTTTCAAGGTGGAGTAGGAGATTTACCCATTTTTTAAGGGATGCATTGGGGCCTCATGTGGAAAACGTGTCAAAGGAACAATAGTGCACACCATATCCATGTATGCTTTGCCTAGGATCCCATCCCATAACTCCTATTATTTGAACTGCCTCTAGAGGAATAATCCACATGAAAAGGAAAAATGACATACAAGGGAACAGATAGAAAGACAGAAAGGAGGGACCCTCAACAGATTTAGGATTAAAAGCTATGGCATGGTAGGGAAAGTACCTAGAGCAGGCTGGAAAGTAATGAAACATGGATAGACTCGGTAACACCCTTAAATGGGCATCCTAGATAGGCATTAAAAACCTTGATAATGGCTCTGCCTTTGCAGAGTCTAGGACATTCAACATAAACACATAAGAAAGATAACATTTACAAAGTCATAAATAAATGACGGCAAGTTATAGAAATAGATCAATATAGATACATATATGCTTAGAGATGCTACATATTTATCATTATATACACATTATATATATTATATGCATAGAAACATGTAAATATGTTATACACCTACACACATGCCTGTGTTCATATGTATTTATATTATATTTTTATTGTGTACATTTATTTACGCATATGTATATGTTTAAAGAGACTTTAGCCTGTGCATGGTGGAATAGGAGTGAGAGTGGTGGAAGTTTTTGCAGTCAATGGCAGAAGCTTGTATCTGCCACATCTGCAGTTCCCTTTTTAAAGACCATGGGAGATGACCTCTATCCAAATGGACAAGCTGAGTGGTGCTCACTACCGTACTAATTTTTTCATAGGGACTTGCCTGGGAGTAACAAGTCAGCAGGGAAGGAACCAACCCTGATCTTCCTTTTTTTTTTTTTCCATTTGTATTATTCAAAATGTATTCATTTAAAGAATACATCTGCAAGATTTAATGTTATTTCTTATAAACAATTCTAGCAAGCCCTTCCTTGGGTTAGAGAGTTTTGCTCTATAATTGGGGTCATAAACATGAGCCATTCCATTACTAAACTTCTAAATGCAGAATTACTATGAGCTCAAGGCATGGGTACCTTCATCTAACCCCCTTTGTTACTCCCTTTGATTTGTTTTCTCTCCCTAATAAAATGTAAACCCCTTGGGTGCAGTGAATGTCTTTCTCTTTCCTTATATTTCCATCCCTAATACTTAGCCTAGTATCTACCATCTAGCAAGCATTGAATAAGCTTGTTGACTTGACTAGAAACACCAAAGAATGCTATTATCAAATTTATGAAAGGCAGGTGGGAAATAAATTCATTGAGATAATTAGTTAATATATTTATCTTAGAATTTATCTTAGATAAGCACTACAGATGGATAGTGAGTTGATCTTAGGCTTGAGGAAGAGAGTGGGATGGATTTTATTAGAAAATGACATTCAACAATCTCAACTTGTTCCGTAAAACACACAGAGAATCATGACACCAATATTCTCCTAATGATGTCAAATAGCTACAAATGATGACACACCATGATCTCCCAATAATCAACATTGCAAGTGACCCAAAAAGGCAGCGAAGAGAGGGAATCTGCAAGCAAGTTTGTTGCAACAAATTGCTACCAATTATCTGTTTTCGAGAAATGATGTAAAATCTGCTATGAAGAAAATGTGTAAGAAAAGAAAATTGGTCCATGATGTAACAAGAATGAGATTTAGCCTAAAGGTGATACTGTTTCTAGCAAAATCATGAAATACCTGGAGAATGGCTTATAGTGCATTACTGTAAGTAGATTTCTCCATGAAAGAGTTTTTTGAGAGGACACGAACAAGAATCAAACAGGATATGTAGAAATGGATACATTGCTACTATCTCAGTTCCAGTGAAGGGAGAACACACTTTGGTGAGATCATAGATCTCTCAAAGTAAAAGTCTGCAAATTACAACACAACTCTACCATACAGATACTACCAATGTTAGTATTTCCATTATAGAGGTGAAAACGAAGGCTTAGAGCAGCTAAGTGGCATGCTCAGAGTCACATAGACAATAAATGGCAAAACCAGGAAATGGACATGTGGTCTAACTCAGGGGTCGGGGACCTGTGGCCTTAAGGCCACATGTAGCCCTCTAGGTCCTCAAGTATGAACCTTTGGCTGAATCCAAATCCCCTAAGGATTTGTTCTGTGAAGTTTGGATTCAGTCAAAGGGCCACACTTGAGGGCCTAGAGGGCCACATGTGGCCTTGAGGTCACAAGTTCCCCACATCTGGTCTAACTTAAATCTTCCCATTATATTACTGTGCTTCTTAGCTAAGAAATGGCATATGTTTGCCGTCTTAATTTTTGCTACTGATTCAATTGAGTCCACTTTTTTTTTTCCAAAACCAGTTCAGATTGAATGCATCAATTGTCTTTTTTAGCTTTAAAGTAATCATCGATGTGTATTTGCTTTTATATGACCTCCATTTCCAAATATAGACCTTCCCCTATGTCTCCTACTTTAGCAAAGGACTAAATCATTTGGTAGCAGAGACATGCTTCCCACTATAGAAGCTACTATATCTGGGTGAGGTAGAACTCAGCTCAGGAAGGTGTGGAGGTGAATTGCCTTTAGGAAAGCAATGAAGTTTTTTCAGTTATGTTTTATGGGAGGGAAAAGGCATTTTAGCAATGTTTCTATCCCTGGTCTCCTCATATATCACATGGATGACATTATAGCTGAATGCTCATTAATGGCATTAAAAATTCTAAATCAGAGGCCTTTTGGGTGTCTTTTTCTTTGCATTTCTTTCGTTCTTTTTTTTTTTTTTTGGTCATGCATATAAATAAAAGACAGAGTTCATGTAATTTAGGAGTAATATGCCACTGCCTAAAAATGTCCTTATGGTTACTTTCAGCTCAGGCCTTATTTATTTATCCATTTATATTTTTTTTAGAAAAATCCAAATCATTTAGGTGTTTCCATAAGTTGGAAAGCATCCTTTGGAGAAGCTCCATCACTTCAGAGGAATGCTGTATATTTATCTTGGAAAAGTGTATGTTTTAGGTTGCTTTTCCAGGATCAAATCTTGCTCTAAATTTCTATTTGACAAAAGCAGTCTCGTGTTTAGTGGCTACACTACAAAGGCATTGCTGCAGATGGTGTTTAGAGAATATAAAAACCATAGTTCGCATATCACATCCTAACATCAAACAAGATGAGTTGTTGATTATGCCTTCACTGACCCCCAAATGCCTCCTCCGCCACTTTATACTTCATCTAATAATTTGTCGTTTAGTAGAGCATATTTTTAGAAATTGTCACATGAGAATAAGGGTGTAACTCTCATTCATTTAAAATATTTTATTGATATTTTAAAAAAAACATATTGGTCACTTCCCAATGACTCAATGTGTCCCCTCCCCATAGAACCTTTCTTTGTATTTTTTTCAAAAATATATATTTGTGTTGAACTTAAACACCAAATAAAATGGACTCATTCACATATATAAAATAGAAGTGGAAAAGAGGATAGTTCATGAAATTGCAGATCTCAATTTTGTACAATTTCCTTTTCTTTTCAAGAGCCCTTACTAATAATAAAGAAGTGCAACTAGGCTAAACAAACACATTGTCCATGTCGGGCAACATATGCTTCATTCTTCACCTATGGTCTTCTACCTCTGTGCCAAGAAGTGCCACTTTCCTTCTCCGCCCCCATAGGTAGATTTTTTGCGATACTGAAATGTTCCCTTACTATCCATAAAGCTGCCTGGATATGCCTCCAGGTACGATATATTTATGTAGCTTTAGGGTAAGATGTCAATTTGTGTGCCAGAGTGTGTAGACATTTTTAGAAAATAACAACTTTGGTTTGTTGTTTTGATTTGAATATTAACAATCACCACTAATAACCAACTAATCCTGGCCTTCCAATCCTGTAGAACTCTTATTCATTTCCTCTTGTAATAAAGCACAAGGAGTTCATCCAACACTCTAAGCCTTCCTTTATGTCTCCTGAAATTGTAGAAGTACCAGTGGAACATTTTACTCTCAATAGGTTTTCCCTTATTTTTGCTATATGACCTGCTTACCTGCTTTCCTGGTTAGATGCCTTTTCAGCAACATCCTTAACTCCATTTCTCCTGCACAACATTTCAATTACAATGCACCAAAGTGTTCTTTTGTCCTCTATGTTACATTTCATTGCTCTTTGAAGAGGAAAAGATGAGAGGACATGATTGCATTTCGATTTGGTACCCATATGGATGGGCAAAAATAAAAGCTAAATATGTCATTAATAAGATTTTAAAAAAATATTCAGCTTTTCATGTCCCCACCCCCCCCATTGACTTTTCAGCCCTTTGTATTTTGGACTTGTGAGTTCATTAATGTAGCCTTAGTCAAGTTACTTTAATTCTCTCAAGCCCTGGTTTTTTCACCCGTAAAAATAAGAGGGTTGAATAATTATTCTTCTAAGGTCCCTTACAACTCTAAATCAGGCTTTAAGAAAAGATAAATATACACATTTTGGTACATGGCACAGCATACATTTTGATTTTTTCCTAAGGAAAAACATTCCGGTCACTTTATTTAGAAATTTAAAATTATTTAGTTACCTTGAATGGGTGGTTATCATAGGCAGTTGTTGTTTGTCCTTTGTTCTCAAAGAGGAACGTGACATCAGGGAGGTGATGCCATAACATGCAGGTAAATTGTATTTAAGTGAGGGAGGGCTATGCAAAGTCACCAGCCTCACTCTCTCCTCCAAAGCCATCTGGGTCTAGTGGTGAGATATCAATCAGGCAGCTTACAGTTAAAAGAAAAGAATATTTTCTTTATGATACCATTCGTTTCCTATATAATGGGTCAACCTTATTAAGCTCTAATAGCTCAGCTTAAAACTAGAGATTCCCTTTATTATTGGAATTAGCTAAATTCACAAAGAATTAACCTCATATATACATATATATATACATATATATGTATATATGTATATATTATATATATATGTACACACACACACACATACACACATTATACTGCTACCTTTGTTAAGTAAGAACATTTTTGATTGAATCAGTTAATCAGAACTGAGTGTGAACAGGGCCTGTAGACCTTCCTGAATCAATCAAAGCCACCATGTGTGAGATTTGGTCATGTTCTAAATGTCTATTAAAAGGAGCAAACTCATAATAAGTAATACTGAGAGCTTGAAAGTAGCAAGGAAGAAGTGAAATCATCCAGAACAATAGCTCAGAGGCAACCAGCCAAAGGAGAAAGAGGGCTATGGCAAAGAAGAGAGATCTCAAGGAGAAGCATTGGCCACATGGTCATCTTGGAGCACAAGATGTAGACTGATGCCACCTCTGTTCTCACTTATCCAAGGACTGAGGAGTGTCACAGACATGTATATGATCTTTTTTCTTTGTTACCCAAACATTTCTAGTAACCTGAATTTTGTCTTAAATACAAAGAGGTCAGGAGTCAACTAGAGATAAATATAAATTACAAATCAAATCAGAGAGACAAACTTTTGTGTATATAGTAAGAATTCTTCTAACTAGGGGATCAGAATGATTTTGTTTGTATTCCTAATAGTTTGCTTAAAATAAAGTTCCTAGAACCCCAGAGAGGGAGAAATTATGTGTATCTTAAGGGATGTTATATTCCCCCTATGATTAAAATGAGCTAATTATTATAACAGGGTATTATGATAAAAATGCATGAGAAAAATAGAAAATTTCAGAGAAAGAGACAGAGAAACAGAGAGACACAGACAGACAGACACACACACTGAGAAAGAGAGAGAGAGAGACAGAGAGAGAGAAAGACAGAGAGAAAAAACATTTCTAACTAGAGGCATGAAGGTAAAGGCAGGAGTGGGAACTAGTATCAATTCTGGGAACTGAACTTTTAAGGATTAATAGGATTTCAACAGGCTGAAAGGGATGTGAATGGCTTAGAGATGGCCAGGGCTCCAGTTTGGCACCAAATGATCGACACACAAAATATTTGGCACTGAATATTTGATCCATGCAGAAATTTTGATGTTTGTGCAGAGCTAATTAAAAAACTAACTACTGTCATTTGGGGTTTAAAAATAATAGAAGGCAGTAATTAGTTGGCTTCTGTTTTAACTGCACAAGCATCTGTTTCCAGTACTCATCAGTGGTGATTAGTATCTTTAATTTGAGGACTTATAGTATACATGGGAAACCGTGTTCCTTTCCAAAAAAATACATTTTCTACCTTTAAAGTTCGCTAACATTCCTGAATTTCCATCACTTTAAAGAATATTGAGAAATCACCAATGAGGATTCAGCATATTAGTGCCAAAGCGCAGGTTATTTTAACAAGGCTACTCATTCTCTTTCCTAAAGTATTTAATCAGTTTTTGGCTTGGATTATATCTTGATATGCTTATCCAGCATGACTGAATCGCTTGATTCTTAATAATGAGGCTAGTTAGGCAGAAGAGCTAATGCTGGCTCCAGTAATGAGCATGCAGAGACAAGACACTAACTTCCCCTGTCCTGTGATGATACGATGATTCCTCAAGCACAAAGAAATGCCATTAATTAAACATATACTGCATGTTATCATGAAAGATTACTTTTTCTAGGAACAATTATCATTTGGCTTTCTGGTATGGTGTGCATGGAGAATAGATAATATGATTGCAGGCATTCCTTTGACTTCTCTCAAGATCTGAGGTCAAATATTTCAGATGAGAAATATTGCAGAAGTGATGGTCCCACCAAAGATTTAGGAAGGAAGTACTTAAGAAAGTGATATTTCTTTTGTTTAGACTGGTGCCATTGCGTAAACATCTGCTGACTTTGCTGCATCTGCAGTTCTATAACATGTGCTTCTAAAAAACCTAGAGGGAAATTTTTGACAATTTTGCCTTTTTTTTTTTTTTAAAGAAATGAGAGTCAATGAAAAGTTTACAATCAGGTCAGCTCTTGGACCATCCAGCAGCATTTAGACTATCTCCCTGGAGCCTATTCTATACTTTTCAGGAGAGTTTTCAAAGATGTTAGAATTCAAGTAAGAAGACTACAGAAATTCTTTAACTTGCAGATGAAAACTAGAACCCTACAATTATAAAATCGGAACATTAGAATGAAATTAAATGGTCTTTTAGGCCACTCTCTGCTTGAATATTTTTAGTAACAAACTGATTGACTTAAAAATTTGCCCAGTCCATTTTGCGTGGTGTTAATTATTAACTAATTCTTTTTTGGTTTTAAGGTAGACTCTTTCCCAGTGATTCTATACTATTAATTCTAGTCCTAATATTTTTAGAAGCACAGGATAAAGATATTCCAGATACTATATCAAGCCCTTTTAGATGCCTTAAGATGGCCATTATCCACTTGATTCATAATAGATGTCTCATGGTGTGGAGGTGGCTCAGGGTTCTCAAAACATATGGCAACAGGGTTTGAGTACTACTCTACTGAAAAGAAATACTTGGAGTATATTTACTATTTGGTATTCTCAGGGGTAATTTTATTTGCAATCACTTTATCTACTGTGCTGCTTACCTCCCTTTCTCATTCTCTCTGCTCCATTAGCTTCCATGTTTTTTTACACACCAGCCCTATGACCTAAAGGGATAGGGCAAACTGGAAAGTTTGGGTACAGTCGGAACAGCCATTCAGGATCCTTTCTTTAAGTCTTTTTGTCCCACAGACAGATTACATGTGGTCATGTTATCTCACCTAATAGAATGTAAGTTCCTTGAGGTCACTACTATTTTTGTCTTTCTTCGTATTCCCAAGGCCAAGGCTACTGCTTGCCACATGGTAGAGGCATTTAATGAATATAGATTGAAATGAATGTCAGTTTTAGTAACTTTAAAAATACAACATTCAACTAAAATGAACTCATAAGGTCCCATTCTAAATCTGTGAATTTATGTGTACATGTCATTTTAAAATTTTTAAGGAGTACTTTTTCTATTTCATCTCATTTGATTAACATAACAATGAGGTAGGTAGTGAAGATATAATTATCTGGAATTTACAAATGTATATACAGCTTTGAGGGACTTGCCCCAGGCCATACAAATACTAAATAGGGAAACTTGGACTTCAGTTATTTTGTATCTAAAAACTGATTTTTTTCCTACTCTGCTATGTTATTAGGGATGTAATTGCACCAACTTACATTGATTACTTTTATCTTATTAACCTATTTTTTGTTATCAATTGATATAAATAAACCTTACTTGGATTATTTATTTAAAATATTTTAAAAATTATTTTTATTTTATTAACAAATATTTGAATTTTAATCATCCTGTTTTCCTTAACTTGCTTATTTTTTTAATTAATATCATGACTGTTATTCTAGTTATCTGTGCTCAAACATGCAGCAATCTTAGATTTTTCCATTTTCCTAATCTCTCACCCTACCAGGATATGAAATAATTCAACAAGACAAAGGGTGATGGATTTGGAATCAGAGGAAATTTGTTCCAATAACAAGAGCTTAGTTCTTGGGTGATCTTCAAGGAAGTGGGCTTCATTTTACTTATCTATAAGATAAAAGGTTTGTATAAGATTATCTCTATATTTTCTTCCATATATCCTATGATTTATGAGTTTTCTTTCACCCTTTCTCTGGCACTCATCTCTCTGTTTCCATTCCCACTGTTATATTAAAAGTGTAGATATCTATTGTTTCCTTTTTAAAAGATATCCTTTTCATTTTTGAATATGTCCCCTATCCAGTGAATCATCCCTTATGACAAAGACTTTTTTTTAAAAGAGTGAATAAATCAATAAAACTAACCAATTTGTTGCTTCAGGCTGACAATGTCTTCAATACCACACACCCATAGTTCCTGATCTCTAAACTGAAGGATAAAAGACTTTTTTTCTGGGGCCAAGCTTGACCACATAATCATATGATTTTGTTTCTGTTTTCACTGCTTTGCATATAAACAATCTGAATTTCTGAACTTCTAGAATCTTGAATAGTGTTGGGTACACATTCTACCTCACCTCAGGGTCCTCATGTATTTAAAGGTATTCTACATTGTGTATACTTCACTTTGGTTCATTTCATATACAATGTCTTCTTAGACTTCTCTGAAGTCTACATAGTTATCATTTCTTAGGGTGCAATAATATCCCATCACAGTCATATATTCAGATTCGATTAGCTATTCCCCAATTGACTACTGGTACTGTGATAGTTAGAGCCCTTGCTAAGTAGTATCTGGATTACTGTAAGCTTCCTAAATGGTCACATTGCCTCCAATCTCTCTTTCATCCCAACCTCTCCTATCTGTAATCTCCCCTCCCTCTCATTTGTCCTAAGTGACTGTTTGCCTGGTTATTCAGCTTACTTTTTACCCCTATTAAAATTCTATCCATTTTGGGGCAGCAAGGTGGTACAGTGGATAGAGCACCGGTCCTGAAGTCAGGAGGACCTGAGTTCAAATTTGGCCTCAGACCAAACACTTGATGCTTACTAGCTGTGTGACCCTGGGCAAGTCACTTAACCCCAACTGCCTAAAAAAAAAATCTATCCATTAATGGAAGGCTGTGCATTACATATTGGAAAGAATGCTCAATTTAGAATGAGGTCAGATTATAGCTCTTCTACTTACTACTTGTGTCACCTTGGGGACTTCTAATCATGCCTGGGATATTTTGCATGCTATTAAATATGAAGAAGGAAATATGACTCCAGATTGATGGAGTGAATGTTGAGGCAATATGATTCTGCATAGCTTTGTAAGTTGGTGAGAGATGAGTTGTAGAGAGAGAGAATGGATACAGAGAAGAGGAGAGGAAAAGAGAAGAAACAAGGGGAAAGAAGGAGGGACAGAAAAGAAGGGAGGAAGAGAGGTAAGGAGAGAGAGACAGACAGAAACAGAGGTGGAATGGAAGGGATGAGGGGGGAGAGAGGAGAAGGAAGAGAAAGAAGAGAAGAAAGAGGAAAAAGGAGGAGAGAAGTGGTTCCAAATATGCTTTGGGAAAAACATATGGAGCTATAGACACATAATGGAAGGTGTATCTTCAATGTGTCTGATTTTCAGCTTGCCTCCCCAAGACTGTAAAGTGGACATGCTTGGGTGACATGACTCTTTCTCATTCAAATCTGAGATCTCATCTTATTCTGCTAAAAAGAGTTTATTCGCTCTTGTATATTCTGCTCCATATAACACCTCTAATTTCTATTTGTTTTTGCTTAGATAAGTATATTTAACCTCCATTCATTGGTTGTGATGGCCTTTTGTGTGACTCACATTTGATGGAAAAGAGCTAAGCTATTGAGTATAAGCTGAGGGAGACCCTTCTCCCTAAGGCAACCAAGGAAGTGACCTCCCTTCTAAACCCGACTTTTATCCCTTTGATATCAGAAGGGCAGATAGTTATAATTTTAGCCTAATATCCCTCTCGGTAATAGACAAAGGAGGAATGAGGTGCTGGTGGCTCCTCATCTGCCTTTGCAGCAGCAATTACCATCTCCACTGGGGAAAGTGGTCTAGATTCCAAAGATATCTATCCATGACATCCATAAGCCACATCTATACATTTAGACCACCCATGCAGACATACTTGTCTCATATGGAAAAATATCTTACACATTAAGTATAAGTCCCTTCCAATTCTAAGACTATGATCTTTTGTTTATCCTTCAAGGCCCAGATTGGCTCAAATTGAATTCATTGTTCAATGAAGCTGCCTTTCTAGCTCACTTCAGATCACAGTAATCTCTTGCTCTGATGGCCACCTAGTATATATTGTTATGAAGACTTTTTTGTTTCACAATTAACCAATAATTGATTAACCCTACCTTTTGATTAATATCTTACTTAGTTATTTAGTTCTTCATATATTGTCTACCCAACAGTTGTTGTTGTTGAGTCATTTTAGTTTGTGTTTGAATCTTTATGGACCCCATTTAGGGTTTTCTTGGCAAAGATACTGGAGTGGTTTGCCAGTTTCTTCTCTAGCTCATTTTGTACATAGGGAAACTGAAGCAAACAGGGTTAAATGACTTGCCCAGGGTCACACAGCTAGTAGGTGTCTAAGGCTAGATTTGAACTCAGGTCTTCCCGTTTCCAGGCCTGGCGAGCTGCCCCTACCCAACAGTAAGGACATGTAAAACAAGAATTGTGTTTTAGATGTCATAGAAATATGGAATCATAGATTTAGATCTGAAAGGGATTCTAGAGGACTTTTACTCTAGTGGTGTCAAACAAATAGAAACAGGGATCACTAAACCATACATAAGCAATTCTAATAGCCACACACTGTCTTGCCTATTAACATTGCCTATGTTCTATTGTATTTTTAGGGTGGTTTCTCATGTGCAGCTGCTACTCAGTGCCTATGAGGCTAAAAAGGCTTCTAGTACTATAGGCACAGAGAAATGGTCATAGACCAGCCCCTATAGAGAGGATCACAATCAGAAAACTGCAAAGTAATGACGTTTTGGAGCTTCAGCAAACTATGAAACCATCTACTCATGTGCAGAGGTGGGGAAGAATGGTATACACATTGTTGAATTCATGGATTCAATTCAAATATTTGTTGAGTGCCTATGGTGAGGCAGGCACTATTCTAGGCTCTGGGAGTACCAAGACTGAAATGAAGTAGTCCTTGTCCTCAGGATGCTTGCATTTTACTTGATATTTTATTTTTCAAAAGTCCAAGTTGCTCCCTTAAGCTTTTTTTTCAGAGAGAGTAGTTTATCAGTAATCATATCCCAGCATTTCTCTTAGTGGGAATCTTTGCTATCTTTTCACTCCACAGAAGACATAGACAGTTGGTTAAGTGCAGCTGTCTTGAAGCACGTTGTGGATGTTACTTGAGAGTTCTCTTTGATCCTAGTCATTTCTCCACAGGCCTGTTTTATTTTCCTCATGACAGTTTTTGAGGTAGGGGAAATGCTGGTTGGCCGGAGTGTCTGGCCAAATGCCATGCTAAAGTAGAAGCGTGCTAAATGCAGAAGGACTTGGGTGCTGAGCAGATCAAAGAGTCTGTCATATGTTGGCTTCTTAGGACAGTTCAAAGGCCTAAATGGATTCTGGCCTTTAGTCCTTTCTTTTGTTTCTTTGATATCCATGTACAAGTGGCTCCATTCCCTTTCTGGCTTTTTTCCCCCCTCCTAAATCAGCCTTTACCTTCCCCCAGCATATTTTAACTGCCTTTTATCTAATTATCCAAGGGACTGAGATTGAATGTCAGAGGACCTATGTTCTACTTCTATTTCCAGCGCTGGCACCAACTCAGCATGTGATTTTGAATGAGGCACTTGGTGAATCTATTAAAGTGGATGGAGACATGAGGACGTGTGTCTCATGCTGGGGTACAATGTGTCCTCCTCTGTTGAGGCAGGTGCTTGGACTTCAGGGTGGCACTTTCCATTGGGATCCCTGCCAAGTAAGCCACAGGGATCCTTGGGGGTCAGTGGGCTTCTGTAAAAGGTCCATTTGTTCCCTCTTTTTATTCAGCCTCAGGATTCTTCCAGAGGAGGCCAGGCCAGCCTGAAACTTCCTGATACCTTTGCAAAGATAGTCATTGCTCTCCCAGTCACCCTATTATTCTTGGCTGTACTTCAAGAACACCCTTGCTGCGCATGTACAATAGCAGGAAGGGGAAAGTTCGCAAGTTGGGAGACACAACTTCCCTTGTGTGTCCCCCTGGTGTTACCCCATGTCCCTTTTGGAAGTCCTGTGGGAAGCAGAACACTCACTCACCAACTCCTTTTATATTCTCAGTCAGCTAGCTTTTCAGTGGCTCGTGTGGGCTGTCCCTGAGAAGACTGGATGCTGCTGGTCAAAAGATCATAGTGAATCCTAGTCCTAGAGCTCTATGGGACATCAGAGGTCTTCTGGTTTAACACTCTTACATTTTACAAAAGAAGAAACTGAGGTTAGGGACATTAAGTGACTTGCCCAAGGTCATATTGGTAATAAGTGGCCATCAGAATTTGAACCATTATCCTTTTTCTTTTCACTATACAAGATGACTCATGGACTTATAGATTTAGTCCTGGAAGGTAATTTAAAGGTCATCTAGGACAATACCATCATTTTATACATGAGGAAACTGAGGCTTAGTGAATCGAAATGATATACTCAAGGTCATATAGGTATTCTCTGCCTCCAAATCCAGTACTTTTTCCAACCATACCACCCAGTCACCACCAGTACCCTTGACAGAGGTATATACTGGCCTTTTTAATTCTCAGTGAGTTTCACCAATCCTTAATGGTTTATGCCAAGCTGGTTTAATTTCCAAACTACTTACCTTATTACTAGAATGCTTTAATCACAAATATTTCAAAATATGTTATAAGTTTTTTTTTATTTAAGCTTTCATGATACTATATAATTTCCGTGCATCTGTGATCTCACTGACATATTAATTCCCTTCATAGGTGTAGATTGAAACCATTTCATGGCTTCTCAATCAGTATGATTTTTGTCTATGTCCTACCCTAGTTCTGCTGGAGATGATTCTTCCAGTGTCCTGGAAGACTTCATCCCAGTCTTTTGTTGTTGCTCTTGTTGGTTTGTTTGTTTTTGCATTTTGTGAGTACCAAGATAGCACTCAATCTATCCAACTGTTATCCCTCCCTAAAGCCACATGATGAACCAATATTCTTTCCCAGGCATGTATTTCTTTGATGATATCTCTTACACCACTCCTAAATACAGCTTAGCTTTCCGGCCAACTTCTACACATCATGCAATTCTCCATTGCCTTTAGGTTCCCTTCAACCTTGAATCTTTAGAGATTGTGCTGTTCCAGGATTAGCAACTTTATATTGAAGGAGGGGGAGAAAGAAAAGCAGGGGTGGGGTTATGTTAAAAGGATGAGTTTTTGCATTGGGAAAGATCTTGGGCATGTTAGAAGCATCTCTCAAAAGCACCTAGCCCTCTTTTCTTTCCATTAGATCCTGGACTCAGCATCTGCATTGACTATCTCAGATAGATGTGTGTATACCTTTATGATATCTTCCTGAAACTGGGAAGGAATTTTGAATTATCAATGTAAGCTTACAGTTAGCATTGACTGGGTTCGCTTAAGCCTAAATGCTACATGACTATGAGTAAATTGTCAAAATCACAACAACTGTAAGCAACTAAGTGGTAGAATGAGACCTGGAATACGGGTGCATGATCATACACCTCCCCTCTTCTGTACCATGCTCATAGATTCTCTGAATTATGGGATTTGTCCCTGGTTCAGGCACAGGGACAAAACCTTAGAGAATCAAGGAATACATTTAAAAATTGCTTCACATGAATGGAGATGTATCGAAATTCTAGCCATCTTTAAATTCTCATCTGAAATGCTATCTTCTCCTGTGAAGCTTTCTGTTGATTTCCCTTCCCTCAGGAGGAAGTAATGTCACTCCCCTCTGAATTCTCAGAATAGTTGTATTATTCCTATTCTATTTGTCATAGATTCTTTTATATTATAGCCAGTTTTGTAGAAAGTTTATCTCATGCATTAGATTATAAGTTCCTTAAAACGTGTACTACTTCAACCTCTTTGCATTCCCTACAATAGCTAGTATGATGCCTCATACGTCGTAGCTAGTCAATAAGCATTTTTTGAATGAATGAATGAATGTTGATTTATGTACTCTCGTACCCTTTTAATTCTCTTGGTCCCTTAATTTCTAATTGTTTTTCTGAACTGAAACCCCAAATTTCCCACTATTCCATTTGGTTTTCCAGTTGCACTGTCACCATCTTAATTCAGACACTTTTCACACCTCACATAGCCTTCTAATTGATATCCCTGTTTCTCATACGGCTAGCATTTATATAGCATTATAAAGTTTTCATAGCACTTTACAATTAGCATCTCATTTTACCCTTACAACTACCCTGGGAAGTAGTATTATCCCCATTTCACAGATGTCAAAACTGAAGGATTTCAATGTACATATTGACACTTCCTCAAATACCCTAGCCACTCTGCTCCTCAGTCTACTCACTTCCCATGAATTATTCCTCCACCCCACCTCAGCCACACACAAAGATGGTCCTACCCTTGATTTTGCCATCACCCACAGATGTACCACCTCTATTTACAAGTATTCTGAAATACTGACTATAATCTATTGACCTTTCCCCTTTCTCTCAACCTTCCCTTACAAAACCCTACTCTCTGTCTACACTGTGACCTCTGATCTCCTGATCCCTCAATTCTCTCTCAGGCCATCTTCCCTGCACTAGACCCTCTCTCCTTTTCTCATGATCTCAATCCCTTATTGAAGCAATTTAAGTCTACACTGTTCTCCTCTCTTGAATTCCTAGCCCCTTTATCATATCACTAATTATTCCCAGGCAAACTTCAACCTTGGATCACTCCTACCATTCACCACCTTTGCTCTTAGATGCATACTGCTGAATGAAGATTGAGAAAATAACACAATCATTCTGATTGGGTCCAATAGAGATTTGTGTTACACAACCTCAAGTGGGCCTTCATTGCTGCTAGGCAATCCTACTAGACCTCCCTTATCAACTCACTATCTCACTCTCCACAGGGGGTCCCCCAAAACTTATCATTTCTCCTCAAACTTCACATGGCTTTCCTTTCCTGACTCTCAGCTGAGAGCCTTGCCTCATATTTTACAGAAAACAAACAAACAAACAAAAATGGAGCCAGTTGACCATGAACTCTCTTTTCTCCCCTCCTCCTAATCTCTTATCATGCAGATATCTTCTGCCACTAACATCTCCTTCACCCATGTCACATCATGAAATAGCATTGCTCCTCACCAAGGTCAACCCCTTTACTTGTTCAAGCAATCCCATTCCATCCTGTCTCCTCCAAAAGATTGCCCCCTCTTGTCATATGTGCTCTCTCACTTATTTTCAATCTTTATCAGCTCATTTCCTACTGCCTGTAAATATCTCCATGGTTTCTCCATTCTGGAAAAAAAACAAAAACAAAAACAAAAGCAAACAAACAAACAAAACCTCATTTGATCCTTCTATCCTTGATAAGTATTGCCCTATATTTCTTCTGCCTTTTGGAGCTCAACTCTTCAAAAAGGCCATCCACAGGAAGTGCCTCCACTTCCTCTCTTCTCTCTCTCTTAAACCCTTACCATCTGGCTTCTGACCTTTACATTCCACCAAGACTGCTCTCTACAAAGTTAGTAATTACTTTTTAGTTATCAAATCCAGTGGCCTTTTCTAAATCCTCATTAACGTCTCTTTAACCTTCTACACTGTAGATCACTTTCTCCTCCTCAATACTCTATTCTCTCTGGGTTTGGGGGATACCACTCTTTCCTGAGTTTTGTCCTACTCAGCTGATGGCTATTTTGCTGCCTCCTCTTCCAGATCATGCCTTCTAACCATCAGGTGTCCCTCAGGGTTCACACCTTGGCCCTCTTCTCTTTTCCCTCTGAAGTACTTTGCTTGGTGATCTCATCAACTCCCATGAATTTCTCTTGATGATTCTCAAATCTACCTATCCTGCTCCAAACTTTTTGCTGACCTCTAATATAGCATCTCCAAACTACCTTGCAGACATCTTGAACTGGAGGTCCAGTAGACATCTTAAATTCAATATATCCAAAATAGAACTCATTATCTTTCCCCCTAAACTCTACTCTCCACCGCCACTCCCACCCATAATGTCCTCATTGCTGTAGAGGGCAACACTATCTTCACAGTCCCTCAGGCTCACAACTTAGGAGACATCCTGGCCTCCTGTCTCTCATCTCCCATACCCAATCTGTTACCAAGGCCTATTGATTTCATCTTTGCAAGATCTCAGCATTTCTTCAATACTTCCTTTTCTTTCTTTTGACACTGCTACCATGCTAGTGCAGGCCTTCATCACCTCATGCTTAGATAATTGCAATGGTCTGCTGCTGAGTTTGTCTGCCTCAAGTCTCTCCCCATTCCAATCCACCCTCCATTCAGCTACTAAAGTGGTTTTCCTAAAGCACAGGTCATTCCTCTAGGCAATAAACTCTGATGACTATCTATTGTCTCCAGGATAAAATATAAAATAACCTGTTTGGTATTCAAAGTCCTTCATAGAGTAATCCCCTTCTACCTTCCCAGTTTTCTCATATCTTATTCTCTGACACATACTTTTTGATTCAGTGACACTGGCCTCCTGGCTATTCCATGAACAAGACACTCCATCTCTTAGCCCTGGGTATTTTTCTGCCTGTCCTTCATGCCTGGAAGGTCCTCCACCAATTACTGACCTCTTTGGCTTTCTTAAAACCTACTTTCTATAAGAAACCTTCCCCAACCTTTCTTAATTCTTGTGCCTTCCTTCTATTAATTATTTCCTTTTTATAGCTTGCTTTGTATATATTTGTTTGCATGTTCTCTCCTTTATCAGATTGTAAGCTCCTTGAGGACAGGGACTGTCTTTTGCCTCTATTGGTATCCCTAGCACTTAGCATAGTACCTGACACATAGTAGGTAACTTAATAAACATTTACGGATTGACTGATTCTAAATCCAGGGCTCTATCATCCTAGCTGTTTCTCCACTCCAATCCATTTTTGACATGGCTGCTGGAATCATTTTCCTTAGTCTCCAAATCCAGTCCTTTCTTCAGTATACCACATTACTTGTGAGGGCCAGAGTGTTTCAAGTTGTGGGTAAGGATTGGCAGTACATAGTCACTTGAAGTTTTTGAGCATAGTACAGCCGTGAAGCCAATATATATAATAGGTATTTCTGAATGTCTCAAAGTTTGGAGGAAAATACTGAAAAGCATTTTAAACAGTCAACCCAAATGCCAGCAGGAAGATATTGTTTCCTTTGAAAAGACTAGAAGAGTTAACTATGTCCTGAATGCTTTGGCCAGATAAGAGCTAAAAGAAATAATTCCATTTTGGTGTGCTTTACTTTGAATAAGTAAGTAAATCAATTCATAGTGTATGCTCAATGTTAAGCATCAATAAAATTAATTAAAATGATATTGAAACTGTTTATATTTAAATAAATCAATTTGCACAATAAAACATGCATGAGAACTTATTAGATTCCCTCTGCATGACCCTTAGTCTTCATAGAGGTGTATATACACTTTGGATTTCATATAGTAGTAATTATTGTACATTTTTTTCTTCTACATATTCTAATTTTTTCTTTGCACTATTTAATAAAGATCTTTCTATATTTCTATCATTCATATTTATCAACATCAATTACTTTTTAGTATTCTACCATATTAATAGACAAAAATTTATTCAACCATCCCTCTATTGTTTCCAGTGTTTTTTTTTAGTTACAAGCAACACTGCTATAAATATCTTTGAATTTATAGTTTTTTTTTCAAATGCCCTGAAGGTATATTCCCACAAAGGGAATTATTGAAGCAAATGGTATGATTATTTTTGTAACTCTTTCAGTGTACTGCCAAATTATTTTCCCTAAAGATTCTACCAGTTTGGAATTACACCAGCTATGAATGAGTGTACTTGTTATTCCACCATCCTGCCAGTGTTGATTTTTCTCACCATGAATTACTTTTGCTATATTGTAACATGTTAAATGGCACTGAAAAGTTGATTATGTTTCATTTGCTTGATTAATGGTGGGGTGAAAATTTTTTTAAAGTGATTAATTTTTTTTTCTACTTGTATAAATTATCTTTTCACATCCTTTGTCTCTTCATCCCCTGGGGATATAGTTTCCCTTTGGCTTATATCTGTTTGCCATATTTTAAAAAATAAATATGTATTTTTATTTTTTTGATTAATTACATTTTTTATTTGGTCCTATGTTTTTTGTTTTTGTGTTATGAAGCACATTTATTTTGTACTCAACAAATTCTTTTATTTAGTCAACAAAATTTATTTTTCCCTCCACAAATGAGACAAATATATTATTTATTTTTATCTATGTATAAACACATATGTACATATATGTGTGTATATATACATACTTTTATATATACATAAACATACATTCTATATTTAAGCCCATGATTCAATAGGGATTTCCATATCATTATGTGATTATATATCTGCATTCATCTCCTATCATTTTGTTAAACAGTTTTCCCAACTAAAATTTTAAAATAACCGTAGTATGAGGATTCTTTTTCCTTATACATTTATCTAACATTACTGTCTCTGGTCCATTTCCTTTAGGGTCACTTCACTTTGAGTACATGAATGGCAGTTACAGGTTTAAACCAAATTTTGGTCATTTAATTATATTTTAATATGCTTAGGCAGTGGGTCTGTGTTAGGGATCTATAGACCTCTGGTGGACCTTGGAGTTATTTCAAAGGCTTGATTTTTTAAACAAATATTTAATAAGATCTTACTAGAAGCAAACATACCTTAGGATTGTAGATTCTGAGCTAGAAGGGACCTTAGAGACCAAGTCAACTGCTGCATTTTACAGATAAGGAAATCAAGGTACAGAGAACTTCAGTGATGCCCAAGGTCCCACAGCTACTAAGGGTCTGCGTCAGGATTCTAACTCAGAGTTTCCTGACTCTCAAGTCCAGAACCCTATGATCTGAGCCACCTAATTTCTATACACTGAAAACATACTATCTACGGCTTGAACATATATTAATGACAGTTTTTCAGGTCTGTCGGTAATAGTGATGAATAAAATACAAAAGCAATTTAAATGCATCATGGAGTCGTAATTTTTGTCATTATTTTCTCACTCAGTGGATATGACTGACAAATTATATAGTACTTGACAGTTTGCAAAGCACTAATATATTTTCTCATTTGGGCTTCTCACATATTGTGAGTTAAAACCTACAAGTATTGTTATCTGTATTTTACAAGTAAGGAAAGTGAGGCTCAGAAAGAGTCATACAACTAGCACGTTTTAGAGAAGAGAACAAATTACTTGACACATAGTAGGTAAATAAATGCTTATTAATTTGAATTAAGGAATTTGAATGACTCCTTCAAGGTCAGGTGTCCTCATCTTCTTTTAATGTTAAAAAAAAGTTCCTTGTGTTGGGAAACATTGGGAACCATGGCCTTAGGGGAATTTACTATACTAAGAATTCAATTGAGTATCCAGAGTGAGGAATGTTTATGTGACATTCAACCTCTAATATTTCTGCCTTAAGTCCAGATTTCTCTCTGCATGACTTTCTTAAAGTGGGACTCATTTTTAAGCATTAGGAAAGTCTTTAGCAAGACATTCAGCCCTATCTTCTCCCTAATACATCATGGTTATCTAACAAGTCGCATGGGGATTAGGCTAGCATGGAAATGGGGAATTGAATGAGAGAAAAACAAAAACAAAAACAAACAACTTTTAGCAAAAAGTAGAAGTTGCAGAGAGGTAGATTTAGGCTTGATATACAGTAGAGGGTCCCAAGGATGACCAGAGTATGATTTCTTGAGGGAGGAAAAGGTTTGGGGTACGGACAAAGGTCAGCAGGCTTTTCATTTTCCTCCAATAAGTCCAGCCTTTATTTTTTTGTGTGGAGCAGAGAAGCATGGTGGAGGAGGGTGAACACAATTTCCTCACTAGTTTCATTTAGCTCATTTTCCACTTAGAAGACTACAGTCATAGGACTATTTGTCTCATCTAGGGGAGTATTATAAGGATTAAGAAATGGGTTTTGGTTCATAATTTAGGTATGAGTTAAACTGAAGGACTCAGAGAAGACAGTAAAGGAAGGATTAATTCAAAGAAGATTTAAAAGAACAGATGTGACTTTAACTTGGGATAATTGGTGAGTAGCCTGGTTAAATGAATAGAATAGCTTCATAGACATTCACGGAGAGCACTAACTAAGAAGAGTTGTAACCTTTCATTTCAGGGAAGAGGCTTATTAATATATTATTATAGCATCTCAGGGGGTCCCCTGGCCACACACATTCTCTGCATGTGTGTTCCCCTAAATATAAGCACCTTGGCCACATGTGTCCTCCATGTGCATGTGACCCGAAGTGATTTCTAGGTATGGTGCCTCTTCCTATTTGAGAACATATGTGTTTGTGGGAGTGAGCTCAGGGTTTATAGGACAAATGTTTTGTTGTTACTTTTATTATTAAGTTATTTCGTTATTACATGCCTTATCTTTGAACCGTTTATCCTGTGACCAACTAGTAAAAGTAAATACATCACTGGAGGTTTATGAACTAGTTTGAAGAGGATTCTGACCCATAAAGGACTCAGAACCAAGAGTAGTGATGTTCCTCCATGACTGAGTGTTAGAGAAAGGACAAACATTCTAGTGATTCAAGCTGCCCCAAAGTAGAATGGAAGGCCTTGTGTCAGAGGTGGGAAATCTAAGGCCTGAAGAGGTCCTTGGGTGTGGCCTTTTGACCGAGTCCAAATTTTAGAGAACAAATCCTTTTACTAAGGGGATTTGCTCTGTGAAGTTTGGATTCAGTCAAAGGGCCACACTTGAGGATCTAGAGGGTTACATGTGGATTCTAGGCAGAAATCATCCTAGTTAAATTTGGAGGTGTTCATCATTGATAGGTTGCCTACTAGTTGATGAATTATTATAACTTAAAATCCTTTGGGAGTACCTTCATGGATATTTACTATGTTCTAGGTATCATAGTGAAAATGCACAAAAACAAAACACCAAAAGGAGCTCCTGCCCATGGGGAGCATACATTCCATTGGAGGGATACAACATATATACAGATAAAAAAGACATAATAATTTTGAAAAGGGAAAGAGCACCTATGGATGATGTGGAAGGGTATTAAGGATTTACTATCAGGAACCTTGCTAAGTACTTTACAAAAATTATTTCATGAGATCCTCATGAAATATCAAGCTTGGGAGGTAGGTGTTATTTTTAACACCTATTTAACAGAGAAAGAGGAGATCAATGCAACCAAAAAAAAAAAAAAACTAGAAAAAGAACAAATTAAAAATCCTTAATTAAATACCAAATTAGAAATACTAAAAACCAAAGGAGAGATTAATAAAATTGAAATTAAGAAAACTATTGAACTAATAAATAAAACTAAGAGCTGGTTTTATGAGAAAACCAATAAAAAAGATAAACCTTGGGTTAATTTAATTTAAAAAAAAACAAAGAAGAAAACCAAATTACCAGTATCAAAAATGAAAAGAGTGAATCCACCTCCAAGGAAGAGGAAATTAAAACAATAATTAGGAACTATTTTGCCCAACTGCATGCAATAAATTTGACAATCTTAGTGAAATGGATGGATATTTACAAAAATATAAATTGTCCAGATTAACAGAAGAGGAAGTAAAATACTTAAATAAACCCATCTCAGAAAAATAAATTGAACAGCCATTGATGAACTCACTAGGAAAAAATCTCCAGGACCAGATGGATTTACAAGCAAATTCTATCAAACATGTAACGAACAATTAATTCCAATACTATATAGAGTATTTGGGAAAATAGGCAAAGAAAGAGACAAATTTTTATTATGATACAAATATGATGGTAATACCTAAACCAGAGAGAGTCAAAACAGAGAAAGAAAATTATAGACCAATTTCCCTAATGAATTTAGATGCAAAAATTTGAAATAAAACATTAGCAAAAAGATTATAGCAACTTATCACAAGAATAATGCACTATGACCAGGTAAGATTTATACCAGGAATGCAGGGCTGGTTCGATATTAGGAAAACTATCAGCATAATTGATCAACAACAAAACTAATAGAAACCACATGATAATCTCAATAGATGCAGAAAAATCTTTTGACAAAATACAACACTTATTCATATTAAAAACACTAGAGAGCATAGGAATAAATGGAGTCTTCCTTAAAATAATAAGTAGCATCTACCTAAAACCTTCAGCAAGCATCATATGTAATGGGGACAAGCTAGAAGCATCTCCAATAAGACTGGGGGTGAAACAAGGATGCCCATTGTCACCACTGTTGTTCAGTATGGTACTGGAAATGTTAGATTTAGCCATAAGAGAAGAAGAAGAAATTGAAGGTATTAGAATAGGCAAAAAAGAAACAAAGCTATCACTCTTTGCAGATATGATGATATACTTAGAGAATCCTAGAGAATCAAGTGAAAAACTACTTGAAATAATAAACAATTTCAGCAAAGTTGCAGGCTATAAAATAAACCCACATAAATCATTGGCATTTCTATATACTACCAATAAAGCCCAACAGCAAGAGATAGAAAGAGAAATTACATTTAAACTTACTGTAGACTTTATAAAATATTTAGGAGTTTACTTACCAAAACAAACCGAGGAACTATATCAATACAGTTATGAAACACTTTTCACACAAATAAAGTCAGATCTAAATAATTGGGAAAACATCGGTTGCTCAAAGGCAGGCCAAGCTAATAAAATAGAAATGACAACCCTACCTAAGCTAATTTACTTATTCAGTGCCATACCAATCAAACTACCAAAAAATTATCTTATAGAGCTAGAAAAAATAATACCAAGATTCATTTGGAATAACAAAAGGTCCAGAATATCAAGGGAACTAATGAAAAGAAATGCAGGGAAAGGTGGTCTAGGCATTCCAGATTTTAAATTATATTATAAAGCAGCAATCATCAAAACTACTTGGTACTGGCTAAGAAACAGAGTGGTGGATCAGTGGAATAGATTAGGTAGACAAGACACAGTAGTCAATGACTATAGTAATCTACTATTTGATAAACCCAAAGACTACAGCTTCTGGGAAAAGAACTCACTATTTTACAAAAACTGCTGGGAAAACTGAAAAAGAGTATGCGAGAAACTAGGCATAGACCAACATCTCACGCCATATACCAAAATAAAGTCAAAATGGGTTCATGATTTAGATATAAAGAATGATACTTACTATAAGCAAATTGGGAGAGCAAGGAATAGTATACCTGTCAGATTTATGGAGAACAGAAGAATTCATGACCAAACAGGAGATAAAGAGCATTATGAAATGCAAAATGAATAGCTTTGATTACATTAAATTGAACAGTTTTTGCACAAATAAAGCCAATGCAACCAAGATTAGGAGGGAAGTAGAAAACTGGGAAAGAATTTTTATAACCAGTGTCTCTGATAAGAGCCTCATTTCTAAAATATATAGAGAATTAAGTCAAATTTATAAAAATACAAGTCATTCCCCAATTGATAAATGGCCAAAGGATATGAACAGGCAGTTTTCAGATGAAGAAATTAAAGCCATCTATAGCCATATGAAAAAATGCTCTAAATCACTATTGATTAGAGAAATGCAAATCAAAACAACTCTGAGGTACCACATCACATCTCTCAGATTGGCCAACATGACAAAAGCAGGAAAATGATAAATGTTGGAGAAGATGTGGGAAAATTGTAATGCTAATGTATTGTTGGTGGAGTTATGAAATGATCCAACCATTTTGGAAAGCAATTTGGAACTATGCCCAAAGGGCTATAAAAATGTGCATACCCTTTGACCCAGCAACAGCACTTCTAGGGCTATATCCCAGAGAGATCGTACAAATGGGAAAAGGACCCACATGTACAAAAATATTTATAGCAGCTCTTTTCATGGTGGCAAAGAATTGGAAATTGAGGGGATGCTCATCACTTGGGGAATGGCTGAACAAGTTGTGCTATATGAATGTAATGGAACACTATTGTGCTATAAGAAATGATGAATAGGCTAACTTCAGAAAAACTTGGAAAGACTTGTATGGCCTGATACTGAGTGAAGTGAGCAGAACCAGGAGATTGTTGTATACTGTAACAGCCACATTGTGTGATGACTAACTTTGATAGACTTAGCCCTTCTCAGCAATGCAAGGATCTAAGACATCTCCAAAAGTCTCATGATGGAAAATGCTATCCACATGCAAAGAAAGAACTATGGAGTTTGAATGAAGATTGAAGCATACATTTACTTTTTTTCTTCTGTTTTGTTTTGTTTCCTCTTTCTTGTGGTTCCTTCTGTTGGTTCTAATTCTTCCTTACAATATGGCTAATGTGAAAATATGTTTAATAGAAATGTATATGTATAGCCTATATCGGATTGAGTGCCATCTTGGGGAGGGAGGTGGGGAAGAAAAATTTAAAATTCAAAAGCTTGTGGAAATGATTGTTGATAACTAAAAATAAATTAATAAAAAAAAAGATTTTTGCTGAACATCTAGATTTAGAAGGATTACAAAGCATAAACATGACTTGATCAAGAAGGGGTCATAGCAGCCCAGCCTCATTTCCCTTTTTTGTAAGATTATTTTACTGGTAGATGAGTAGAATGTTGTGGATATAGATTTTAGCAAAATTACTTAGCGTAATATGAAGCAGATGATCATATAACCAGATTAATTCAGAACTGATTGGATAGCCCTGATTAGAATTAATGGACCAATTATCAACTTGTCAGGAAGTCTCCAGGGCATACTTGGCTCTGTGTTGATTTACATTTTTATCATTGACCTAAGTAAAGGCATAGATAAAATAATGACTTTTGGAAATAACACAAAGCTGAGATAAATGCCTAACATGCTGGATGACAGAGTCAGGACCCAAATTGATCTAGACTAGCCAAAGTGTTGGGCTACATCTAATAAGATGAACTTCAATAAGGAAGATGAAGGAGAAAGGAACAAGCATTTTAGGCACCTCCTGTGTGCCAGGCACTGTACTGAGTGCTTTACAAATATTATCTCATTTGATCCTTCACCAATCTCTTGCCTTTGGGTACCAAAAAATAATAATAATAAATCAACTACACTTGTATAAGATGGAAAGGCATGGTTAGACAACAATTATTCTGGAAAAGATCTGGGGGTTTTAGTGGCCAGCAAAGTCCATTTGAATCAGCAGTATGAGGTGTCAATCAAAAACATCAATTAATCTTGGGTTGCATGAAGAGGGTATAGATTCCAGCAATAGAGAGGTATTAGTTCCACTGGACTATTCCCTGCTCAGACTTCATTTGGATTATTATCTTCCTTTCTAGACATAAGAGTTTGAAAAAAAGACATTGATAATGTGGAGTGTCCAAAAGTAGGCACCCAGCATAGGAAAAGGGTTTGAGTCCTTGTCACATGAGGATCAGTTGAAGGAAGTTGGGTTAATTAATCTGGAAGAGAAAATAGCCAGCAGAGACATAGCGTGTTTCCAGTAATTGAAGGGTATTCACATAGAAAAGCAATTAGACTTTTTCCCATTTTGTCCCAGAAAACAGAACCAGGATCAATGATTGGAAGTTGCAGAGGCAATTTTATTTATTTATTTACTTTTATTTCCTTCCTCTTTTTTTAAAAAAATTATTTATTTTTAATTTTCAACATTCACTTCCAGAAGATTTTGGGTTCCAAATTTTCTTCCCATCTCATCCCTCCCCCCACCCCAAGATGGCATGCATTCTGTGTACCCCTTCTCCTAATCTGCCCTCCCTTCTATCTCTCCCCCCTTCTCTTATCCCCTTCCCCTTCTATTTTCCTGTAGGGCAGGATAGATTTCTATACCCCATTTCCTATATTTCTTGTTTCCCAGTTGCGTGTAAAAACAAATTTTTTAACATGTATTTTTAAAACTTTGGGCTGCAAATTTTTTCCCTTCTTCCCTCCCCATCCACCCTCATTGAAAAGGCAAACAACTCAATACAGGTTATACATGTGTAGTTATGCAAAACACTTCCATAGTAGTCAGGCTGTGGAAAACTAAGTATATTTCCCTTCATCCTATCCCACCCCCCACTTATTCTATTCTCTCTTTTGACCCTGTCCCTGCTTAAAAGTGTTTGTTTCCCCCATTCTGCCCTCCCCTCTATCATCCCCCTGCTCTCTTGTCCCCTCCCCCCCCATTTTCCTATAGGGTAAGATAGATTTCCATACCCAATTGAGTGTGTGTGTTATTCCCTCCTTAAGCCAAATCCTATGAGAATAAGATTTACTCATTCCCTCTCATCTTCCCCTGTTTCCCCTGCATTGTAAAAGCCTTTTCTTGTCTGTTTCATGTGAGATAATTTACCCCATTCTACCTCTCCCTTTCTCCTTCTGCTAGTATAATCCTCTCTCACCCCTTAATTTTATTTTCCAGATAACACCCATTTATCTTCAACTCACCCTGGACCCTCTATTAATCTATCTATACATGTAATTTTTTTTTTCACTCCACCTACCCTAATACTGACAAAGGTCTCATGAGTTACAAATATCACCTTTCCATGTAGGAATGTAAACAGTTCATCCTTAATAAGTCCCTTATGATTTCTCTTTCCTGTTTACCTCTTCATGCTTCTCTTGAGTCTTGTATTTGAAAGTAAAATTTTCTATTCAGCTCTGGTCTTTTCATCAGGAATGCTTGAAAATCCTCTATTTCACTGAGCGTCCATTTTTTCCCCTGAAGAATTATACTCAGTTTTGCTGGGTAGGTGATTCTTAGTTGTAATCCTATCTCCTTTGCCTTCTGGAATATCCCTACAAGCTCCACCACACTAGCATTCCTTCTCGCCCCAGGACTGCCACCCAGAACTATGACTCAGATCCAAGCATGGGCAAAACAAGAGAATCCTACACAAGCAAAGAGATCCCTGAAATCCCTCTCTGATCAGCCACTGGATTCCCCCTCAGTCTGTGGGCCAGAAGCTCAGGAGGCAGCCACCGCCCTGGGACCACACTTGGGGAATGGGGCTGGGACCCTGCACTTGTCTCTCACCACAGACAGACTTTTCCTACTGACCTTCTAAGTTGTCTTTGGCATTCATGGGTTGAGAAGTCTGGAAACCATCACAGCTGCTGGTGATTCAGTCCTCTGAGGCATGCTCCAGGTTTGTTGTGGCCTGTGTGCCCATGCCAAATTGCGCTCCTTTCCAAGCCTGGCGCGATATACCTTTTCAATCAACCATCCAGGTTGTCTTGGGCTGGAAATTTGTTTCACTCTGTCTTTTTGTGGGTTCTGCTGCTCTAGAATTCATTTAGAGTCATTTTTTACAGGTATTTGGAGGGGTTTGGGGGAGAGCTCAAGCAAGTCACTGCTTTTACTCCACCATCTTGGCTCTGCCCCCACCAGAGGCAATTTTAGACTTATTGTCAGGAAAGCATTTCTTAACAATTAGAGCTCTCCAAAAGAAGAATGACTTGCCTCAGGAGGTGATGGATTCCCTCTCCTTCAAATCTTCAAGCTTCAAGCAGATGCTAGATGAGTGCTGTTTGGGTAGGTTATCTAGGAATCCTTTTTTGCCTATGAATTGGACTATATGCCCAGTGTGGTCCTTTCTAACTCTCAGATACTTTGATTTTGTAAACCATTAATTATTACTCATTGAGTTCATTCTTTCAACCAATTCTTAATCCAGAAAACTGTACCATTATCTTGACAACTTTTTCTATCTTTTCTTCTATAATATGAGAAGTCTCATAAAAGTCTTTGTTAAAATCTAGGAAAACTACATCTTCAACATTCATCTGTTCTGCTAGTAACCCTGTCAAGAAAGGCAATAAAAATGTGTTGTCAATAACCGTTCTTTATTAAATCATGATGGCTTTTTGTAATTTGCTTCTGCTTCTTCTTCTTCTTCTTTTTTTTTTTTTTGGCAATGCAATCAGGGTTAAGTGACTTGCCCAGGGTCACACAGCTAGTTAAGTGTCAAGTGTTTGAGTCTGGATTTGAACTCAGGTCCTCCTGAATCCAGGGCCGCTGGTCTATCTATTGTGCTACCTAGCTGCCCTAATCTGTTTCCTTTTCAAAACATTCACTAACCATTTCTTTTGTTGGGAATAAAAATCAATAATACTGGCCTATAGTTTGCAGACTATGTCCTTTCCTCACCCTTTTAAAATTAGCCCATTTGCTTTTCTCCAGTCTTATAGCATCTCTCCTATTCTTCATGATTATTTAAACAGCAATTCCATCTGCCAATTTTTTTTTATTTGGCTATGCAGTTCTTCTGGGCAGGAAACTTGAATTCACTGAGGGCTACTTGGTGTACCCCTGCTATCTCTTTACTTTTTTTGTGTATAACCTCCCCATTTGTTTTGTTGGTGTGGTGGTGTTAGGTTATTGTTGTTGTTGTCCTATGTCCTATGTACATTAAAAAGTTAATTTTACTTGGTAGACAAAATATGGATTGGAACTTTTTTGGACAGGTCAATATAGAAAATTTCTTTCATTTTACTGTGTATAAGTGTTAAAACAGTTTTGGGGGAGAGTAGGAGAGACAAAATTTTTGTTTATTAAAAATAATTTAATTTAAAAAGAAAATAAAGCAAACTATGAAATGAGCTACTCTGCTATTCTCTATTGTCCAGCATCACCATCTTGTATGTCCCAGCAGCTTTCATATCTCATCTTTGATCTCCCTACTTTCTCCAAGATAACTTTAAAACAAACAACAGAAAACTTTTTTTTAATCTTATGCTTTTTTTCTCTTTCTTAGCTCACTCTGAACTTTAGCTTTCTTCCTACTTATGATGCCTTACATTTGTATATATTGTTGCCTTTTCTTGCTTTCAGCTTTTTTTTTTTTGATAGACATCATTTAAGAAATCCAGAGTTGGTTGGTGGGATCTCTGTGTGTCTTGGTTTTGCCCCTCAACTCATATTTTTCCTCTTCAGAATCTTTTCATTTTGTGAGTCTAGAATTTTATTCTCATCTGTCCTGAACTGATTACTTCTAAAGAATTTCAGTCTATGAGGTTTATTTGTCCCCTGAACCCTTTGAAATATGCTCTTCAGGAAATATAGGGTGCATGTCAGGCTTTGTTCATGATTCCTGTCTCCATCACAACCTCTAAGGAATGGTAGTTTCTTCCCATGGTTCCCATCATCATTCCAACAACAGGTTCCCCTCTTCTAGTGAGAATCAGATACAGAATAAATTATAATTTTCTGGTTACTCTACCTTTCAAAAATTAACTTATGTCTAAGACCATGTACTTCAAAGCTAGAATTTTATCTGTAAAAAGCCTTTAATCAGTAATGTTGTAATGGCCATTCAACTCCATCCATCACCAGTTTTGTTCAAAATACATTTGGTTTTCTATCGGTGGGAATAATTTGCTGAGATTGGTTAGCTGGCTGCTGTCAGATGCAGAACAATACCAACTTAATTTTTGAATAAACTGCTTGGCTGAAGCTATTTTATACAGAAGAGCCTTCAACCTTGCAGAAGAATAGGTAATGAAATTTAATTAACTTTTTAAAAACCCTGAAAAAATTAGCTTATAATTAAGGCAAGTTACTAAATTATTTATTGCTTGGCTTTTGGCAGAGAGGAAGCTGTAACACATATCTGGATAGCGAACATCTCCTATCACTGCTATCTCATTTCTCAACAAAAGACTTGTGATTTGTTTCACAAACTCCTTATTAAATTCACTTTTTCCATCCAGGTGTTATTTTGTGTACTCGTATGACCAAAATTGCTCTTGATTCTCCATCAGTCCATTGATGGATTGACTCTAATGATGTCAATCACTTTTCCACCCTCTGCTTTCTTGTTTTCCTCACATGTGTACCTTAATATAAAATGCTACCTCTGGTTTCACCTCTCCTATTTGGAAGAGGCATCAGATGTCATGTAGTTCAATCCCTAACCAGATAGAAAACTTTTCTACAACATCCTCAACCAGTGGTCTTCTAGCATCCACATAATGACACCCACTGATCATGATCTCCAGATGCAGCCTATTCCACTTTTGACTCTTTCTTTCAGTGACTTACAAAAATATCTGTAGCTGCTTTTGTGATGAATATACATAAAATGAGGGAAAGAATCATAAGATCCCCCTTCTCTTCCTCAATAAATTTTGAAAAGTCATCTTGTCCTATTACACAATGAGAGATGAAATAATTCTTTTCAACTGTATTGACCCTTTGGCCAGATAAATATTTTTTTTCAGCCATGTTTGGTAATTATCGGGACACTTAGAAGAGAATCTCTTGTTAACCCCAGTGTAGACATAATAATTCAGCAATTAGTTATCAATTACAGTTTTGCTTCAGAAAGAAGCTTGCTTCCCTCCCTATTATTTCTCTTCCTCACAAAAGCTGTGCTGACAAGGAGTTGAGTCATATCTCCAGTAAGCCTGCCAAAAGCCACACACCGAAGTGGGGGAGATACAAAATGAAACCGAGTACACTAGATCCCAAATGATAATTAGATAATTCTCCACAGCTGAAAATGTGTCTATGAATACACATCTTGAAAAAGGTATATTGGGTAACAGAAATACTGATGGTAAGTGAAAGAATCCATTTATTTGGAGAAGTAACCAGAATGATAAATTTGCTATCCTGTTACAGATTACAAAGTGACTTTCATGTGCCTCTCCTGATATGAGGTTCAAATGACAATATGTAAAAATTGTAATCTTTTCTCAGTTAAGATTGAATGCTTATTCACTTCTTATCTTTATGAGTGACAGGCAGTTTGAAGTGAAAGGGACCTTAGGAATTTAGTCCAATGCTCTTAGTTTGTAGATAAAGAAACTGTGTCTCAAAGAATTAAAACAACTTGCCCATGGTAATACGGAAAGTTAGAGGAAGAGTTGGGGTTACAATCCCGTTTTCCTCTGCCCTATATCGCTGCTCTTTCTTCTATCTCACCCTTCCGTCACTGGCACTTTTCTGTGGTTGATTGGTTCAATTGTGTAGAAAACGGTAACAATAGAGACAAGATGTAAGAGAATCTCAACTTGCCATTGTAGGCTAGTTATATTCACTAAACTCCATTATGTTCCAACCATCAATCAATCTATAGGATTTATTTAATAAATGCTTTCTACGTGCCAGGCAGTGTACTAGGCCCTGAGGATACAAAACAAATATGAAAGGGTCCCTGTGTACAGAGAGACCCCACTCCCATCCTTCTGCATGGTATTGATAATAAGGAATACTGTGAGAGAATATAGCTTGATTAGTATAAAAATTCATCTCCATCACTGCAAAAATAAAACAAAGAATGTGTCATTGTCCCTAATGTGGACGAATCCATGAAAAAGCACAGATCAAATTTCCAAGACATTCAAAGTTAGAAGGGATGGCAAAGTCACTGAATGACTTATACAGCATTCAAAAACATTTTTTGCTGGCTAAGATAATGAGCTACAATAACAAAAATGATGAAATTGATCAGAGATGAACACAAGTCCTACACAACTATTTAGAAATCAATTATATCAATATAGTAGCTCATGGGGAAATAAACACCTTTAACATGTGGTAGCTCCTTATTGACAGGGTTATAAAGGGATACTAAAATATGACCTTACAATTAGTGACCTCTATCATTTATATCTTCTATCTGGTAAAATATGCATAAATTGCTACACATGCAGTATTCATTCAGTGTTTGCCAAATACCTGAATAAAGTATTTGTGTGTGTGTGTTTTGATCCATTTTCCTCTTCTTTTTTTAAACTTATTTATTTACTTATTAATAGTTTTCAACATTCACTTTTATAAGATTTTGATTTCTAAATTTTCTCCTTTCCTTTCATCCCCTTCTCCCTCCCCAAGAGGTATGCAATCTGATATAGGCTATATATGTACAATCATATTAAACATATTTCCACATTAGTCATGTTGTGAAAGAAGAATCATAACAAAAGGGGAAAAACCATGAGAATAAGATTCTACCCAACGCGTAAATCACATTCTTTGCCAATGCCACTACAAAAAAACAAAACAAAACAAAACAAAAACAAAACAAACAAATGAACAAAAAAAACCCCAAAAAACAACTCTCTATTCTCCACAGTTCAACTTCATTAGGGAAAGAACAATGGTTAAAATTATGAGAAACCAAAAACTTTTAGAAAATGCCATTATTCCTTTCTTTTTCTTTTTTATCTAAGATAATTTAAAAACAAGTCAGTCACAGAGTCTTAATGAAAGGTGGCATGATATACTGAAACAGTGCTGCCCTTGGAATGCCAAGGCCCATATTCTACCTCTGATATTCACGTGTTGGGTGAATACATGCAAGTCTCTTCACCATTCTGACTTTCAGATTTTTTCTTTTTTTTTTCCTGCATAATGGGAATGATAATGTCAGTACTATAATTTTTGCCTCACAGAGTCCTTGGAAGAATAATTCAGATTGTGTGTGTGTGAGTGTGTGTGTGTGTATGTGCACATACACACACACATATATATATAGATAGATAAATATCTTTCAAACATTAGTGTTTTATATTATTATTCAGATATTGTTTGTTTTCCTTTATTTTTATTATATTTTCCAGAAGAAGATAGTTCTTTTTATAATAATCCCCAACATTTAGATTTCTGCTGCTTTAGGTATTTTCAGAAAGTCTATATATGATTTTAATAATTATTATTATGTTTTTCTTGAAATTACATATTTTTGTCCTTGCCTCTTTCCCTGAATTAAAGGGCAGATATATAGGACTTGGTGATCCTAAAATATTTCCAGATTAAATCCTTCTCATAAATATAATCACTTTACTTCTCATTTTTATTAGGGTACCATTCCAAATATGTTGGCCAACCAGGCTACTTATTAAATTGAAGCTTTGTAGAGAGATATCAGAAATGCCAATATCTAGAAACTCTTCCAGTTTAAATTCTGGAGGAGACAGCCATTACTCAAAGTAAGATATGACATTTACCAGAAGTATCTCCAACCATCCGAGCTATTGCACATCTTCTATTCTCACATCAGAGCATTTTTTAAAATCCTTCTTTCCTCTGTGCTCCAGACTCAACCTGCTATGATGTTTAGTAGACACCCAATAATTTTTTTTTTCCATTTGATCTGAGTGTCACTGAGAAGCCCTATGTTGTAGCCTGAACTTCCTGCTTTGAGTAAATCTCCTAGCATGGTTGCACACTGAGAAAAGTAGGGAGTCTGTTTGGAATAGACTAACTTCTGGCCAACTCTCCTACATATAGTTCCACCAAGCCCAGCTAACAGAGTTCTGGAGGGGGAGGAACATAGATAGTGTTTAATACTGGAAGGGATCTTAGAGAAGTACAACACAGTATTTTACAGAGTACTGAGGCATTATGAAGTGAAATATTACATCTATAATCACAATAGATTAAGTGGCAGATATGGAACACCAGTCTGGGTCTTCTGAATCTAAGACTATGCTCTCTCCATGATATCACACTAAGGTACAGAACAGATATAGGAGCCTATAGCACTGATCTAAGAGGAGGGAAAGAAGCAATAGAAGAGAGAAGTTAGGAAAAGAGATGCAGAAAAGCAGTGGAAGGAGAGAAAAAGAGTAAAATGAAAAGTAAGAGAAACAGAGGACAGTAAGGGGAAACTTTGAGGAAAAAAAGGGATGGGAAGACGAGAGGGAATAGAAGGGAGAAAGAAGTAGTAGGGAAGGCTAGAAGGAACTCTAGAAACCTATCACCTGCTCAGAGAGGAATGAAAAAAAAAGCCTGAAACTCTGTTCTTCTTCTATTCCTGTTTCTATACCTAAATTCCACAAGCTTCATCCTGGAATATATGCTCATGGACTCTTTTATGTTCTAAGTACTGTCATTTATAGATGACTGAAGAGAAATTCATTATTTTTTCTTAGTCAATTGAAGCTTGAGATTTTCTTAGTGAGATTTGAACAGTCTATGTAACTTATAATTCTCCTCTAAGGAATCTGTGCCAGTTGGCCTTTATACCACCAAGGGATCAATGCCAACCACCCCCAATACTGTTGGATGTGCTCCATGGATTTAAGCCAAAGGTAAACCCAAACTGGGACCAGCCCTAGGCAAACTTGTAAACTAGGGGGAAGTTTGCCTTTGTTAAGCCTCCCACCTCCATTTCTAGCATCCTTCTCCATCTTTGCTTTTTATCTCCTTTTCTCCTAGGTATGCAGTGACCTCAGGTTGCCCCTGGCTATCTCAGAATTACTAATTGTAGCTCCCAGGCCTACTTCTAGGACTGTGACCCACTCTGTACCTTCTTCTTTTCAAATTTCTCCCAGTCATATCCATATGTAGATTATGTCTAATTCCATAAAAATCTGATGTCAGAAAATTGGAGCACTGGAAAAAAATCTAATTAACTAACACTAATCACAAATCTTTGCTCAAATGCCATGTCTTCCCAGAAGCCTCCCCTGATTCCTTCCTTCCATTGACATATTGGTAGATGGTTTGAGTTGCCTTTATTTTCTCATAAAGATGTTAATCTTTCCCTCGTGGTGAAGGGCTGCTGGGATGGAGTTGGCTATGCCCTTGGTATGCTGAGTTGCTCATGGATTTTCCAAGGCGGCACTCACTAGGATTTCAACATTCCTGATCAGTCACAGGCAGGGAGATGGGAGTAAGTTCTATAACCAATGCCTTGTCACATTTCTGCCATAGGCCTAAATAATGAGTCATGGGGAAAGAAACTGGCAAGTAGCCATGCTTGGAGCTGTAGTATCAGGCACTTTGTAAAGCTGGTACTAAATATATACAGAGGTCTTCAACCTTCTGGCCATAGAGTTCTTAGGAATAAGGTTTTGCCACTGCGGTAACTAAGGCAGGACTCCTCAAAGCCTACATATTCTCTTTGAAAAGCCAGAGAGAAATAAAATGAACAGGCAGATTTTAGAACTTCTTCTCCCAACATTTCTTTTCTGGACCCAGACCTTATTCATTGATCTTTTCCTTCTTATACTTTTACCAGGAACCAGGACTTTTTTTTTCACACATGGCCCTTCTACATCTGGTAATATGATCACATTTCATGACACCATTTGAATACGATATGGCCTTGGGGCCACTTCTCAGAGCTGAGCATACCACAACATTCTTTCTTGCTTTAGCCCTTGGAGTCCCTCTGGGGATTAAGACCTATTTTTTTTTTTTCCTTTTTTCAATGACTAGCTTGGGATGGGAGTAGAGACTTTTAATTTTACCTGCTTTCTTATGAGTGCACAGTTCATGAAACCTCAGTTTTCAAACTAACGTATTGCCACATTACTTATGATTTATCCCTGGAATCCAGAGATATGATAAGAAGATATATCAGAATGTCAATGAACTTACGATATGAGACCCAGATCAACTGGCCTTGGCCAGATTGTGTCTCTTGATATGGATGTCTGCTGCTAACACACTTACCGGTGTTCTTTTATCTGTGTTCTCGTTTCTTTGTTATCATCTAGGAAGTTCAGGGTGTTCTGTGGCTGTCACATGTGGGCAATTGAAGAATGCAATTTTAAATGTTCTGCTCTAAATCCAAACTCAGCAATCTTTTGAACCCTGAGAACTACCATGGGGTTAGAACCGTGCCTGTAGTGACATTGAGAAGCCTAAGGTGTATATGGAGGAGAAAGGAGAGAAAGGATCAGAGGAAAGAAAAAAGGAGAAGAGAAGTGATGGGAGAGAGAGAGAGATAGAGAGACAGACAGACAGATAGACAAAGACACACACACACACACACACACACACACACACATACACACAGATGGAAACAGAGATTGAGATGGAGACAGAGACAGAGAGCTGCATTTGGTAATGTACTTGCCTATTGGTCATTGACACTAGCACCCAAGTATACCTACCTCTGATCCAAACCATTTTTCTTCTTAGGTAAAGGAAGATCTTTTAGGAATTATATAAATACAAATGAGATACCATGCCATCCTATATGATATAATCCAGCACAATACAATGAAAAGAGCATTGGTTGTAGAACCAGTGCCATAATTTGTAATTTTCATGGCTGGGGCAAGGGGCACTAAGCATATCTTAGAAATAAAAATTAGTAAAAAGAATGGCATTGTTTTATATATTTGTGCAAATTATTTTAATGTCTAACTTAATAGAAGATAGTTGAATTCTCACATATGCCTTTGCATTCAATCAATTGTGGTATGTTGTTGTAGTTGAAAGATATAAAGAAAAATCCAGCCTCTCATAGACAGTAGTTACAGGTAGTTACAAGAGGGAGGAGTATTTCAATAGGCAAATAATGTCTTAGTATTATTATTAAAAAATCATTTGACCTTGTGCATTCTCCTGAAAGGGTCTTAGGGACCCCAAAGGGTCCACAGACCACACTTTGCAAATCACTGTTCTAGAACATTTTTTAGGGCAGTGGTAGCAAGCTCATTTAGAAACAGATCCCTGCAGGCCCTAACTCCATGACTCAGGACAAGTAACTCCAACTCTCTGAGGCATGGTATCCTTATGGGAAATTGGAAAGGCTAATAGTACCTACATCCCAGGGCTATTGGGAGGAGCAAATGAAAGACCCTTTTTAAAATCTCAAAATGCTATTTAAATGTAAACTATCATTATTATTATTTAGAATTGACAGGGCTTGGCTGCAACTATTTGGATATGGGTATGGATATATTTTGGACATAAAAAAGAGAGAGAGGGATGAGGATAGCTGTGATTTTCTGAACCTGTATAAGTTCAAATATGGTGGTTCTCACATCTCATCAGTTCCCTCTGCCCCTTTGACTGGGATGCAGGGCTAGGGGCTCCACTGCCTCGATTAAAAGAGGGGATTCAGAATATTTTTCTTCCCCATTTCCTGCCAGCTACACAGTTTTTGAATTTCTTTGGACCCCTCCATCATGTCCTCTCTTGGTAGTTCCCTCCACCCTTTTCAGCTTCCTTTTGTGTATTATATTCCCTTATTAGATTATGAGATCCTTGAGGGAAGGTACTATCTTTGTTTTTATTTGTATTTGTACCCCCAGTGCTTAGCACAGTGCTAGGTACTTAAGTAGGTACTTAAGAAATCTCCATTGATTAATTGACTAGTCCTGTTTGTAGAAATATGAAAGTCAAGAGGAAGGACTGATTTAGGCTGGGGAGAGGAGAGAACATGATGAAATCCTAGAAGAAATTATTCAAGAAGTTAAAAGTATTATAACTTACTATTAAGGTTCCAAAGAAGGGAGAGGGACCCCTGCAAAACAGCAGGAAGAATCTTGTTTGTCTAGGGCAAGAATGACCTCCATATATACATATCAGAGTGACCTCCACTTTGAAAATGTATGTGGGCTGCTCTTCTAAGTGACCATTTGTTTCTGTGGCATTAACAAAGCTGGGCTGGGCCCTCTGGCAGCAAGCTGCAGTAAACACTGAAATGTGAGAAAGTGATAGTGGAACAATTTTGATTCCTTGAGTAGACAGACATCCATAGAGAATGACCTATGGAACAGAAGGCAGTATTGCATTAGGGTGACCTGGATACTTTTGTTCTCTGTTAAGTTTCCAACAAAATATGTAATTAAGCAAACAAATAAGCAAATAATTCAGAAAGAATATACCTTGTGCTGTTCTTCCATCAGCAAAACTAAATCAAAATCATTTGGGTCAAATATCAGCAACCTCTAATAGGAAACGTTTTAAATCCCTATCCAACATCTTTTGGAGCTGATATCTCTGACAGACCATTGAGATGAGGTATAAAGTCAGTGTTGTAAAGTAGTATATTGGCACCTTTCATGAGATGTAGACCTGGAAGGGGTGAAAAAGATCATCATGTCCAACTCCTCCCATTCCAACGGCAACAAATATTTATTAAGTGATTCTTTTATAAGTAAGGCATGGTAGGCCTTGTCTTTGTATTTCCAGCATTTGGCACATAGAACATATTACACAAAATTTTGTTGTGACATTGATTTATTGAGAAATATTAGGGATACAGAAACAAACAAAAAAAATGAGTCTATGATCTTTAAAAGCTTACTTTCTATTTGGACTCAGACACTTAATAGCCGTGTGACCCTGGGCAAGTCACTAAACTTTCTTTGCCTCAGTTTCCTCATCTGTAAAATGAACTGGAGAAGAAAATGGCAAACCACTCCAGTATCTTTGCCAAGAAAACTCCTATGGGGTCACAAATATTTGGACATGACTGATGAGGTATGGGCCTAAGCTAAGACCTGTGTCCTAATTTGGGCCCCATTTGTCTACTGACCCTAGAAAACCCTTGGATTGTCCTTGAATTCTTTTACTTGATCAAGGAAGCCTCTTGAAGGTATAATCCCATCAACCAACCTTTCTTTATCACCTATGCCCAAAGGTATGATCCTATCAACTGGCTGTTACTATACCCAGTTCTCTGTTCCTAGCCCTCCATTGCCTTACCTCCCTAAGAAGCGGCCCCAGGCCACTTCCCACCTGTAATCCTATCTAGGCTCTATTCTCCCTTGGCCACCTCTCAGTCCCCTCAGACTAGTTGGCCACTCCTACATCCCTCCCATAGTCTTTCTGTATATAAGGTCCATCTTGTCTCCATTAAGGTGCTCAGGTTCCTTAAGAACCTAGCCAATAGCTCACAAATGTTCAGATTCCTTAAAGGTCTGGCCAATACGGCAGATCTTTAATAAACCTTGTCTCTGGCTGAAAGAAGGTTTGGGTCAAATTCTTTCAGGCAGGACCTGAGTCTCTTGCCCTCTATATTTTGGGTTCTCAGCACCCCTAAACCTGTAGACCTCAACAATGACAACTGCCTGAACAACAATAACAACTTCCAGCTTCAGATATAGCACTGAATCACACTGCTTAAACAACCAACAGAAAATGAAAATCCAACTTAAGTAGCACTCTACAAATCATTAATGACCAACAATTAGTGTATTTTCCTGATCAAATAATGACATATTTTAAAATGTTAGGTTTTTTTTTTTAGGTTTGAATTAGATAATTTGTTATGATAAAAATGAATACACCCTTTATGTGGGTGGTCTTTGTGGGGGTCTGCTGAAGGTTAGAGCTAATGGATTGAGAAAGAACTTTTGAAAGCCTTCCTATTGTATTTCTTGTCTATAATGCTACTTATTGCTATTTCCTATTTGAAATTTCATATTTTTTATTGGGGGTGGGGCTAAAGAAGGAAATGACTATAAATAAAGGGCTGTGCTGGAGGCAGCTTGAACCAGCTATTCAGGAGTAAATTGATACTCTCAGTGTAACATCTCAGAAATCAGTTAAAGCTACAAATCAGGGTCTGAATTATATTTTTGTTGATTGTCCAGACTTAAGAAAGTCATGGAGAAAATGTTTTCTTTCCCCAGAGATCCAGTTGTTACACATTTACCAGCACACTTTTAAAAAATAATTTCCAACATTCACTTTTATAGGATTTTGAGTTACAATTTTTTTCTCTCCTTCCTTCCTTCTCCTCTCACCTCCCCAAGATGGCAAACAATCTGATACAGGTTATATATGTACAATCATGTTAAACATGTTTCCATATTAATCATGTTGTGAAAGAAGAATCAGAACAAAAAAGAAAAACTATGAGAAAAAAAACAACAACAACAGAAAAGAAAGAATAGTATGCTTTGATCTGCATTCACACTCTATAGTTCTTTTTCTGGATATGGTTAGCATTTTTCATCATGAGTCTTTTGGAATTGTCTTAGATCATTACCTTGATGAGAAGAGCTAAGTCTATCAAAGTTGGTCATTGTACAATGTTGCTGTTACTGTGTATAATGTTCTCTTGGTTCTGCTCACTTCACTCAGCATCAGCTCATAGAAGTCTTTCTGGGTTTTTCTGAAATCTGCCTGCTCATCATTTCTTTTAGCACAATAGTATTCCTTTACATTCACGTAGCACAACATGTTTAGCCATTCCCCAATTGATGGACATCCTCTCAATTTCCAATTCTTTGCTACCACAAAAAGAGCTGCTATAAATATTTTCATACATGTGGGTCCTTTTCCCATTTGTATGATCTCTGAGATACAGACCTAGTAGTACCAGCACACTCCTTACATCACTCAAACTTAACTAATACCAGGTAATCAGGAGATAAGCCTATTCCAATGATCAATAAGTATTATTTCCAGAATATTTAAAAATACCTTTTCCCCTCTGTTGTAGACTGGTGGCACAGTGGATAGAGTACTGTGTCTGGAGGCAGGAAGACTTATCTGCCTTGTTCAAATCTGGCCTGAGACATTTACTAACTGTGTGACCCTGAGCAAGTCACTTAACCTTGTTCGCCTCAGTTTTCTCATCTATAAAATGAGCTGGAGAAGGAAATGTCAAACCTCTCCAGGATCTTTGCCCAGAAAATCCCAAACGGTATCACGAAGAGCTGGACATGACTGAAAACAAATAAACAACAAAATATATGATAAATGGGAACTTAGTAGAATAGAATAAATCCATAAGAATTTATTTCATTTTATTGTGATTAGTAGCCAAACTACTTTCCTCATCTATAAAGTAGATATGATCATGCTAGCCTTCCTCATTGGGTTGCTGTATGAAATGTATGCACTTTGTAATCTTTAAAGCACTTTATACATGTGAGTTTTTCAGAAACAGTTTGAGGTTGCTTCCAGATTAAAACAGAAACAGTTAAAAGTTAAAACATTTAATAATGAAACACTAGTTTATATCTGAAGAATACAGGAAGCACATAGCAGATATAATCAGAGAGTTGAATTCAGAACACTACCAAACTTAAGGAGAACCTTCAACTGGAGAAAGGAGGTGCTCTATGGTAGAAAGAATGATGGACCTGAAATCAGAGGACCAGGGTTGGAATTCCTTCCAATTGTTCTATGTCCCACTTGCTTGACCTAGGGGAAAATAACTTCATCCCTCCTGTTCTCAGTTTCCTCGGCTGTAAAACAAGAGGAATTCTACTACTTGACTTTTGAGGTGCCTTCCAGTTTAAATTTACGAAGGTTTCTGGCAGCCAAGGAAGAAGAGAAACCCATTAGGTAAATTGCAAATTGTAAGCCTTCATTATACAATATAATAATGGCTAGCATTGACATAGCTCTTGAAGTTTTATAAAACATTTTATAAATATTATCTCTTTTTTTCCATTATGGTAATGCTGCTATTATTATCTCCATTTTACAGATGTAGAAACTGAGCCAAAAAGAGGCTAAGTGCCTTGCCTAGGGTCACACAACTAGCAAATTTCCAAGGCCAGATTTGAACTCAGGTCTTTCTGTCTGCAGGTCCAGTACTCTGTCCATACATGCCACCAGGCTGCCTTTATCATAGATACACATTCTTTAGCACAATAGTATTAGCTGGTGTTTACATAGTACTAAGCTTACAGAATACATTGTACACAATATCTCATTGGTTCCTCACAGTAACACTGTAAAGTAGGTGCAATTATTATCTCTACTTTTCATATCTTCTAGAGGTTAAATAACTTGCCCAGAGTCTTTATGCTAATTGGTATCTGAGGTAGAATTTGAACTCAGGTTTTCCCAACTATAAATCTATTTATATACACTATACTATGCTACAACAGAAAATTGATTTTTAAAGCCAGAAACTCAAGGAACATTTAAAAAGTGTCTAGTTTCTAAAGATGTTAATGAGGGGGAAAGGTCCTAATTCTTTACTAGATGTTGCTAACAAAAATTTTCACAGAAATTAAATATTTCCATCTTGACTCAATACAAATTAAGAATCTGTGATTTCACAAGCTAGCCATGACTCTAATTTGTAACAAATTCTGTTTTAATGTGGTCCAATTTAGTAAAGTTTTACAATAATTTGTGCCATAAGGGGCAGCTAGGTGGCACAGTGGATAGAGCACCAGCCCTCCCTGGAGTCAGAAGGACCCGAGTTCAAATCCAACCTCAGACACTTGACACTTACTAGCTGTGTGACCCTGGGCAAGTCACTTAACCCCATTGCCTAGCAAAAAACAAAAACAAACAAACAAACAAAAAATAATTTGTGCCACAAGCCCAAGGGAGAGCAATGATTATGAATGATGCTGGTCAAAAGAAAAATTGTTTACAAGTGAGCCAGTTTGAAATTTGCTGACTTTCTCAGCAATGCATACCCAAGCCTGATGAGTAGTTCCAGCTGATTTTCTGTTTGATTTCCAGTACTGACATTCATCTATTGAAATGTTAATTTCCAGATTCATTGGTTCATTGATATAGCAAAACACCACTATTATCCATGCAATTGTTTGTTCTTTCATTCCGCAAATATTTATTTATCAACCCAGATTAATTGACCAGCCTTAAAGGACAGGAGTGGAAATGTCCATATGCTCACAACTGCAATTACAATCTGAACTAAGAATTACGTTTCACTTAGTTAGGGGAATTATTTTAAAACTGGGGCCTTTGCCAAAGCTTGAATAAGTAAATCACTTTAAAGAAGGCACTTTGGGAATGCAAAGAGAGAACCTAAAGTGATAGGGAATAAAAGAAAAAAACAGGAGAAAAGAAAGTGAGAACAAAATTGAGAGCAAGGACAAACATGATTAGAATGGATGACTTCTAGAAATGATGTATTCCTCCCCCAAGAGACTTAGGGAAAAATAATGAATCAGCATTTGTTCACCATTCATTTCCCAGGCAGTGAAATCAGTGATGTGCAAAACTTAGAATGAAGTCTGATTAAGTTTCCTGTAAGAGAATTCTTCTGTGAAAGTCTTTTGTATCGCCTTCACACCTGCTGAGCTAGGAGAAACAGAGCAGCCCCTTTCATTACTCCAGTTAAATCCTGTCACAGGGATGACATCATCACTCTCAGATATTTTAACCCTGAGCCCTGGAGCCAGCCCTTTCAAAACACTGCACAGATAAAGATCATGGGCATCTTTAACTGATCATGTTCTCTAACTTGCTCAGAGGTAGTCTGCAGCAGGTACCTTAGGTTATCTCACTTTGCAGAGGCAATCATGCCCACTGGCTAAACAAACTTTCTCAGGTAGGTTTTAGGCAGAGATGGGTCTCTCCTGTAAGGAAAAAAAAGAAAGATTATGTGCTAGTCTGGGCCTTTGCTAAAGTTCTCATATACCTCAGGGTTTGATTCTCAGTGACAGGGAACGCTTGACTTTGGCCTCTTCTCAAACCCTTAAACAAAGAGCCCCACAGATGGCTCCAGGGCAGACTGTTTTCATTTTCCCCCCTTTTCTTTTTCTTTCTTTTTTTTTTTGACTAAGCAAAAAAAAAAAAATCATTAAGTGAGACATGAATACAGGTTAACAGAAAAGTCTATTATTCTTGGCTCTCCCAAGACTTCTTTGTTCATTGTTACCATTGAAACTTGGAAAAATGGGAAGAAGATTATGTGTGTGTGTGTGTGTGCATGATTGGGACCCGGGCAGCAAAGGGGCTGTGCCAGCATTACATCTTACTTAAATTTCAAATTAACTTGAAAGGAAAAGGGTAAGTTCCCTCACAGAAGTTTCTTATCACAAATCATCCTTAGAAAGAAGGGTTTTCTTTTTGATAAGAAAAACAATTGAGGAACAGAGTAGTAGGGTGGGGGGAGGAAAGAAACACTTCTAGGGATTTAAAACTTTCTTAAGAAGAGGTGAAGTCCCAGAAGTAATAGAATATTCAATTGGGATTCGAGTGGGAGCAGAAAAATGTAATAAGCATTTTAGGAGAAATACTGAGAATTTCTTTTTCCTTCCCATAAGATGGTCTTTATTGCTTTGTGTATTTTTTCCTTTGAAAGTTAAAAAAAAAATAATTCTGCTCAAATGCTTTTATGAGTTTTCTACAAAGAGAAAATGCCAAATGTGTAGCACGAAAAAAAGAAAAATTGCCGTTTCATTGCTTAAAGGTTAAGGTGAAGCACTCACGGTTCTAGCAATTTTTAAGGTCTGTTTTCTGGTTTATTTCCAAGTTGTCCTCTTCAGTTTCTGCACCAGCATAACTTCCTTTATTTATTATAGAGTATATTTACATAAAGCCATTTATAAAGTATCTACTTCATGCCAAACACTGAATGCTGTGTGAGATAAGAAGACCAGTTTTATTTCAGTTCATTCTGTTAGGGGAATATCATTTTCTATTCTGGGCAAGGAGCATCATCATTATATCCAGCTTACCCTTGGTCTTCCCAGTAGTACATTTTCCTCTTTAAGAATTCTGACAGTGGTACTAGGTTAGTTTGTGGTTCTAAGGATTGACAACTGTACTTGAACTATGCAGATATAAAAATAAACAAACAAAAAGTGGATTTTTTTTTTACATCTATTCACTCCCGGAAATGTTCATAACTGCGGCAAGCAGTGATGGCATGGCAGGAAGAAAAGACTCAGAGTTCATTCATTATCTTGACATTGGACAATGTATCCAGGCTATCTCCTCTTGCCATCATAAGTTGATTACAATAGTCAGTCCAGTTCTCTACCTTATTATGATTGAGTGAGAAGAAATTTATCTTTGGATCCATTTATGTGTAGCTAACCTAGTCTAGCCTTGAAAAGTTTTAGCCTTCTGGACTCTTTTGAACCGCACCATGGTTGAACAATTTTCTACTCAAGATTTAAAAACACATGATTTCAACATTATGGGTACTACCTTCACCAATGTGCTCTTTTTTGTCCTTACTCCTTCCCACCCCCACCATCTTTTATTAGATAGTCTTGATGGATCATCATGGCTAAAATTAATCCTAGACACTCTTCTCTTTTCACTCTATGCTATATTATTTGGTGATCTCATCACCTCCCACAGATTTATTTATCATCTCTATATAAATAATTCCCAGTTCTATATATCCAATCCTAATCTTGCTCCTCAGCTATGGTCCTACATCACAAATTGCCTTTTGGACGTCCTGAACTGGATATCACATGAGCATCTCAAACTAAATCTGTCAAAAACAGAATTCATTTATTATCTATTCCCTCAAATTCATCTTTGTTCTCAACTCCTCTGTGACTTTGCTCTCAAGGACACCACCATTCTCCCAGTGACCCAGGCTCCCATTTTCATTGTCATCTTCAACTTCTTATTCTTACTCACCAAACTTATGTAATACTCTACCAGATCTTCTACCTTCACAGCATGATTCTTATATACTCCCTTCTCTCCACTCAAAGTCATTCCACTTCATGACCTCATCATCTTTTGCCCCAGGCTATTACAATAACCTTCTAATTGGTGTCCCTGCTTCATTTCTCTCTGCTTCATCTCTCCCCACTCCAATCTATCTTCTCTTCAGCTGCCAAAAGGATTCTTCTAAAATGTAGTTTTGCTTAAGTCACCTACTTCATTGGCTCCCTATTACCCCCAAGATCCAATAAAAAGTCCTCTGGCATTCAAAGCTCTACATTATCTGACTTATTCCTATATTCCTCATCCTCTTACACTTTGCTCCCCTTCACATACTTTATGATTCACCTACACTGACTTACTTCTTGTTACTCTCACGTGACATACCATGTCCTGTCTCTATCCATTTCCATTGTGTCTCTACCATGCCTGGATTTCTCTCCCTTCTCACTTTTGTCTCTTAGAATTCCTTGTTTCCCTCAGAAGTCATCTAAAATTCCAGCTAGGCTTCCTTCAAAAGTCTGCTCACATTCTACTGGACTTGGAATTGGGAAGACCTGAGTTCAAATCTAACCTCTGGCATCTACTAGCTGAATCAACCTCTGTCTCCCTCAGTTTCCTCCTCTATAAAATGAGGATAAAAATAGCATCTACTTCCTAGAGTTGTTGTAAGGATAAAATGAGACTATGTTTATAAAGTGTTTTGCAAACATTAAAGCATTATATAAATTATATTATTATTGTATAGGATGCCTTTCCTCATCCCTCCAGCTGCTGGTGCCTCTCATTCTGAGAACACCTTCCACCTACTGTCTTTTATGCACCTAGTTAAGTACGTAAGGCATGTGTGTGGGGATGTCTGAATGCATAGGTAGCATGGGTAAATGTTATCTGAGATCTGATCTGACTCTTTCTATCTCTGAGGGGAGTTCTTTCTTTGCAAGGAGTAGAAGAAGGGCCATATTGGCACTGCTAACAGCCTAGTTGAGGGAAAGACTGACAAGATCTAAGATCAAGGGAGTCTGAACATTCTTTCCTATCTTCAAGATGGGTATAGAGCTAAAATAGTTGCTAATTCCCCCTTCCCTTGCAAAATCTCTAGTCTAGGGATATCAGTCTGGGATCAGAAGGAACTCTCAGCCTTACAGAATCCAAGGCTACTTCCATTCCATTATGGGCCATCAGTGTAAGATTTTGGAGATTTTTCCCGACAACTGAACATTGAATGTGCTCTTGCCACCTCGCTGTAAGTCTTTAAGTAGAATCTGATTGACCGTCTCCATTTATGATTAGGGTTAAATGCTTCCTGCATTCCCTCCCGACTCTGGGATTCTATGACTTTGTAATACTGTGATGTGTTCATCTTGTAGCTTGCTTGAGCCACCTGCTTTCTTCCTCTATCTTCTTTTTCAGTGTTATCTCTTTTGTTAAGCCTCAATTAACTTCTTCAGTTTCCACCCTGTTAACTTTGACAGATCCTTCAATGTTGTGAATGTTGTTCTGTGTATTTCTCGTGGCTATAGCACTCTACACTCTAGGTCTGCAAGGTGTTTGGTAAAAACATACATACTCTCATCCGCCAAAAGTAAATGTGTGTCCATTTAGATTCCATTGCCCTGAATCATAGGCTCCTAGATTTTTGAACTTTAGCGTTTTTCATGTGTAATGAGCATATTCTACAGATGAGGAAAAGTGCTTGCAGCACTTCCATAAGCTGTTTTGGAGAGATTATTTCGTTCATCTTGGCATATTCTTCTTCTGATGATGATAGTACATGGATTTTGAAACAACCTTATTTTCCATACACAATCCTTACTCATCCTTGCCAATGGGCATACATTGGCAGAAATGAATAGGGATTATGTGAAGGGGAAATTATTATTCCAAGATCCTTATGTAATTAATTAATTCAACAAATATTTATCAAGTGATCACTTTGTGCAAGGTATTATACTATACACTGAGGACATGAATATACATGAATCACAAACCCTGCTATCAAGAAGTTTAGAATCTAATGGAGAGGAATAGAGGGCAAACTTTTTTAAAAAAGATAATTATGATGGAAAGGAAAGTGCAATAATTTTGAAGATGTCTAGGCAAAGTGCCTTGAGAAATTTGAGAAGAGATGTATTGCTTTTACTTGGGGTGCTAGGTTAGAAGAAGGCTCTTTTTCCATCAGCAATATATTGTATGGGATAGAAACTTAAAGAATACTTGTTGGATTAAACTAGATTAGTGTTGACACCTGAGGTGAACCTTTAAGGAAAGGATAGGCATTAAGTTATTCTAGATGCTGGAATGGGAGTATGCCTTATGGGAGTATGTCCAGATTGTTCTAATTAGTTGTGGAAAGCTGGGCAAGCCAACTAACTTTGCAGAGTCTCAGTTTCCTCATGTCTAAAATGAGATGGTTGGACTTTGTAACTCTTCCACCACTAAGCAATTAAAAAAAGAAAGGAAAAAAAACCCTTAGAACAAATATGTGTTGCCTCACAAAACAAATTCCCACATAAGCCATGTCCAAAACTGTGTATCTCATTCTAAATATTAAGTTTGTCACATCTCTGGCAGAAGGAGGCAATAGTGGGGGTGGGAGGAAGTTCCATCTTCAGTCCTCTAGACTCTTGGTTTATCATTTCATTGTAAGATTTTTTAATTTGTTCAGTCGTTTTTCTCTCTAGAGATGTTTTTTGTTATTGAACTAACGTTTCCTCACTGCAGTTTACATGAGTTCATAGAGGTCTTCCCAGGTTCCTCTGATATTGTCCATTTCATCATTTCTTAATATTCAAATATATTTATATACTAACATTTGCTTAACCACTCTCCAATGGGGGAAACCTCAGTTTCCAGTTTGGGGCTTCTATAAAGAGAGCTGCTCTAAAAATGTTCAAACATACAAGTCATTTCCCTCTTTTATTGATCTCTTTGGCCCTCTGATAACCCTCTAATACACTCATCATCTAATATGTTTTATACAATAGTACTCTTTTGTGATATCATATCTCTCTAGTAGACTTTGAGCTGGGTATCACATCTTAACAAAGGCTTTACATGGACCCAGTTCTTAGCTCTGTGACCTGCACACACAATAGGCTCTCAGTAAATTTTTGTCTTTTTTTTCATTGTGTTTTCCCCCCATTAACTATGTAATTGTATAATCTGGTTAAATGTTAGAGTCAGGGCTCAGTTCTTCAGGTCTGGTAATTTCTTTACCCATGGCATTCTTATTTGCAATCCAGAACATAGGCCTGGAGCTAGAGGGAAACTTTAGGGTCTTGTAGGCCAGTCTTCTCATTTTATAGCTGAGTGAAGTGAGGCCAAGACAAGTGACAAGACAAGACAAGTGAAGTGACTTACCCAAGGTCACAAGGTACATACGGAGACAGAATCTGAACTTAGGTCAGGTTATTTTGAGTTGCTCAGACTTTTCACCACACCATTTCTACCACCCAAAACAACACTTTAAAAGCAATCATGTCATTTTTACTTTCCTCCATTTTATTCAGTTCAAATCCAAACTTCCAAGACACTGTTCCTTCTTCCTTATGTTCTTTGATGACATTTATTTTTATTTTCCTTACCAAGTCAATTTCACAGATTCCTGGTGCTGCCAAGGAGCAGAGCACTGGAAGCATGGCCCTAGGAAAGGGCTAAATCAGTACTGTGAATGAAATGCTGGGCCACATTGCTGAATTAAATCTAGCTCACAGATTCAAATATACATTACAGGGATGGCCCAGAGAATCAGAGGCAAAAGAGTGAGGTGATGTGAGGATAGTCTTGCAAATGGCCCCCTGGGACCTTGTCTTTCATCAGTTAATAGTCTCCTTCCACCGCCAACCCCTAATAAATTGCTGCCAAATAGCAGGCTTGGGAGGCAATATCAACCATCCAGGGAGACTCAACAAGTGTTGATGGTCTTGACCAGCTCCTGTTTTTGTTTTTTGCAGACTCTGTGAGCTCTTCCTTAACAATGTCCGGGATTCATTCTTCAATTTACCCTTTGTGTATCTATGTCCCTCTGGATTAAAGTCAAGGAAAAGTTATCCTGTCCTTGTGTTCCCAGGTAGGTGGTGGGGAACAGAGAGTAAAAGAGAGAGAAAGGGAAAGAAAGAGGTGGGGAGACAAAGATGGGGATGGCAAGAAAGTGAGAATTTATTGCTTGTGGCAGGAAGGAGTCAAGCTACTGTCCTCAGCCCATTAGATTGTTAAGAGTAATGGCTACTAATGAGAACTAGCCCCAGACTAAGTTAATTAAGCACTTGTCTGAGAATCAGGCAAAGCTCTAAGTTTCCCCTGTCTTTTACTATAAAGGGTAAGTACTCAGGGTAAAAAATGAGAATGCAGTTTCTTTTCACAAATTCCTTTTTGTTTTTTTTTTTGAGTTTTTTTTTTAATTGTCATTGATACCAATATACTATATCAAATGTTCTAAGTACAAGTCAAGGAGTGTTAGGTGTGGGCAGTATAAGAAAACCAGAGCTAGATAGTCTTTAAAATGCAAACACAAGGGATATGAGAAACTGAATAAAGGTAAACAAGTAGGACTAACTAAAAAGGAGTAGGTGATGATCTAGTGATTACATTTTGAAAGGGGAAGAAAAATTACTGTTCCTTTGGAGTTTACCCTTGTCTAAATCTCATTGAGAAAAAAGAAAGACAAGTTCCGGGTTTGGGAAGGAACTCTTAAATTAGCTTTCATATTTTTTTCAGCACCTAATCCAGTAAGCATTCTAATTTTTTTAATTAATTTATTTTTAGTTTTCAACGTTCACTTCCATAAGATTTTGAGTTTTAAATTTTCTCCCCCTCCCAATGCTCCCCCCCGAAGATGGCGTACAATCTGATATAGGTTCTACTTATACATTCATATTAACTATATTTTCCCATTAGTCATGATGTAAAGAACAATTAGAACTAATGGGAGCAACCACAAGAATGAAGCAATAAAAGAAAACAACAAAAGAAAAGGAGAGCAAATGGTATGTACTTCCATCTGCATGTAGACTCCATATTTCTTTCTCTGGTGTGGATAGCAATTTCCATCATGAATCTTTTGGAATTGTCTTAGATTCTTGCTTTGCTGTGAAGAGCCAAGTCTATCAAAGTCAGTCATCCCATAATGTGACTGTTGCTATGTATAATGTTCTCCTGGTTCTGCTCATTTTCATCTGCATCAGTCCACACAAGTCTTTCCATGTTTTTTTGAAGTCTGCCTGCTCATCATTTCTTATAGCACAATAGTATTCCATTATATTCATATACCACAACTTGCTTAGCCATTCCCCAATTGATGGGCATCGTCTCAATTTCTAATTCTTTGCCACCACAAAAAGAGCTGCCATAAATATATTTGTACATGTGGGTCCTTTCACAAATTCCCTATGTACTTACCTCCACTCCCACCTTTTCTTCTATCTGCTTTCTTGATCTCTAATTGATTTGTGCTTTTGTTTCTTCTTGTAGAACTTTGCCTCTTCTATTTCTTTCCCTTTCATAGTTGGGGTGCCTCCATTAAAATATTTCTAAATTTGTCATAGTTACTATCTGTATCAAGTTTTTCCTTGTATTGTAATCCCCTCTTTGACTATGACCCTGAATAGGTGTTTGCATGGAAACTGTTCCTGAGAAAATGTTTGTGCTTCCCTACAAACCTGCTGCAATGTATGATGCGGTATAAGGCAATCTGATCTAGTATGAACCATCAGAGAATTATAGTTTTAGAGCAAGAAGGGACCTTGCAGGCCATCGAGTCCAACCTTTGTTTTTACTGATGAAAAAAATGAGGCACAGAGAGATTTAACTTAGGTGCTCAAAGTCACATAGCTAATACATTTCTGAGGCGGGATTTGAACCCGGGTGTTCTTGACTCCAAATCTACCTCTACCTCACTCTACCTCTCATGACACAATGCTCGTAGATGTAGTAATTTGCAGATCTGGAATTTTAACCCAGGTAATTTGATTTCTCTACCAGCACTACTCCTAATGCACCATACTACTCACTACTATGCTCGTATTTGTGTCATATTTAGAGTCGAATCACATTGGGCCTTTGTCATTCACCCATATCAAAAGTGAAGATTCTCCTACCTGGGACATGCCAGCTTTCAGCAAGATCAATGGCTTTCTTCTTCATGATAAACTTCATTCTTCCAATGTATCCTTGAGCTTGCTCTTCCAAGAAATCTCCATTCTTTACTCCTCATGCTGTGATTTCCTTGAATCTCTTTCTTTTGTGTATATCATGATGTGAGGAGATAGAGGTCTATTGTGTATTATTGGGTAGCTCTCACGTTGAGGCATACCTTATAGGAAAACTCTATGAATTCAAAATCTGAGTCACATCAGAAAGTATGCCAAGTTTTGGATATAGTTCAGTCTGATGAAAAAAAAATGTTACCAATGTGATAAATTTATCCCATAAATTGGGATTAATAAATCCCAGACCCGGCTGTTCTCATCTCTTAGTTGAGTTGTGAGTCACTAACTATTAGCATTTCAGGGAGATGGAGGATCACCAGGTCTTATCATCTGCTCTGCCACTGGGTTCTACAGTTGTCCAGATCTTACTATCTGCCCTAGCAGCATGCCCTTCACGCTGCTGGGTCTTACCGCTTACCCTTTTGCCCCCTAAAGAGACTTTCAATTTTCTTGCAGTTGAATTCTTTATATGAATTGGTTCTTTGAGAGCAGGTATAGTCTTATGTTTCTGTGTGTATCCTTAGCATTTAGCACAGTGTCTGGCATATAATGAGTGCTTAATAAATGTTCCATCTTCTCTCCCTTCCTCTTATAACTTCCTTCTTTCTCTCCTTCCCTCCTCCCTTTATATCTTCCTTCCCTATTTGTAAAAACAGATTCACAGAATCACAGAAATTAAGCAGTGATCATTTTATCCAACCCAAAACAAAAACAAAATTAATTCCCTCCACAGAATATCCAACAAGAGATCTTTTTTTTTCCTAAGGCTTTTAATAAGAGGAAACCTGTCACTTTCATAGGCAGAATTTTGGTAAAGGGAACATAATCACTTATATGTTGAAAGTATATTAAAATCTTTTAGTCACTGTGTTGTTGTTTTAATACTGTTTATGACAACTGACTTTGCAGTGGCAATAGAGTCTACATGTCAGAGCAGGAGTTGATTGATTGTTTTGGCTAGGCCCCCCTTGAGGAATGGCCCACTATGATGTCCTTTTGTTGCTAAACGGGTTTAGACTGCTTTAAAGGGATGTATGTGCACAATAAGGACACTTGGAGATCAAGGAATTAGGTGTTTGGAAACTAGAACTCCTCTCCTTTAAATAAAATAATGGTAATCAAGTTGTATTGTGGATAGATAGATAGATAGATAGATAGATAGATAGATAGATAGATAGATGATAGATGGATGATAGGTAATTAACAGGTATATATGTATGTGTATATAGAATAGACAACAGGTATTTAAAAAGACATATACATACATATGATAGGTAATTATGTGTGTATACACATATAACTGTTAATTGCCTATCAAAATTGGAGACTCAGATTTTTACTGGAGATTTTTAACTACAAAGATTTTTTTCCCCCAACTGATAGCAGTAATCTGAGACAAATTTCACATGAACTTCCTAAACAGGAAGACATCTTCTATCTGTTTATCTATGTATCTATGTATCTATCTATCTATTACCTATTTTAAAATTATATTTGTTCATTGTTGATCCTTTATATACATGCACATAAACACATAAACACACAATACACACACACCCCTGTTAATTACCTATCATTATATATAAGTATGTATATATACATACGTATATATTTATATATGTATATACACATACATACATATAGGCATATATACTTGTTAACTAACTATAATTTGTATATACTATATTGTTCATAATTAAAAATATGAACAAATAATTTGCAAAAGACAAAATGCAAGCCATTGACAATTATGAAAAATGTTTTGATTTAATTATAATAAGGGGCTGTGGGAGCACAGGAATATTCATTCTCTGTTGGTAAAGTTGCTAATTAGTCAAACTTCTGGAAAACAATTTGGCAGTATTCATTAAAAATTTCTAAATTGTGCATACCTTTAAACCCAGAAATCCCACTACTAGTCATATACTCCATCGATATCAGTAGTAAAAAAAAGATCCCATATATACAGAAGTTTTTTTTATAACAACACTTTTTATACTTGCAAAACAAAATTGTAAACAGAGTGGATGCTTATAAATAAAAAAAAAATGGTTCAATGAATTCCTAGGTGGCACAGTGGATAGAATTCTGTGCCTGAAGTCAAGAAGATTCACCTTCTTGAGTTTAAATCTGGCCTCAGACACTTATTAGCTGTGAGACCCTGGGCACATCATTTAACCTTCCTTTGCCTTAATCCACTAGAGAAAGAAATGGCAAACCACTCCAGTATCTTTGCCAAAAAAATATCCACGAACAGTATGCTCCATTGAGTCATGAAGAATCAGGCACAATGGAACCACTCAATAGTAATGAACAGTCATCAACCCAAAGGGTACAGCCCTGGGTAGAACAAAGACCCTGAGGGTTTTCATCAGGAACTAAGATTTTGCTGCCAAAACATCGAACTTTTAAATGTCCTTCATATCAAATTATCAGTGATGGAGCATCTTAGTCTTGTCAGATGAGATGTACCCCATTTTATATTTGTGTTCCTCCTATTACACAATGGGTGTGTTCTTGAAAAATGGTTTGTAAATTGGATTTCCTTAGCTTTGATTCAACAAAACCTTTGTAAGGACCTTATAAAGAGAGTGCAGAGGATTATGCTTGGTGCTGGGTGCAAGGGAGGAGAATACAAAGTTTAAATAAGACCCGTCTCTGTCCTTTAAGACACTTACAGTCTAATCTAGTAGCCAGATAAGACTTCAAGATAATAATACATATTTGAGTGAGGGCAGATTGATTAGGATCATTGTTGCTGACTGGGGGTATCAAGATAAGTTTAGTGAGGGAGGTGGCATCTGAATCAAGCTTTAAAGATTGGGTAAATTTCCATGACCAAACTAGGGGAAAATGGGCATTCTAGAGATAAGATACAAGTGCCAGGCCTGAAATCAGGAAGACTCATCTTTCTGAGTTAAAATCTGGTCTCAGATGTTAGCTTTGTCCTTCTGGGCAAGTCACTTAACCCTGTTCCTCAGTTTCCTCACCTTTTAGAGTTTATTTTTCACCTCTGCCTTGAATTTCACATTGGCAATGCCCTTCCCTTTGGGACCGCTTCATCTGATTGGATCCTCTTAGAACCTCTATTTTAAGGAGAACCCTTAGGACACTCAAGTCTTCATTCCTTTCCAGGCTGTATTCCTGACTCTTTCCCCAAATTCTATCCAGGCTCAGGGTACCTTCATCCTCCCTCCCCACTTTCCAGCTTCTCTTTATGTGCTATCTTCTTCCATTAGAAGGTAAGCCCCTTGAGGACAGGGTCTGTCTGTTTTTGCTTATATTTTTATTCCCAGTGCTTAGCAAAGTGCCTGCTCATATTAAACCTTAATAAATGTTTGTTGGCTATCCTTGAATTGAGTAGGGTATATGGGGGAGTTTTTACTAAAAGGTAGAGAATATGATGACAGAAAAAAGTTTGGAAACTTGACGGTATAGAGATAATGTGGGAAATATGTTTTCAACTCCTTGGTGAAATAATTTATTTAAAGTAGAATTATTAATTTTTTTGTGTGAAAAAGACCCTCTGGGCAGTGTGCTGATGCCTATGAACCCCTTCCTAGCAGTTTATATGCATAAAATAAAATACATAAAATTACAAAGGAAACTAATTTTTGTTTAAAGTTTATGGATCCTAAGTTAAGAAACCCTGATTTAAATCAATCTTATTTGAATCATCTTTCAAAAAATAGAATCTTTTTTATAAAATGCACTTATTTGAAGGCAAACTGGGATTTCTACATTCCTTAAATTAGGAATAGAGCTGCATTCATAGTCTTTGAAGGAAACATAAAGCATTCCTGGTAAACAAATTGATTTGATGCTATTTGTCACATCAGCTACATTTGATACTTCTCCATCTATGTCTCTCACTCCCATGCCCTTGAGGAACAAGCAAATGATGTTTTAAAACTTTTCTAGGTGGACACAGCAATTCCCACACATCAACTTGATGAGTAGAATCAAAGGACATGATTGATTGTGCAGGCACAGTTGACAAATTCACATGCTTTTCTTGGCATTGCATTTGAAACTACCTTAATGAAAATATCATGTTCATCACCCTGACTTTCTGAAAGAACATTTATATTTTTGAGGGGCATGATTATTCGGGTGAGATTTTTTTCTCCCTGAAATGGCTGTAACAATGGATGTTAGGGCACATAGAATTCTTTCTTGGCCAGATACCAATGATTGGACTTATAAAATTTATGAAACAGCTGAGGATTCTTTTGTTTCTTCTCCCAGTGCCTGGCACATATCAGGGACTCAATAAATATGTCTTGAATTGGACTGAATGCTAGAGGAATAGGTTCCTCTTTCTAGATGTAGTTGGACAGTTGTACCAGTTGATATGAGAATGGTTGGGCACCACATAGGGATCCTGGATCCTGAATCCTGGAAAACAGAGCTGGAAGGAGTCTTTGACACTCTCTAGTCAGCCCTCTCATTTTAGAGATGAGGAAACTGAAATGTAAGGATATACTTATTATCACACAGGTAGTGTCAGAGGTGACACATGAGCCCAGTAACCCGTCTCTCATATATTTTCTCTGTCTACCAAACCACACTTCAATATCTGCTCTGATTTTTTTTCTTCTTTGGTGATTGTTAAAATTACAAAATACAAAATTACCAGACGTGAACATTTTCGTACACAATGGTCTGAAAAATGGAGATCTGTACATAATGCCAGGAATTCACTACATACAACTTATTTCCCTTTAACACACACAAAATTTAACATGATAATATCTACATTACCCTGTTTTTCTGTTTCCTATCTAATTCTGCCTCTGGCATCCCCTGTGTAATACATACATACATACATACATACATATATATATATATATATATATATATATATATATATTTAGTTTCAATGTTTCTTTATTTCATCTGCTTTCTTTTTTCCCATCACTATCCTCCCTCTCTACCCACTTCCTCAAGAAAAGTTCTCCTTTATAACAAAAATATAATCAAGCAAAATTAAGTTGTGTTGTAATATAATGTAAATGTCTGCACATATAGGCCATTGTCTACTCACTAGGAGGTTGGGACTATGCTTCAGGGGTCATGACTTGTCATTTTTTTTTTTTTTTTAATCAGAGACCTTGAGTCTTTCAAAGTTATTTTCCTTAAAAGCATTGTGGTCATTAAAAAAAAAGTTCTCCAAACTTTCTCACTTCACTTTCCAGTTTTTTCTAGTTCTAGTAACCTCAGTCCATTTCCAGGTAATTCTTTGGTGACACAGCATACTTCAAACCAAACCAAGTTGTTGGTGATCTAAGTCCTGTTTTCAGCTCTCCTGTGGAATTATACTTAGATTTCAATTCCTCTCTGTATCCATTACGTCATTCGCATGGCTACATTCCCTCCATTAATGCTAATTATAACTCAACCATGCCTTTTCATCCAGAATGATTCTTGCTGTATCCTTCTAGAAATCTTTAATTTCAGCTCTCCTCAATGTGCTTGAAGTATCCTTGCTTGTCTTTTGATATTTTATGAGACCCATGAAACATTCAGTCAAGTTTGTGTATTTATTTTCCCTCACTTTTGCTACAGGACTAAACTAACTCTATTTTTAAGTATATGTTTAAAAATATGACTTAGGCTTCATGACTATTCACATCCCAAATCATAGGATTATATGTCTACAGGTGGAAGGAATCTTAGAGGCCTTCATTTTACACATAAAGGAAGTGAAAGAGGTTAAGTTTCTTGCTCAGGGCTGAACAGACAATGAGCATCATAGGTAGAATTTAAACACAAGTATTCTGGCTCCAGAGCTTGTGGTATCCAGAGAATCAAGGGTAGATAGTTGATTAGCATTTTGTGTAGGTATTCACTGCATTTAATTCAATTAAACACACCCTGCTCATGCTCCTTTGTTCAGACACAGTGCCAGGTACTGGATGGTACAAAGAGGAATAATAAATGAAAGGTCCCTGTTTTCATTACTCGTTTATTTGCTTCATGGCTCTTATTATGCCATCTGCATAAAGCAAAGATGCCACTGTAGCCCAAAAGAATAATCCCAAGCCTTTATAAAATGGCTACCTGTTATCCTATCAATTTTTAAATTTATTTTTTCAAAATCTCAGTTGCTTACTTTCCCTGCTACTATTCCTTCATGCCATAAAGCTTGGCTAATTTCGTTGTATTCCAATATTTTATTAAGGTCCATCATTTCTCCATTATTAATAATTTCCTAAAATTGTAATGCAATAAACGTTTATAAAGTACCTTCTCTATCTTCCAGAATGTAGTGTGCTCTAAGTGCTGGAGCCTCTACAAAGTTAAGATTCTGGCCCTCATAGGATATTCTTGCACCGCCTATTAGAGGGGAAAATAACTAATGAAGAAAGTGCAATATACAGTTGTGAATGTATTGGAGCAATATAGAGTACTACTTGGGGTCTGAGCTGGGTGGGTGGTTGTTACTAATTGGGGATGCTGGAATATTTTAAAGTGTGTATTTAAGTGCATTCAGGCATAATCATGCTTCTTCCTGGGGACAAAAACAAACAAACAAATAAAAAACAAAACAAAACAGTACTTGATTTGAAGGAGATAATATTCTGCTGAGTGAAAAACATGTAAAATATATTTAAAAATACATTCAATGCAAGATGAGGAGGGGTCAATAACAACTGAAGGGGAAGGAGGCATAATGGCATAAAAAGTTAGCCTTTGAGTCAAGAAGAAAGGAGATAAAATTCCATTTCAAACACTTAATAGCTATGCAACCTTGGACAAGTCAATTAACCTCTCTGTGCCTCAGTTTCCTCATCTGTAAAGGAAGGTATTGGACTTTATGGTCTCTAAGTTCTTTTCCAGCACTAAACCTACAATCCTGTGACCCCCATAACATTTTCAGAAATGGAGGAGAGCTTATGCAAAGTCATAGTGTACAGGAGGTAGGATGTCATGGGCAATGAACCAGCTGGTCTGGGCTGGAGCATGGAATGATGAAAGGAGAATCGACTTATGCCCTTTCACTTTTTATTGCTGTTGTTGTTTTCTGAAAGACAATAATTATATCTCCAAGAAGTATTGTGGTTTCAGGAAACAGGTAATGAACTTTGAATTAGAGACCTGATTTCTAGTTCTGGCTCAGTCAGGAACTATCTGACTACTGGCAAAGATCATTTTTCTAGGACACAGCTTCCTAAATGTAAATGAGTGTATTGGATCTCCAAGTTCTTTTCTTGCCCTAATAGTCTGTGAATTGATAATTTGTGTTTTCTGGCTGTGTTTATGCCACAGAGGACTATCACTACAAAGAAATTGCCACTCACAGTGTGGAGACTTTCTAATTCACTTGACATTTTAGGCCTCAGTTTCCTCATTTGAAAAAGGAGAGAGAGGATTAATGCATCAAGAATCTATGATTTCAGTAGCATGGAGTTTACAGGCAGAGACAATAATTCCAATTTGTAATCTTTGAGATTTGCCTGAGGCTCAGAAAGTTTCAGTAAGTGACTTGCTCATAGACCACAGTAAGTGCTAGAAGTGGGAGTAAAACCCAAGTTTCTCTTGGCTTCTATCTATCATGCCAAGCTGCCTTAAGGACAGGGTAGGGCAAATTAATCATTAAAATCTCATTAAGCCCTAAACCATTTCATGACCTTTACCTAATCTTCCAGGCCTACCAAAGAAAATTGGGATCAAGTTTGTTTAATCCTATTTGCTGTGGTTTAGAAATGGTTCTCGGAAGATTGACCTTTGGGCCAGGATGTCAACTAGAAGAGTCCTGTGTCATACTCCAACATCTTACTCAACGATGCTCCAGAGGTACACGGATTTGAATTCCTGTATTTTCAGTTGTTCTTATAACATGTTTGGGTGCCCATCTCCTTGCTGGGCATGGGCACATAGACATGATGCGACAGATTAAAAAGTGAGAAATTTGCCACTGTTTCATGCTAAACAACTCCCCTGTCTGATTATTTTCACTAAATTGATAGATTTTTGATGTAGTGATGGGAATGATCACTAATAATAGCTCAGATTTATGGAAAATTTTAAGGTTTAGTGATTTGGCCTCAGATACTTACTAGCTGTCTGAACCTGGGCAAATCACTTAACCTTGTTATGCTTGTTTCCTCAACTGTAAGATGGGGATAATAATAGCACCTGCCTCTCAGGGTTGTTGTGAGGTTCAAATGAGATAGTATTTGTCAGGTGCTTTGTAGATTGCCAGGTGCATGGCAGGCACTTAATAACAGCTTGTTCCCTCCCTTCCTATTTCCTCATAAAAATGAAAAGGTCAGGGGTGAATATATTATTCTGATTTTACAGTTGAGGAAATGGGCTCAGAGTTGAAGTGGCTTTCCCAAGTTAATAATAATAACTGATATTCATATTACACTTGTAGTTTTAAAAAAATTATTTATAAATATTTTACACACATCCCATTTTATCTTCACAACAACCCTGGGAAGTAGGTGCTATTCTCCATTTTATAGAAGAGGAAACTGAGGCAGATGGAGATTAAAGTGATTGCTCATAGGCATAGAGGTATGTGCCTGAGAGAAGATTTGAAACTGAGGTCCAATCCTCTCTCTACTATGTGATTCTATCAGTTTTTTCACTTCACTCTGTTGGCACACAGTAAAAAAAAAAAAAAGTTTTTTTTTTTCTCATCCATTTCCCTTCTGCTAATTTTATTCAATTATTCATTCATTTGTTCATTCATTCACCACTGCTGCCTCTTACTAATAAATGCTGTTTACAAAGCACTTTACAGACTTTATTACTCTTGATCCTTACAAACCTGGAGGTAGGTCATATAGATATTAGTATTCCCATTTTACAGATAATGACTCTAAGGTGCAGAGAGGTTAAGTGATTTGCTCACAAATTACCTAGCTCTCAAATGACAAATCTAGGATTCAAATTCAGGTGTTCTGATTCCTACACTTATCAATATCACATAGTATCATGAAGATAGTAAAATATTTCTGGTTAATCAGGATTTTTAATTTTTTTTTCTGATCTTTGGTATTTCAAAAATGCTGTCATTTTCAAATGTTAGTTTTTTCAAACCTTTATAATTCTCTCAGGCTCAAAAAAACAAAAGTATTTAATCCTTTTGATCATTGAAAACAATCTTTTCCACAACGGCCCTGTTATAACTTCTGTTGACATCAACAAAAAACTTTTTTTGGCTCTAGGAACAAATATTCATTTTCATCTTTGCCCCAGAGAAGGATGTGTGTATGTGTGTGTGTGTGTGTGTGTGTGAGTGTGTGTTGTCTACTTTTCATTCCTAGCCAATCTGGTTTTCTCATCAGGCCATTGACACCAGACTGTTAGCTATCATCTTATCTTTTTAATCTAGACCATATGGTAACACTTTAAATTAAGGTAGCATGTATACATGTTAATCCTAATAGATGTGACTGACTTTGTTCTCAGACTCCCTGGCACCATGTCTCACTAGTGTTAAATCATGTGATTCAGGCAAAGACTTTTATTGGAGCCTACTAGGACAATCTGGGCTAGAATCAACTTCCTGACTCGCATTAAAAGTTTGCATGTTTCAGCACAAGCAATTTTAGAGAAGTGAGCAGTAATTACACTTGACCTTAAAATTTTCAGGTTCAAAGGAAACACAGCTTCCATTTTCCAATGATCATCTACCATGTACACGCTAAGTCCTCAGAATATATAAGGTGTTCTCATCATTGGTCTAGACAGGTGTGTACTTTATTTAGCTATACCCCAGGCAAGGTCAACATTTGGGGTTCCCTGATTGATTTGCAAGGATGGAGCTTTTATAACACATTTTAAAAAATCTCTAACAGTGGTTGATTAATAAGCCTCTTTGCATGAGGATTTTAAAGAATAAATATTATAACATGCTAAATCAACAAAGGCTAAATATATAGAGATGGTATGTGGGTTTGGAATTTTTTAGCTGCTGGAAATTCTAAAAATAACTTAAGCTTTTGTATAGATTATAGGATGGTAGATTTGGAACTGGAAAGGGAACCCAGATGTCATCTAACTAACCCAAACCTTCATTTCATAGATAAGCAAACTGAGGTCCAATGAAGCTAAAAAAATTTAACCAAGGGCATATGACTAGAATTTGACAGAACTCGGTTTCCTCACCTGTAAAATGAGAGTGTTGGACTAGATGACCATTGAGGTCCCTTCTAATCTGAGATCTATCATTCCATGAATCTGGGTTTTGAATCTAGGTTCTCTAACTCTCAATGCAGTCTGGTTAGAATAGAGTGGAAGCATGTGATTCTTCTGCTTCCAAAATATGGAAACATTTTCAGGAATAGTCTAGGATTAATTTTCTGGTAATGAACCTCGTGGATTACAGTTACTCAGTTAAGCTATTAGTTTACAGAATTTACAAAGCAAATTTCTAGTGCAGTAGGCAGAGTATACCAACTTAGTCAATACAGGAATATTTTCTTGGAGCATATATGGTGTCACTGTAAAGTAAATCAGTTATAATTATTTGGTATTTGTAATTCAGTATTGTTGTTGTTCAATTGTTCAGTTGTGTCTGACTTTTCATGACCCCATGGGTCATAGAATGCCAGTATTGGCCATGGAGTTTTCTTGGTAAAGATACTGAAGTGGATTGCCATTTCCTTCTCCAGTGGATTAAAACAAACAGAGGTTAAATGACTCTACCCAGGGTCCCTCAGCTGTAAGTATCTGAGACTGGATTTAAACTCAGGTCTTCCTAACTCCAGATAGAACTCTATCCACTGAGCCACATAGCTGCCTTCAACTCATTGTCCCTTGGGTAAAAAGATCGCTGGCTTAGATTCATGGCCTGGAGGCAAAGTGCCCAATGGGATTTGACTTTTAGATAGAGAAGATATTTCCATTCTAAAAATTCACCCAAAACGTGCTCTGGCTTAGGAAGACCATGATTTTAGTCAACAGATTGCATCAAAGTGATGTGCAAACAATCTCATAATGATGCTCATGTAGACATGTCTGTAATGGCCTTTCACATATTGATATGGTCCATGGTTTAGTGGAAAACACTAGATTTAGAGTCAGTTAGACCTGGGTCCACATTCTGTTCTGAAAGACCAGCTCTGTGACCTTGGGAAATTAACTTCTTTTTGGTAAGCCTTAATTTCCTCATCTATAAAATGAGGATAACAATACTTGTGCTGTCTAACTCAGAGTTTTGCCATTAGAAACCTCAAAGTTCTATAGAAATGGGAGTTATGAAACTGATTAAAGTCAAGGATTATATGATATACTTGAAAGGTATTAACAACCTCCTTTGAGGAGCCAAATGCCTGAATCCATTTCACTATGTTGGAAATTAGCAAGAAATTATTTAAATACCTAAAATGATTGTTTTAAGAAAATTGGTTTCTTAAAGGACCTTATAAACTCAGTCCTTTTCTCTACCTTCTCCCCTAATCTTAGTGGTTAATTTCCACCTTTGTCATACAACTGAAGCAGTATTTGATTCAAGTAAGCAACCACTTATCACGCCCTTCTTATGTGCAAGGCACTGAAATAGAAAGATAAAAAAATGACAATAAATCTGAAGGCGACTTCTAGCTGGGAGCTCTGAGGATGACTCTCGTAGAACTTCAAATTCACCTCAACACTTTTCATCTTTACATATAAACTCAGAGAAATATCAAGTGTAGATTACATAAGAGTAAGTAGGTTTGGACCTGCAGCAGGATCTACCCTTCGTATAAAATGTGTAAGTTTCAGTGCGTGGGCATCGTGACAAGGTAATAGGAATGCAACAGTTGCAGGATCATAAAATTTTAGGGGTCACCAGTCCAACCAATAGCTGAGTAAGGATCCTTTGTATAGTATTTATGATAAGTAGATGTCTAGTCTTTACTAGAAAACTTTAAGTAAGGGAGAACCCAGTATGTCCTATGGGCCCCCATTCCATTATTCAGCAGCTTTAGTAACTAAGGAATTTTTCTTGATGTCTAGCCTGTTTGTCTTTTTTGCAATTTCTCCCCATTACTCCTGGTTCTGCCCTTTAGGGCCAACCAGAACAAGTCTGATCCTTCTTCCACAGGATAGCTGTTTAAATACTTAAAGACAGCTATCATTTTCTCCCTTAGGCTTCTATTCTCCAGGCTAATTATCCCCAGGTCTTTCTTTGGATCCTTTTATGGTTTGAACTTGAAACCCTTCCACCATTTATTCTAAGAACGAATGATAGATCTTAGTAAATGTGGGCTACTAACTTCTGTCATATAAAGGTTGTATTTTATACTTGCATAACATAGACACCCTGGCACTCACTGCCAGGTATGTTGTATTTCACTCATCCTCCAGGGTTCTCTCTTACCCTTAAGGGAATTGGTGAGGATATAGGCTCTTTGCAGTTGGCTCCAGATACCACTGATATTGTTCCCTCAACTGTAGTGAGTGGGTCCCTATGTTCTGGTTCCATTAGCCATTAATAGTCAGAAGCTTTTACATAGGAATATTTTCTTCAGAAAGTATCATTGCAAATATACAAACTTACTCCCCCAACAAGTGGGAGGCATCATTTCCTCACACCCTTTGCACCACTTCTGTCTCTGGGGAGGAAAAGAGAATTAGGTTCACAGTTTATCTTGGTTCATATAGAGCACAATCCCAACTGCTAATTCAAAACTCTCCTCAGACTCAAGTCCCAGGGATTTTGACTTCTATGTTGGATTGGCTCTTGGCTCCAAAGTTATCATGGTCCAAACTCCTGGATCCAGTGGGGGTTATTGCTGGTATGTTAAAGTGAGAAAAACAGATGAAATAGAACAGAAACAATGCCACCAGGCCCAAGAGGAGAAAATCCTTCCTCTCTCACTGATTCAGTTCACGGTGCCTGCCATATGGGTAAATGGGGTCTTTACCCTCTGGACAGAGCAGGAAAGACTAGCAGAGAGTGGTGGAAAAAGAGAGCAACCAGCTCAGTCTCAGCAGTTTTAAAGATATCGGCAGCTTATCAAAGGAGGCTGCTCTACCCATCCATGTGGGAAGGCATATAGGGACCTCCTATAGACAATCTGGACGTACCGCAAAGACCTCTTTGGACACTTCCATGTTGAGAGACAGAAAGAGATTAAGTGACTTGCCCACAATCAAAATTGTCTAAGGCTAGATTTGAACTCAGGTTTTCATGATTCTAACTCTATACCTTTTTCATTGTGCCACCTCAAAGTATTAAAGAAATTAAATGAAACATTAATGAGCATTCAATATTTTAGAGAATCATAGAACAAATTTCAGCATCAGAAGGGACGTCAGCAGCTATTTTGTCCAACCTATCTATCTCTGAAATAGGATCTCTACGGTACTATACTTCACAAATGGTTATAGTCCTTTTCTTGATGATCTTCAATGAGGGGCAGCTCACCAACTCTAGAGACAGCACATTATTTTTTGAGTAGCTCTAATTGGTAGAAAATGTTAGACATTTCTTTTGTACTTATGCTGACAGATTAGCCAACTTCTCAAGGCACTTCTCGTTCAGAGACTGAGGGAAGAAGGCCATCCTCAGAGCTCCCCTCTGGCAGTTGAGAATGTTTTATACTTGCCTGGCCTTGAATAAACTAAAATATTGCTTCAGAGTATCTCAGCAAATAAGCTTTTGGCAGTCGACCATGAAGTATTGCCAACGATAAGAACAATTCTCTTCTTTTTCCCAACTCCCTCCTCCAACCCTGCCCCACCAATGAGTGGTAGAAGTGTTAAACTAAAAGGGGGCAGATAGTTGCTCTGCTTTAATAGCCAGGGACCCTCTGCAAAGATGACAGGGATTTATCTTTGAGTATTTCCCTGATAATTCCTCCATGATCTTTTGAGACTGATTCAAGAGTTGCAGGCTTTGGGTTTATCACTATTTAGATGCCATGTGGTATGAAAGCTGTGAGTACTTAGCCCAACACTTACTACAGTATTATGTTCAATGAGTTATGCCTTACAATAAAGCATTCCTTATTTGAAGGGTGATTTACTGTCTGTATATAAACCAGCTGATGCAGAATGGATATCAGAAGTTAAAAGTTTCTGTTTCTGATGCACTGCTAAATATCTATATCTGTATCTATATCTATATCTATATCTGTTTCTCCCATTAAGATAAATCAAAGCTAGCAAATCATTAAAATTCTGAGGGAAATGGTAACGAGCTATGTGGTCTTAGCTAAGTCAATGGATTAAGAGCCAGAAGAGACTGTAGAAACATCTAATTTAACCCTCCCCTCATTTAATAGTTGAGAAAACTGGAGAAACTGGTCCTAAGCCCATATAGCCTGTAATTATCTGGAGCAGGATTCAAAGTCAGTCTTTCTGTCTCCAAGGACAATGTTCTATCCACCACGCCACTGAGCAACCTCTACTATTAAGCAGCAGAGCTAAGATTAGAACTTATGTCCTTGGTCTCTAAAACCAACGTCAGTCACTTATGTTCTCTGAGCCCCAATTTACTGATTGGTAAAATGCAATTAGACTATATGCGGCGTTCTTAACCTTTTTTATGTCTGCTTGTGTCTGAACCTCTTCTCGAATATATTTCTTAAAAAATTTCGAGCTTATGGGGCATTAAGGGAAGAGCAAGATCTCTGGTGTGAGGGCTGCCAAACCCTTTTTCAGGGCCACTCTCTAACTCTGGGGTTCACCTGCAACTCAACTCTCATCTGTGGCTCCAAGAAGCTATAGTATGTGTAGCACCCATACCTGGAAAAATGATTTCAGCAGGCAGACTAAACCAGGTTGAGAGTAATAGACAGGGCTCAAACCCATTGGTGAGTTAGCAGAGCGTCTACCCCAAAAATGTAGACTCCCCTGGTGGAATAGAAGTATGTGAACAATGTGTTCCAACAGGTCATGAAAGCAGCATAAGCAGGTGCTAATAGAGCACTTACAGCTTGGTTAGACACCAAAAATTCCAAGGTCATCCATTTCATTGTGAGCTATTGCTAATTGTCTTGAATTTTGTCTTGGCAATGGACTCTGATGATTCTGGAAGAGAGAGTGAGGCCTATAACTTTGCATAATTCTGCCTTACTTAAATCCAATTTATTTGTGAGTCAAAAGACATCACCCATACCATTTTACCATTTTTACTTACCTCAAAGTCCTGTGGTGATAGGTAAGTGATGAAGCAGCAGGTGTGGATATACTAGGAGCTATCATTCACGACCAGGCTCACAGGTGGCCCAGGTCAAAGGGTCATCTTCTTATGGGACTGAAGCAGCAGTGGGATTCAACAGTCTCCTGGGTCTCCAAGCAGCCTTTTTAAAGGATCACATTTTTTGCTTCCTGGCACGAGGAAGGGGCCAGAAAAGGTGCCCTAAAAATTGTCTGCTTCACCTAATCTAGCCCTGGCCTGCTTATTGGGGATCATTCCCAGTGATTAAAATAAAAAAAAAAAGTACAAAATCTTTTCTGAAGCTAATTCCACTCACCATTGCTAAATGGAATGTGTGCACACTTACGGACAACAAGAAATCTAGTAGACCTGAAAGACGAATAAGTCTTGCTTTGAGAGAACTCACAGATATCACATCCAAATAGCAGATCTGAATGAAACAAGACTGGAAAATGAAGGCCAGCTTACTAAAGTCAGAGCTGGATATGCATTTTTCTGAAGTGGTTGCCATGATAAGAAGCACTATAAAGCTGATATATTCACAATTGAATATGGTCTAGTCAACAAGCTTGTTTACTTCCCCAAAGGAGTGAACAACAGGCTCGTAACAAGGTGATTGTCACTTGCAGGAAAATGCATATGTTGCCACCCTGACGAACCTGATGAGGTCAAAGAAAAATTTTCTGAAGATCTGGAGATCATCATCACCAATGTGCTAAAAGACAAGCTTGTAATTCTGAATGACTTTGGTGCTGGAATAGGCGCAGACTATCAGACATGGCCGGGAGGGCTTAAGGAGGAATGGAGTTGGAAACAGCAACAGCAATGGTCACTTACTACTGACGACTTGTGCATCTCATGACTTTCTCATCACCAACACTGTCTTCCATTAACCTAAATGCAATAAAACTTCATGGATGCACCTTAACAGCATTTAATTGGCATTTGATAGACTATGCCACTGTAAGGAGAAAAGACAGAATGTGAGAGTGACAAAGACGATGTGTGGCACAGAGGGCTGGACTGATCATAGACTTATCCTTTCTAAGCTAAACATTCACATTCAACAAAAGCAGCAATGCCAAAGCAAGACAACCACCAGAAGACAATGTTAATAGATTAGAATGCTTTTCTGTGTGGGAACAATATGTTGCTAACTTGGAGGGGAAGCTGAGCCAATATATGGTTGGCAACAATGGAGCAGAAAAGGAGTGGGCAGCTTTCACAGATTTGGTGTACAGCAGCACATTTATTCATCTGGGCCAGAACACTCACAAACATCAGGATTGGTTTGATGAAAATGATGGGGAAATTCAGAAGTTATTAAATGAAAAAGAACTCCATAAGGTTCACCAGCCACATAGCTCATCTGACTCTAAGAAGGTAGCATTTAACTTCATCAAAAGTAAAGTACAGATAAAACTTAAAGAGATGCAGGATTCTTGGCTTAGTAAGAAGGTAGATTAAATTTAATTTTACTCTGATAGTAACAATCCAAAGCATTTTTACGATACCCTGAAAGCTATTTGTAGGCCACATCATTTAGCAATAAGGACAAGATCCTGGAGAGATCTAGTGTTCTCAATAGACCATCATCAACCAATGCTGAAGCTATTGACTATGTACCTCAGGTTGAAGTTGATCCCTTTCTAAACGAACTTCCTACTAAAGAAGTTTTGAATGCCATTAGGCACGTCTCATGTGGAAAAGCACCTGGTGCTGCTTCTATTCCAACAGATCTGCAAGGGAGAAGGTCCATTACTCATCCTAAAATGGAGGTTATCCCCCCGGAGTTCAAGGATGCCTCCACTGTCCATATCTATAAAGGAAAAGGAAATATGTTGTCCATAACAATCATCGTGGGGGAAGTGTCCTCTCTCTTAGTCATTGCTAGAAATATTCTTGCCAGAGTTCTCTATAATTGATTGATCCTTCACCTGAAAGATGGACATCTACCGGAGAACCAGTGTGGCATCAGAAAGAGTTGAGGAACTGTTGACATGATGTTTGTTGCCTAACAACTCCAGAAGAAATGCCAGGAGCAGAACAGAGGTCTGTACACGACATCCATAGATCTGACCAAGGCCTTTGATAAGGCCTTGTGAGGGCTTGTGGAAGATCATGGCAAAATTTGGTTGCACAGAGAAGTTCATTGGTATTATATGCCAGTTTCATAAAAGCATACTTGCATGGGTTCTGGATAATGAATGATGCTCTCACACTTTCCCAGTCACCAATGGAGTGAAGCAGGACTGTGTGCCTGCTCCCATGCTTTTTAACATGATGTTTTCAGCCATGTTGTTGGACACCTTCAATGAGGACAAACAGGGCATTGAGGTCAGCTATGGCACTGATGGTAAATTATTTAACTTTACAAAGCTACAAGGCAAGACTAAAGTAGAGGGAGAGTGTTTGCAGATGATTGTGCACTTATTACAACCTCTGAGACTGAGGTGCAACAGAATATAGATTATTTGCTGCTTATACTAAATTTGTTCTGACAATTAACACTAAGAAAACAAGTTCTCTACCAGCCAGTACTGCACCATCCATATGTGGAACCATTGGTTACAGCAAATGGAGAAATTTTGAAAGCTATGGATAAGCCACTTACCTTGGCAATATACTTTCCAGGGATATTCACATAAGTAATAAGGTTGACACACACATTGCAAGTTTCAGCTCAGTGTTTGAAAGGTTCCAAAGGAAAGCATGGAGAGAAGAGGTATCGGGCTGCCTACCAAACTGAAGGTCTACAAAGCTGTTGTGTCGTATGCCTATAAAACCTGGACAGTCTACCAATGCCATGCCACAGAACTGAATTGCTTACATTTGAATTGTTTTAGGAAGATTCTGAAGATTACCCAGCAAGATAAGGTGCCAGATACTGAGTCCTTTTCTACCTGAACTGCCGAATGTTCAAAGTCTACTGCAGAGAATGCAGCCGTGATGGGTTGGCCACATTGTCTGAATGCCAAACACACAATTAGCCTAAAAGACTATTTCAAGGAGAACTCACTCATACAAGGCAAGTACTCACACAGAGGTCAGATGAAGCAATACGAGTACACACTTAAGGTCTCTTTCAAGAATTTTAGAATCAATTGTGAGACATAGGAGACACTAGTTAGTACAGGACCGCCCAGCATGGCGTGCTGACATCAAAGAAGGCACTGTGCTGTATGAGCAAAACAGAATTGCCATAGCTCAAAAGAAATGTGAGATGTAGAAATTTAGAAATATCTCTATTCCAAAGGCTCATGTGCACTATTTGTGCCTGACCTGTGGTGGAGCCTTCTGAGCTCATATCGTTCTGATCAGCCACAGTTGAACACATTGTACCTTGACCCTGATATAGGGATGTCATTTCGTTCCTCTTTGAATATGAAGGACAACAGCTACTAATAAATTCACAATTGAGAAAAATGTTGCATTTCAGTTGGAGGTTAGTAAAAATGAAGATGTATTTTTTTTTCCCATTCAGGTTCAGAATCCTTGTGGGTCTATGGATTCCAGGTTAAGAACCTTTGGATTTGATGAGTAGGTCTCAAACTGTAGTCCCTAAGACTCTTTCAAGGGGTCTGTAAGTCAAAACTGTTTTCATAATAATACCAAAACATCTTAATTTCTGACACTGTAAATATTGATAGATACAACTCAGATGAACCAAATCTATGCTACAATAATTTTTAGGAATATAAAGGGATGCTGAGAACAAAAAAGTAGATATTATTTAAGATCCCTTCCAGCTCTAACATTTTATTATTCTAATGTTGTTTTTCACTTTCTTAGTTCTTTGGAGCAGGCCAAAGTTGCGCTGTATTGGTACTGTTGATATTGTTATAATAAAAATTTACATTTAAATGGCTCTTTAAGGTTTGTTGTTATTCAGTCTTTTCAGTTTTGTCCAAATCTTTGTGACCCCAGCCCAGGGTCACACAGCTAGTAAGTGTCTGAGGTCAGATTTGAACTCAGGCTTGATATTTCCTCTACTGCACCACCTAGCTGCCCTACTTTAAGATTTAGAAATCACTTTATAGCAATTATCTTATTTGTTCTTCACAATTAACCTGTGTAAAAGGTTGTGCCCGGAACCCCACTTTGTAGGTAGAGAAAACTGAGCCTATGAGAGTGAAATGCTTTGCCCAAGACCATAAAGTTAGCAAGTATTAAAGTTTGCTAAAGTTAACAAAGCTCAGAATGAATTTCAGTTCTTCTCACCCTAAAATTCTATCTTCTTTCCACTATACCGTTTTGTCTTTCCCCTTTGCACAAAGTGTATATAAAGGTTGATGTGTGTGTGGACCCATTATGAATATGGCAGAAGTAAACTCTTATGACTGTAGCTTTGGACTAGACCCGTTCAAATGGTCCTTCATATTGATAATTTCTATCTCTAATTTTGCAACATTCCATGCTCTATCTACTGTTATCTCAAAAGGTACTTAAACAAAACAAAACAACACACCTTACTCCAATACATCAAGTATTTAGCACTTCAAGTATCTGCAATTTCATCAGTATTGGTACTCCTGTTACAGATACAGACAGAATTCCCCTAATATTGAATGTTTTTTTCTTCAAGAATTGCTATTCATGAACAATTCATGTCATAGCCCACTTTATGATAAACCTCTTCAACTTAGATGGACAAGAAAATATCAAAAAATATCCCAATCACAATTAATTTTCGTTGACCATAATATAAGTCTATGATGTATAAAACCTTTTGAAGCACCATGCCATAGAAGACTATGCATGAGACTTGCAACTCAGAACATAGAAAACCTATGTTCAAATTTTATTATTGATGGTTACTAGCTTTATGACCATGGACAAAATAAGGATCATAAAACAGAGCTAGAAGGGACAATTGAGGTCACCCAAAACAATTTCCATATTTTATAAATGAGGAAAGTGAGACCCTTAGGTAAGGGTGTGCTAAAGCCAGATCAAACAGTCTCCTGTTTGCTACATTTTCAGTATAAACATTTACATCTCTCATAAAAAGCTAGAAATCAGGGCAATTGGTTAATTTTTCTTTTATTGTCTAGACTAGTGGGATCAAATTCAAAAAAGAAATGGGGACAATATCCCACACCTAAGGATCTCTGTGGCCACACGTCAATTTTGTTTTAAAATGTAATATTATTTATCTTTTATTGTATTTTTGTTTTGTTCAATATTTCCCAATTATATTTTAACCTTGTTCAGGTGATACTTGGGAGTGTTGTGAATGAGGTCCATTGACCAACCTTGCTATTGGACACCTCTAACTTAAATTTAGGAAATTAATGGATAAATATTAATAATGCAGATTAAACAAAAGTACATTGTGCCTACATTTTTTTTTTGGAGAGTTGGTTGTTAAACATTTACCAGCACAACATTGCCTTTAGGGATTTAATATCATAAGTCACAGTGGGGTGAGTGGAAGATGTGGAATTCAAAATCTTCAGATTTGACTTCAGATCCAGGACTCATGCCATTGTGCCCTGCTCCCTGAACCTCAATTTGTTTATCTATAACATGAAGATGAAAGTAATATTAACTATCTTATAGTTTTGTTGTGAAGCTTGAATGAGGCTATATATATATATATATATAATGCTTTATATACTTTATATTGCATGAAATATCAGTTATTATAATTTTGGAAAGAGAGCTTAGTATTCATAACTCCTAAAATTTATCTCAGGTAGCAAAGTTAAAAAAAAAGTTGTCACTAATAAAAGTTAGGCTGGTTTAGACCATCAGTGGCTATGTGAATAGTTCAAAGTTCAAGTCAGTATACCTGTTTTGAACTGCAGCTGAGCATGAGTATACATAGCAACATTTAGGGTCTAATGCCAGTCCACAAATGGGGACAGATACAATCAAAGGAGAAAGCAAAATCAATTAAAAGTTCTGTAAGTGAGTTTCTGTCTCGATTGGCATGCCCATCTGCTTTCTAGTGAAATTAAGAGACCAGCCTCATATATCAAATTGGCAGAAAGGAAAGTCACAAATGCATCAGGGAGAAATGTTAAACTGCCATTTAAGTGTAAATACTATTACATAAGACCAGTGATTGCCTTCCTGCATTCCACTGTTAAAAGGCTAGTTTTGTGTAGGTGAATGTCAAGATGATTAAAGCTTTACAATTCAATTGTCATTTCACAGACAATAAGTAACTATAGTAAGTGCAAGTCTGTCCATTTTGATGGAGGAGTTCTCCTTAGCAGCAGGGTGATCCTGAGAATTGGTCAGGGTCTGTTAGGCTTTAGCTGAATCCCAAACTTTATGAAACGGTGTGTGCCAGTGACATCTGGCTTAAATATAGAACACTTCTTTAAAGTTCATAACTGTGGGATCATAGAATCCTATATTTAGAGTTGGAAGGCTTGTCAGAGTCCATCCAATGCAATTCCTTCATTTTCCAGCTGTGGAACTGAAGCCAGGAGAGGTTAAATGGATTCTGAGGGTCACACAAGGCTGTAAGTATTTGAGGCAAGATTTAAATTCAACTGCTCCTGACTCCAAATCCAGTGCCCTTTCCTCTGTACCAAAATGACTTGCTAACCCTTATCTTGACCGTACTACAATCAGAAGTGATATGAATATCCCCAAACAAGCGCTTCTGAGTTTCTTAAGTGAGTCCCTATGCGAGAAACCCTACCCTTTCACAGACTCTAACTGTTTTATTGTTTGGAATAAAGTTGAAACAGAGTGAGTCCTCTATATTTGGTCAGAATACCTAAAACTCTATTACTTCATCTATGTGGACATATGTCTATGTATATATGTAATCTTATAATTATATACAACATAGAGATATCATGTACAATCTGCATTAGCTGTGGCTGCGGTGCAGACATATGTAGGAAAGGAAAAAAAAACTCACTTAAAATGCCTTATATGTGGCCAGAGAACATTGAAAATTATTCTTAAAATGTTTTAATTAACATAAATAGAAACCCTTGGCTTACCCAGAGTGGTTAGATATAGGGCTAGTTGCCTAACATGACAGAAAAACAAATTTAGAACCTTGAAATGCAATTTAGACAATGGAAACTGTGTGATTAAAAAGGTTCAGCCTCCCAGCTTTGATTGCATTTCAGTGGCCTATGTGATTGCCCCTAACATATCACCAGATTTCAATTCATGGAGCCTTTTGCCTCAGAAAACATTATAGCATCATTAATACATCACTGTGGCAATGCCCCCATTGCCCCAAGTTTTCTTAATGCAATGTCAGAACATGTGTTTTCGTTAAAGGCATATATAAAACCAGAATAAACAGTCATTATCACCTAAAAATTTCCAGCTATCAAGGCTCCACATTAAGCCAACATCTTTGGAAATTCAACTCCATATGGAAGTTATTCACAACAAAGGTCCTTTTCCCCTGCCAGATGGGAACAACTCTGCTGTGTTCAAGTAGCCCAGGGAGGAGCTAATGTGTCTTTCCTCACATACCTGACCCTTATTCTTAAAGACCCTTGTGAATTCCTTTTCCTCTTTTTTTCACCCTGTGCTGTAGGCACCCAGACTGCAACTTACACACAGGCATTGACAATTCAATTCATTTTAATTCAATTCAAAAGAATTCAATAAGCATTTATGAAATGTCTATTATATATCCTGTGCTGGGGATGTGAAGGCAAAAATTTCTGTGGTCCCTGCCTTGAAGGATCTGACACTCTGCTGAGGGGAGACACCATATACTCAAATGATTCAATACAACAATTAAAGCAAATGAAAACAGAGTAGATCATACAACAGTGAATAGAAGGATGGTCTCAGAGTGAGATAACCTGGGTTCAAGTTTTGCTTCTAACACATATTGACTGCGTGACCCTGGGCAAGTCACTTGACTTCTCAATTAGGGACCATGTGGAAGAATTTAAACAGGGCCCCTGGAGTACATGGAGAGTCTGCAATTTCATCTATGTAGCCACCTACCTCCAAGGAGGCATATCACAACCTCTCTAGGGCTTAACAGGCCAGTCCCATGGAATTGTCTAACTCACATAAAGGTTAACTACAGAGACTAGTTAGTGTTGGAGTTTCTTGACAATAAGGCTGAAGTTCTAGCCACAATGGCTCTATCTCAACAAGGATGTCACTTCAGAAATGGCTAGAGGTGCTTCCTAACCAAAGGTAAATCAGGAAACCTGTCTAGAGGTGTTGGAATAGTAGTTTTTCTATCCCCATATGAGGGTGAATTGGAGGTACTGAATTTTTTTGGGGAAGGGTGGATATGAATCCTTTATATTAATGAAACATGAACTTCATAAAATTATTCCTATTGAAATTACTTTTCAATCCACTGAAGTTTCAAATTTTCTGGGATCCACCTTTACTTTAGACATTTTTATTGGTTTTTTTTTTTTGCATTTTTCTTTCACAATCTCATATTTGTTCCTGACAGTATATTTGTTAGAAATGTTTCCTTTTCATTTCTTTCTGTTGCTAACACATCAACTTGCCAACCTTTTTCCATTCTTTCTTTCTTTTTTCTTTTCTTTTCCCTGAAGCATGTCTTTTCAGCAGGAAAATTCCTTGTCTGTCTTCATTCATAGCATGTTCAGTTAGTATGAGCAGACTTGGCTCTCTTTACTTACATTCCCTTCACATGAACTTAGCATTCACTATGTTCCCTTCTGAGGCTTCTCTATTTCACATCAAAGCTCAAAGCAGATCTAGTTGTTTCTGGTCACAGTGGGTCATTCTCTTTTTTTTTTTTTCCTAATTATAATGCCACCTGGTGGTTCAGTGTTGAAAACAAGTACGTGGCACTAGTCCTTTCACACATGTCCAAGTTAAGCTAAATTATAGTGTCAGGATTTTTAGAGCTGAAACGTATTTGAGAGGTCATTTGGTTCAACTCCCTCAATTTACAGATGAGAAAACTGAGGCTCAGAGAATTAGAGAATTTCAAAGTTCCAAGGTACCTCAATGACTTAAATTTAATCTGACCTGGAAGTGGAAAACAAAACCAAAACCAGAACTCTCTGCTCTTTAACCTAATTGGCAAGTGGTCATCCAGGCTTTGCTTGAAGATATCCAATGAGGGGAAAGCCGTTCTCTTCCAAAGTAACCTATTCTAATTTTGAATATCTTCCTATTGCTTCCATTTTTATTTTGTAGTGTCAAACAGATCAAGTTTATTCACATGAAAGCTTTTTATGTCCTTGAATATAGCTATCATGTCCCTTTCAAAGAGCACTGAGTTGTCCAAGATCAAATAGGTAACAAGTCACAGGGTGAAGATTCAAAAATCTGACTTCAAAACCAATGCTCTTGGTTCTATTTCATAATTGTACTTGGAGAAAGTATATGAGTCTCCAAATAACTTTCACTTCATCCATCCATGTGGTGAGAAACATTCAACTACTATGAGCTGACCACAAGCAAGAATAAGTAAATTGACAAAGTAGTTTCTTAATCTCAGAAGATACCCAAATTGGTCATTCATTTAGCAAATATTTATTTATTGAGTACAGGTTGGGGGTAGGTGGACATATAGTTCATGCCTTAAGTAGCCTATAGTTCACATTGGGAGAGAGAAAACATGCTCACAAATAATTATAATGCAACAAAATAAAAATATAATGTGAAACAATATATTCTAATAAAATATAGCTTGCCATTATAATATGATGACCATAATATAATCAAGCAAAATAATGTACAATACTATACTTGTAATATGATATAACATATAATATTATATGATATAAAGCATTCTAATCTAATATCATATGTAATATAATATTATATAACATAATGTAATATAATACAATATAATATAATATTCCATAACAGAAATATAAATTGTTATATAGATGAGAGATTAAAAAAAGTTTTTTGATCTAAGGAGAATTGGGGCATTTTATGTAGCGGATGGCATTAGACTAGGTCAAATTGTCCTTCAGTTTTCAGCATCATTGATTTTAATTTTGCATCTATTAACTAGATATTTCTAAGTATCTAGATAATTGATGAAATATTTCCACTTCTAAGTGTATTTTTGATATTGTATCAATGTATGTGTTTGTGTGCATATAGAATTTCTATTCAGATATAAAAATACTGCCCCCAAAACAATATAGATAGTGATTTATTATTTAAAAGTTAGATGACATAAAGCTATTAGTTCAGTTCTTCAAGGGCTTGTATTTCATAACTTAGAAGATGATCTTCATGAGTTATTGTAGCCAAAACACATCACTCTATAGTCAATCTGGTGATGAGTGTCTGTCTTAATGTTGAGTCAGAATGCTCCTTGGAAAACAGGCTGATGCTTTCTCATTAAGCTGTATTCAGATTTTTTCAAAACTTGCTGGCTCCTGCCAGAGCCTATATTCTACTTGAAATAAGATTAGAGAATTCAGGGCCACTTCAACATTATGACGAGCTTTTAGGGAAGATCTACTGGAGGAATGACACATTTTTTTCCAAGACTATCACAAATCTGTGACATGATTAGATAATTCACTAATTTATTTTCATTTCTTCTTTCTTTTCCTTCCTTTTTTCCTTTTGTTCTTCCTTTCTTTGTTTTTTCTCTTTCCCTCCCTCCCTTCCTTCCTTCTTCCTTCCTTCTTCCTTCCTTCTTCCTTCCTTCCTTCCTTCCTTCTTCCTTCCTTCCTTCTTCCTTCCTTCCTTCTTCCTTCCTTCCTTCCTTCCTTCC